>NC_087437.1:29998039-30349546 GCF_036321535.1 Camelus dromedarius
AGTTAAGACTGTTTTGCAGTAATTCATTGTGGCAGCAACAGGCAAGCAACTAAATTCTATATTGCACACAATCCTCATGACAATCCCAGACAGAGAGGTAGTGGTATCTCAATTTTTTTGTAAATTGTATTGTTTCTCTTAACCTTATTTTTGTTGATCCTAAACAGAATCTTAGTCATAAATTTAAAATTACTAATTTTTCCTAACTCCTTCAGCATGAAGTAGTATGGAATTGCTTGAGGCTATTGCTTTAGGCAGACGTTTTAGAACAAATGTCACTGTAGTCAAAACCTGCACAAGGAAGATTTTTCAAAGAAAGATTAGAAAAATACTGGTATGAAGAAAAGTGTCAGTTGTTACTTGGGTTTTGGCTTTTTCCCCTGCCTTGGTAGGAATCACAAGAGGAGAAAGTCTCAGCTGGTAAGGAACACTCATTTAACTGCTGTTGCTTCTACTCAACTCTGCCTTCCAAATCCTGTGCAAATGTCTCTTATTGGCAGTTGCTAAATCTGAATCTTGCTGTCAGCAGAGACTGGAACATATAGTTTTCAGTCTTATAGTTTCAGTAATACATGGAGGACTTTAGAAACATTGAGATATTCCAGAGTGTTAACAGAAAATAGATGCCAGAGGTAATTTTCTCCCCTAAAGTTACAGATTCTATAGATAGACATTTGAGAAATGTGTAGGGGGTGAAGGTGTAGCTCAGTGGTAGAGCGCATGCTTAGCACGCATAAGGTCCTGGGTTCAATCCCCAGTATCTCCTATAAACATAAATAAATAAATAAACCTAATCATCCCCTCCTCCCCAAAATAGAAATGTGAACTTTTTTTAGTTACTTAGGAAATCGTCTTTATTTACTGAATTGGAATACAATTTTGTCACCATCTCTGCTGCTAACCCTAGTCCTAGCCAACATCATCTCTAACCCAGACTATTAAGATAGCTTCCTGACTGTTCTTTCTCTAATCATGTTTGTTCCTGTACAGTCTTTCCCCACTGACAGCAGTGATTTTGAAATCAGATATGTCACTGCTTTGTTGAACCCTCCAATGGCTTTCCTCCTCATTTAGATAAGGTCCCATCCCTGGTCTACAAGGCCCAAATGATATACCTCTTCCTGCCCTTATCTGGTTATCTTTATCTCCATCCACTTTTCTCCCCCTCATTCATCTGCATTCACATTGATCTCCCTGATGGTTTCACAGAATACAAAAGGCACACTCACACTTCTGGAATCCTGCTCTTCCCTTTGCTGGGACTGATTTCCCTAAATAATTACACAGCATGTTTCCTCACTATTTGAGTCTTTAATGAACTGTTACCTTATCAGTGCAACCTTACTGACTAAAGTACTTGAAAAAGCACTCCTTCCATCTTTATCCCTTTATTCTAATTCTTCTTAGCATTTTTATTACCTTTGGTACCTATTTACTGTCAGAATACTTAGCATTATATGCGTGTGTTTGTGTGTGTAAATGTATAGTGAAGAACTTAATTCCATCCAAAGAGAGGGCTGGCCTTTGCCCTTCCAAGGAGGTCATCTGTAAACCCTTGGAATATCACTCCTGATTGGAGTGACTTTGTTTGTCTGGGGGCCTTGGACCATCCAGATAGTAACAGTATGACTTAGGATGGAGGCTTTGACTTACTCATTCCATATTAGCTTGACCTCCTGAGGAGCTGGAAATTCTTGTGAGCAGTCCGCCATGCCTCCCCTACTCCTACCATGGCGGAGCGCCTTTGATGACTGGACACCGAGACTCAGATGAGCTTCCTTGTTGGCAGTACTCCATGTGTGTGGTCACACATGGATGCCAGGAAAGTAACGCTGTCCATGACTCCTTGGGGAGAGGAAAACAGAAGCTCCACTTTTGGGCTTTTTGTGGATTCTGCTGTGTGTGCTTCTTCCCTTGGATGATTTTGATCTATATTCTTTTCTTGTAAAACACCACAAGTGTGAGTATACAGCTATCAGTGAGTTCTGTGAGTCCTTCTAGTGAATTATTAAAACTGATAGTGGTTTGGGGAACACCCTGAACTTGCAATTGATGTCAGAAGTGAGGGAAGTCTAGTGTGGGCTGTGTGCTCCACATTTGCAGCTGGCTCAAGCTCACAGTATATATATTTGTTTTGGTTTTGTTTGTGCTTATAATCCTAAGTACCTAGAACAATTTTTAGCATGAAATAGGCATTTGTTAAGTATTATGATGAATAAATGAATGAAAGTAGCGAAATAGTATAAGAAATTAAGAGAAAATCTATTTATGAAATCCAATACTACAGAACTATATTGAGAAAAAACTTCCAAATAACATGTAACCAAGTCTCTTTTTTTTTTTTTAATTATATTCTAAGTAATATTGTGATGTTTTCTGTCTGCAAAATGGTTGCCTCTGTCAGTCACAACTCTTGGAAATCTTTGGGATTATACAGTATGTGTTTATATTATTGGGGGATTTTAGGGATTATGCCTTTTCAGTTTATAGAAGCCACCACCAGATGGTGATATTTTTATGAGATAACAAGTAGTTTTTGTCTTTGGTACATCAATTTATAAAGAAAAGAGATAAACTATGTGAAATAGAGTATTTATTAATAATAAGGACAGTATAACAATGCAAGGGTAAGATATTTAAATATAACATGAGATGTCTATAAGGGTATTTCCTACACCAGAAGTACATTTTTATAATCATAATCACACTGCGAGTAAGTAGACTTTATACTGAAGTAGCCGACCCTTCCCCTCTCTTAGCAGGGATTGGGAGGAGTCATTCATGCTTAGCCATAGCCCTCTGTAGATTTTTCTTGTAGATCCAATTACTGTTGGCTTGGAGTTTGAAGCGTTACAGGTTAGTAATGTGATGCTGATTAGCCTCTTAATCTATGGCTTTGGCGAAATAATCCTGGTATTGCATCAATGTAGCAGAACTTCTAAGTGTATCCATTATATAGTTAATTCAGCAACCCAGGGCAATTAAATGCTAATATCCTAGGTTGTTTTTTTTTTTTGTATTTTGTTTTCAGTTTCTCCAGCATAGGCCCAAGTCCGGTGAAAAGAAAACAGAACACAGGGATATATATATTATATAAATATATATATATTATATAATATACATATATATATACTTTATATAATATACATATATATATACAAATATACATATATAAAATACCAGAGAAAAGGGGTATTACTGTCTTACAATTCTTGTGTTCTTTAAATCTTGATTTTCATCATCTCCTCTCCACTCAAAATCTGTGCAGTTATAAAGGATTTGTCCTCATTTTTTCCTTCAGTTTTATTATAATTCTCTTTCTCATTTCTTTGCTGCCAGGATTGTACTTTAAACAACAAAGTACCTTTTCTCTTTCATACAATTATACATCTAAATTTAACATATCAAAGCTTGTCTTTTACAAAGCATTATTAGAATAGTCAATTCAACCTTTGCTTTTGTAACAGACATTTAACGCTGTTGATTTATAACATCAGAACTGGCCATGTGTCATTATGTCAAATTAACCCTCAAGTTTGGGGATAAAAAGTACTTTTAAATTAAATATATTTATAATGAGAATACATCTGGATTTGAATTTATATGTTATGCATTATTCAAGGCTTTCTTTGCAAGTATTACTAATGACATTACATTTGCATCCCAAGTTTTGATAATGATATATTGAGAAGTTAGATAAGAGATAGGAAAAGTCTATTGCGATAATTATTTTGAAAATGACTTCTTGGTAAGCAAAACTGTCTTCTAAAGGTGAAACAATCTGAAAGCCCATGTCAAGTAATTTAGAATTTTGACTCAATATAATGAAACAGAAGCCAAAATAAAGCATTTAAAAAATAGTTCACTCAGCCTGAAAATAATAAATAATATATGTGAGTCAGGTTAGAGTGTACAAAGTTTAAAACCATGTAAAGTATCAACTCTTAATAATTTTGGAAAATAAACATTTAAGTAATACATTTAATGTATGTTAACAGAATGATTAGAATAAAGCAATTTGAGGAAAAATTGCTTCATAATTTTTCAAATATACATTACTAATACTCTGACAAGGTGATTCTTGCATTTTTGCAATATAACACATTTAAAAATTAGTCTTGAAGTGCATACCCCACAATCACTTAATAAAATACACTGAGTTATTTCTTTGCTTGAGATACACATCCTTGGAAAAGAAATGAAAAAGCACCTAAATTTGGAATAATATTTGAACTAAAATTTTCTGTGCTTCAAGAGTGGCTAAGAAAGTTTGCCATATCTGCAGCTTTAGAAACAGATGCTTTCGTGTGGAGTCAGAGGATTTTCCTCTGCTCTGCTCAGAAGTTTGTTACTCTACTTGGGTGCACCTCACAAAACTTAATCTCACAGTGTTTTCCCCTGGTTTCCGTTCAAATAAACAGAATGATTCTAGAGATGATGAGTCTACATTTAGAAGCTTTTCCAAGAAAGTTAGAGTTAAAGGCTACTTCCAGTTCTACCTGTAACATAAACATATTTGTTTTAAGGGTAGTCTTGACATATTGGAAAGGGGAAAGGAAAACACTCATGTTTAAGAGAGAAAGAAAAAATTCAGTAAACAATTTATATTTTATAGAAATGAAGGAAACAACTATTTACAGACGAGGGGCATGCATGTTTTGAATCGGGAAGCTAAATTTGCCGTTTTACACAGGAACATATTTCCTAGACGTCAGTGTAAAGCTGGAGCAATCCCTGTACTGCGCGGGCTGTGCTGGACGCATTGAGGCAAGCCTCCTCAAATACAGCCCCGAGTTTTGCTACATGTCTTCCATTCCCAAAATGTCATTTTTCCCTCCTTGAAGTCAAGACCCACATTATGAGTAGAAACACGTGCCTGGGAACAGTATGTTCATGGAGTTTATACAGCTTTCTGTTTACTCTGAGGTTGACAAACATAGGCGAAAACATCGGTAAACTAGACCAAGATCTGATTTTAAGAAGATTTTTAGAAATCGGATAAGAAACATCTTTCAGTTACCACAGTGTGTGATCTATAAGTAACACATCAAAAGCACTTAGTGTTTGCACTAGTTCCAGCTGTTTGCACTAAAAGCAATGAACTAGTATGTCTAGAAAGCTTATGTAAACCGACACGTAAAAGAGGAAATCAAATAGCCTCAGAACAGAGTGTTGTTGAGCGGTTTGAAACTGCAGGGCCGTTCTTGCCTTTATTAGGCCAAGTGACCGTTAGTTACCCTGACTTTCTTCTTCTCTTTCCCTGTAAGCTTTATTTAACAACTGGATTTCCTCCTGGTAGCCATCTCTCTCTTGGTGCTGCCTTTTACTGTTCTGCCTGTGTGCTTCCACAGTGTCTGGAATGGAGATGTTGAGATCCCCGCCAGGATTACTTGTGGGTAAGAAGAGAGAATATGAGGCTGTTTCCCCTAAGTCACATGAAACGAATCTGTTTTCTTTCCGTGAGTAGCGCAGCGACGGAGATCTGACCTGTGTGGAGGACTGGCTGATGTTGCTAATGATTGACACGGTGTCCAAGGCCTCTTCGTTATCACAGATTTCCAGGACCTCCAGGTGTATTTTCACACTGGTGTCCGCAAACGTGGAGGGAGAATCTTCTGGGTTTGGCTCGTGGCCGACACTTTTGGATCGATAGACTTCTATTTTCTTAGAGGCTGGGGTTATTTTTTGTCCTTCTGCACTCACCTCATAGGTAGAAAGAGAGAGAGTTTTCCCAGTTGGGGATTGGAGAGACACAGTCCCCTGGAAAGCACACAAGGGAATGGCCAGGGCACCACCGGAACGCTGGGGACAAAAACAAAGTGGTTATTACTGAAAACTAGTGTCTGAGCTGGGCCATTTAGAAATTCATTTTGTTCATCAAAATGGGAAAGTTTTTCTATTTCAAACCCACTTCCCTAGAAACCTCTTACAGCCACGGGACTGAGATCCTGTTGTCAAAGTACTGTAGCCTATCTTCTCCTAGGTCAAATACTACATCTAAGTGAGGGCAATCAGAAATCTTTTTTATAAAATAAGGGACATATTTCCACAGTTGAAGGCAAAATTTATGCACTGTGGCCAGCAGTAGATGGGCAGAACATGGGCATAAAATCGAATGCATATTTAAACTCTGGAATTGCTTTTATATTTTTGTTACATGTTCAGTTACATTTAAAAGTTTCCATGGGTTGAAAGAAATGTACACTGTGTTATCAAAATGCATGTTTTTTTTCCCGTTTAGTCAATTATCAGAGAAAATGATAATTGTGAGACTGTGGTTCAGATTAAGGCAAAGAATATTTCAACTCTTAGGTCTGACCACGCAGAAGAGGAACCAAATGTCACCAGCTGTACTTTTCCACAGAGAAATCACAGTCATTAAAGTAAAGCCACTCATAGAGAATTCCCTCACATCCTTGCTGTACAGCCTTCTTTATTCTGAGAGCTAGTTAACCTGAAAGCTAAATGTCCTCACATTACACTTTATTGCAAGAAGGAAAAACATCCCAACATCAGTACTTTAAAAATTGTTCATAAGTTTCCTCTTGGCATAATACACTGCATAAACAAAGTCCCATAAAGTATACTAGTTTAAAAAAAGAAAAACGTGATGATAAAACTAAGTTATCAGTGCCTAGCAGTATTGGCATATCTATTTTGAAAGAACTTTTATTACCGGATCACAGCATACTCATATCTTTGTATGTACCAACTTGCATCCCTGATGAGCAGTTAATATAAAAGCAAAAGCAAATGTGATTGTTTTGTATCTGATTTTATACATCCATATAATGCAGATTTTAATAGCTCTCCATGCTAACCTTATCTTCAAATGAAAAAGCAAGTTTTATTGAGTTATCAATGGCATCTCATTACAATTGGCATTTTAGGGCTACATAGTGCCAGAGTTTAGCCAAGTATGAAGTGTGATTGCTCTGAAATAGCACAGAGTCCTGAGTTATCAAAATTATTTTGTGAAACATTCAGAAGACTCTATGATGGAGAGTCAGCAGTAAAAACATAGAGACAGAGTATATAGAAATAGATCTGAACATACTTTAAACTCCTAATTAAAAACTGAAAGATTAGTTTCAGCAAAACAGTACTGTCACTTTACGCTAATTCAGTAATTTAAATTTTACTGGTTATGAAAGTATTCAGTGTGTAAGTTGTTTTGGTTTTAGATTTGTGTAAGAACTGTAAGTGTGAGTTTACACCAAATTTTGTTTGTATGTCTTTAAGCAAAATCATAAAAATTTGACTTGACAGTGAAGTTTATAGATTTTTTTTTCTTTTCTCTCATCTATTACTTAAATTAGAGAAACACTGCTCTAGGTTAGGGAACATGGAGCTTGAACTAATGGAGCAATAATAGAGATAGAGATTCACGGAGGGAGGGGACAGAATTTGAGTGAAATCAACAAGATTTTTCACGTCTTTTAGGATGTAGTGGGGGGGCTAAAATGGAGAGAGATTAGAAGCTAGGAGAACAGACTAACTGAACCCCTGTTACGTACTAGGACTCCTTAGCTGGTAGGTTGATAGCAATGGAATGAAGAAGCTCTCCTATCTTAAGAGCCTGTAGAATGCAGAAACACTGAAGCTCATGAGCAATTGTCTTTCCCTGTGATTCGTACTACAATAGTACCCAGGCTGGAGCATTATGAGAATATGGAATAAAAGCACCTAATCTAGGTGGAGTGAGGGAAAAAAAGATCCTGAAAAAAAAATTCGAGATGAATAGGAGACAAAAGAAACAATGTTTCCACATGGGAAAACTCTACATGATAAATATGGCAATTTTCTTCTACTTTATTGGTTTAATACAATTTTAATTAAAATTCCAGTGGAATACCAATGGAATTTTATTTTAGAACTTGAAAAGTTTCTTTTAAGATTTATTTGCAAGAGTAAATGCTTGTGGATAACCAAGAAAATTTAGAAACAGACTAATGAGATGACTTTGCAAACATATGAAGCTACATAATTAATACAGAGTGTTAAAGGCAAGATTTGATCAACCAGGCAAAGTCAAGAAACCTGATATAGTATATCATGAAGATGGCATTTCACAATAAGGATTCAAATGAACTTTTACATATTATTGGCTATTCGTTACAAAATTAAATTAGACCCCTTTTCATGTTATATACAAAAATGATTTCTTGAGTCTTAATAATTCTTTTAGAATCCTGGGTGAAGAAGACCTTTTCAAATCTGGAATGAAAATCAGAAACAACAAATCAAAAGATGGACTGATCTTGATTGCAGAAAAATTAAAAAAAGTCTGTATAGAAATATATGCTAAAAGTAATGGTAAAAGGCAAATGGCAGCCCAGGAGACAATATTTGTAGCACACATAAGACAAAGTTTAACAGTCAAAATATGGAGAGTTTCTTCCAAATCAATGAGATAAACATCCTAGTAGAAAAGTGGAGACAGGAAGAGGGCAAAGCAATTAAAGGAAGAAATATAAATTGGGAATAAACATATGAAAATGTATTTAATTTCACCAAGAATCAAAAAAGGGTGTAAGTAAAAACATTTGATCATTTTTAGCATTTCAGATTGCCCTCCACCAAAGAAAAAAGAAAAAGGAAAAAAAAAAAGATGCCATCTTTCAAGTGTATTTTGATTGTATTTGACTATAAAATAAAAACTACATATACTTCCCAGCAGTTCTATTCCTGTGAGTCAATTTAAGCACCAAATAGTCAACACATAGTAATGTTTATTTTAGCACTGTTGTAAGCTCCCAAAGTAGAAATACCTAAACGTCCACCATTCAGAAAATAGTTGAATGAATTACGGTACAGTTATCTACTGCTAAAGTATCTTGAAAGAATGAGGTAAAGCTATGAGTTCTGCCTGGATAAAATAATTTCAATACACTTTGAGTTATAAAAGCAAATTGCAAAATAATATGTATAGTATGATCCAGTTTTCTTGTAGAAAAATAACCATCAGAAATCAACCCAGAAAATTATACATGTGTAAGAAAAAAAACTGTACAGATACAAACACACCTACATATTATAGGCATAGAAAAAGGTTTGAAAAGTTATATACCAATGTTTTCTCTGTAAGTAGATGGGAGGAAGGATTCCTACTTTTATGTTTTAAATTATTTGATGTTGATGATAATTTTGCTCATGGAAATTGATTAGGTAAAAGAAGAAGCAGAGAATGCAAAATATCACTAGAAAGAAATCTAAGATACAAGGGGAGGGTAATGAGTAAGTTGCCTATGATGGTAACCAGTCTCAGGGTTCAGTTAGGAGTTGTGCTGCTTTGGGGGTTTGTGTTGCATTTGGGGTTTGTGAGTCAATGCTGTATTGCAGTTTGTGCTATTTTTTAGGTTAGAAGAGAGGAGACAAGCTGGGTGAAGGGTACTGTCTCAAAATTTTGCCCTAATAGTTGATTAGAATGAGAATCTCAATTGGGATATACCTTATTTTTCATTCACATATTAAAAGTGAGAATGACACTTACAAAAATTTTTAATTATTATAAAGGAAAAGGGTCCTCTAGTCCTAGCCAGGCACAGATTTATAGCACAAAGTGGCCAGGATCTATAATGAGTCAGATTCTCCTCACTAATTTTACTGGAAAAATTGTTATAAACATTTCAGTCCAACAAGGTGTCAATGTAAATATTACGTTCAAATAAGCAAAGAATTCCACTTCAGGAAAAAAAAAAAAGAAATACTATAGAACTTGAGTCACAAACTACAGTTCAGCCCACAGATTTGCAAATCATTCTACAAGTTCTAAAACAGAGACTAAAAGTAGAAGCAATAAAATCCTATGAGAAGATTAATTTAAAGAAAAAAGATAATGTAAAAGACTTAATATTCCATTTAATTCATCTTGATTTTTGTACTGGGTTGAATAGTGCCTCCCCCTCCCAATTCATATCCACCCATGACCTGTGAATATGACCTTATTTGGAAATAGCATCTTTGCAGGCGTGCTCAAACTAGGATGAAGTCATACTGGATTACAGTGAGCCCTAATCCCAATAACTGGTGTCCTTTTAAGAAAAGAGAAATTCAGACATAGACTCACATAGGGAAGATGGACAGGTGAAGTAGACAGCATTTGGAGTTATGCTGTCATAAACCAAGATAGACTCCTCCCCCAGAGCCTCAGAGGAGCACGGCCCTGCTGAGACCTTGATTTTGGACCTGGCCTCCAGAAATGTGAGTCAATAGGTTTCTGTTGTTTTAAGCTATCCAAGTTTGTGGTAACTTGTTACAGCTTCCCTAGGAAACTAATCCATGTTTTATGCAAAGAACTGTACAAAAATACGTATACATATAAACATACAACTGGCCATTTTCTTGTGGAGACTGGAATTATGTGGCATTTCTGTCAAATCCACATAGAATGTAATCTCCTCAAGGGAAGGGAATTTTTCTTTGTTGACCTTTATTTTCTCTGCTATCTCTAACAGTGGCTGGCACATGACAGCTCCTCAAAAAATATTTGTTGAGTGAATAAACGTGTGCATGAATAAGTGAATCTGCAGCATTGATTTCGTGGGCTTTTTAGATTCTATATTTTAACTTTCTAAAGCACAAAAAAATAAGATCAACTTTTTAAAAGTGCAAATGTCCCCTGCTATCTGAAAGTAGTGTTCCTATGAAACCTTTCCTAAGCTGAAATGGCATAAAGTGAAGAAGCAATTACTCTAGGACATATCTTGCCAATAGATGCACAAAATAAATTGAGATACAGTACAGATGCTCACAGATGCAGTTCAAAGCTATGATGGTCTGATGCTCCGATGCTGAGTGTAGTTCCCAGAGAAGGAGCTGAGCATGCTACTCTCCAGCTCCGAGGCTGCACTACTTCTATAAAGGCTTGTTGCAAAACAAACCCTGAACGTTATTTTCACTTTTCACCTTTCTTCTTAAAAGCGTAAATCCTCTTTGGATTTCCTTCACTTAGTGAAAACCTACTAATGTAAGCCTTTGGTAAAAGCAAAGCGGTGTAAAGTGAATTTTTTAAAATCAGAGGGTAACTTGTATTGCTGTTTAAAATTTATTTTTAAAAAATTTTAACAGCCCTATATAATAAGTGATAACAGTTACAAGTGCATCAGAAGGTCATATTAAAACATATTCCTTTTATAAAAGTAAAACAGAATAATATGGGACTGAATTGTGTGCAAATTTATTGCATGATAAAAAATGATAGATTCAGAGAACATAAAAGTACTCATTTCATAGTTTCTGCTTTCTTTCCATTTAAAAGTCTATGAATTAGCATATGCTGTCAGGAACAATGATAATCCATTATTGCTGTATTCCTGAGTGTAGGTGGCTGGGAGCTTTTTTTATCTGAAAATGAAAAACAGTCTCTAAACCTCAGAAATGCTTTAGAAGGCAAGATCATGCCATGTAAACACATTAGCACAAATAGTCTGCTGTGATAATTGATTCAGACTAACTGACCTTGAGCATAATGAACTTTTTATTTCTTCACCATACGCTTCTAGGTGAATTCAGGGTGAAATTATAAAAGAGTTGTTCCAAAATCTCTCTCCTAATAGGTGAAGTATTCTGTTGATTATCTGAATCACTCAATTTATGAAAGACATGTATTACAGCATGTAGGATCATAGCGATCATCAGAGACCAGGAAGTTCCAATTTCTCATTTTATAAAGGGAGAACTCACAGCCAGAGAAGTGAGATGACATGCCTGGGCTCACACAGGTAATACTAGTAGGACTGGCACCAGGACTCGGGTGTCAACTTCCAGTTCAGTGCTCTTTCCACAGCACCATGTTGTCGCTTTAAAAGAAATCTGCTTTAGTCAGGAGTGGATCATGGGTTTTCTGCCTTGGAAGCTAGAATTCTACCACTAACTCATGAATAATCCAAGTGACTTGACAATTTTAATCTAAAGTAAAATCATATGGATGATCTTTAGGCGATCTAGATGACTTTTAGGCATCTAAAAGTACAGACATTGAGGGATGAAGTAGTTTGGAGGAGAAGAGATGGGGACACACAAAAAAATAGCAGGAAGAGTGAGAACTTCGTAAGAAAAACAATGAACTAGATTTTTTAGTGATTTACTTTTGGAATTTTATTTAAAATTATGTGATTACTATATTTTCATATATTCAAGTCTCCAAATATTCCTTGTGTCATCCTGTCACATTCATTTAAATGTTTAGTAAACCAAAATGAAGAATAAGACACATGAATTGTTCAAAGAAAAGAGAGTAAGGGCAAGAAGATAAGGACCTTTACAAAGGGCCTACTATGCGGCTTGGAGAGTGTTAGGTATTTTAGCACATTTCCCATTTAATTCTCACAGCCCTTTGAGCTATAAATTATGCTTTTCCTTTTTAAAAGTCTCACAACTGAGTAACAGATTTAGGATTGATATAATCATGACAAATATTTACTGATCCTGCTGAACACAGGCCATATATCAGATCTCTTACTAAAGCACTTTCTATACATTTTCTTATTTAATTTTCACATCAACCTATAAAATAGAGACACTCATCATCCCAATTTTATAGATGACATAATTGAGTCAGAGAGAGAGAATTCAAGTTAGTAAATGGCATAGTCAAATCCAAATCCAGGATTATCTGTCTCAAACCCTCTTAGCTTTTAGCTGTTTGCTGCTTAAAGGTATAGTGTTGAGATAAAATATGAATAACACCTCACTCTCCTAATTCAGCTAGAACCTGCAATGTCTTGTGGGAACAGGGGAGAGGAGGGATTCATTCACTTTAGGAAGTGAAGGGAGTGTTTTGAGATCTTTAAGAAAATGGCTTCTAAATAGGGTTCTAAAAGATAATTTAGTTGGCAGAAAAGTGGAAAAAAGAGGAACAGTAAGACCAACGGCAACTGGAATTTTGGGGAAGTGACATAGTAGAGAGAAATGAGACTGAAAACAGAGGTTGGGCCCAGGGCTAAGAGCCCTGTCCACCAGGATAACAAGTTCTCATTGTATCCCGTAGGTAAGAGGGAACCACCAGTTTTTGTTTATGGAAAGGAAGGAAGTTAAGATACATGAAGGCTCTGCCATGTGCAGGCCCTGCATCTTGGCACTTTACATGGGAAATCTAATTTAATATGATAATCCATAAGGAAGGTAACTATTTTTATTTTATAGATAAGTAAATTGAGGTGTAAACAGGTTAATTAACTTGCTCAGGTTATGTAGGAAATTAAGTTTTGAACTGCATGATCTAAACTCATCTCAGATTCCATATGCTTTCTGCTATGCCACTTAAGGTTTACCATGATAACCTGGGTCCCTGTGAAAGATAGACTGAGGGCAGAATGTGCAGTAGAGAGACCAATTAGGGGGTTTTAAAAATAATTGTGTGTAGAAGAAAAGGGGATCTGAACTTCAATACTGGTAGTAGAAAAGACAAATGTGGGATGGACTTTAGGGAAACTGCAGAGGCAAAACTCTTGAGACTGTGGCAGGTTGTGGTGAGATTCGGCTGTGGAGTCATATATACCTGTCTGTGAACTTGGCTGAGTCACTTTCTCCTTAATCCTCACCTCTCTAAGCCTCATTTCAAATGTGAAGAATAAGTGAGTTGATGAGGGTACAATGATTAGCTGAGTGCCTCACACAAGGCAAGTGCTCCATAACTATTAGCCATTATCGGAAGGTGAATAAGAGAGAGGAATCTGTGTTTTTGATATTCAAGTGCTAGTACTGGTGGTTGAGATAAGGAGCTTAGAAGGATTTTGATAATTTAATGCTATTTTAACAATCTTCATCTCCTAATTAGGCAGCATATTCCTTTGCATTTTATTCTAACAGTCTAAATATACCAAATAGTCCACATGTACTAAAAACAAACAAACAAACAAACAAAAAACACCTAAGTGATTACCAGAGAGGATTAAAAACCTGACTCAACAATATATTGCCTAGAAAAAACTCACTTCAAATATAATGATACAGGAAGGCTGAAAGTAAAAGGATAGAAAAACATACAGCATGTAGAGATGGTGTGGAGAAAAGGGAACCCTCCTACACTGCTGATGGGAATGTAGTTTGGTGGAGCCATTATGGAAAACAGTATGGAGATTCCTCAAAAAACTAAAAACAGACTTACCATATGATCCAGCAATCCCTGGGCATATATCCAGAGGAAACTCTAATTTCAAAAGACACATGCACTCCAATGTTCATAGCAGCACTATATACAATAGCCAAGACATGGAAGCAACCTAAACGTCCATCGACAGATGACTGGATAAAGAAGTTGTTGTACATTTATATAATGGAATACTACTCAGCCATAAAAATGAATAAAATAATGCCATTTGCAGCAACATGGATGGACCTAGGGATCATCATTCTAAGTGAAGTAAGCCAGAAAGAGAAAGAAAAATACCATATGATATCACTCATATGTGTAATCTAAAAAAAAAAGAAAAAAGGAAAGAAAAGAAAAAAGAGGACACTAATTACCTCATCTACAAAACAGAAACAGACTTGCAGACATAGTAAACAATCTTTTGATTATTGGGGAAAGGAGGTGGGAAGGGATAAATTTGAAAGTTTGAGATTTACAAATGTTAGTCATATATAAAAATAGATTAAAAAACAATTTTTTTCTGTATAGCACAGGGAACCATATTCAATACCTTGTAATAACCTTTAATGAAAAAGAATATGAAAATGAATATATGTATGTGTATGCATGACTTGCACATTGTGCTGTATGCCAGAAATTGACACATTGTAACTGACTCTACTTCAATTAAAAAAAAAGAAAAAGATATAGCATGTATACCTCAATCAACGGAAAGCAAAAATGGTTATATTAATGTCAGATAAAACAGACTTCAGAGCAAAAAAATTTACTAGATTCAGGGAGGATTATTATATAATGAAAAAAGAATCAACTTATCAAAAAGACAAAGCAATTCTAACTGCATACACCAAGTAAAAGACTTACAAGAGACGTAAACTAATAAAATTGACTTCATCATCATTCTCTTGATAATTGATGGAATAGCTATATAGAAAATTAGCAAGGATATAGAAGGACACCATCAACCAACAGGATCTAATCAACTTTTATAGAAAATCTTATAGAAAGAAAAACTTTTATTTATAGAAAACTCCAACAAGAGGAGAATACAGAAGTTCCCCCTTATCTACTGTTTTGCTTCCTGTGGTTTCAGTTATCCACAGTCGACCATGGCCTTGGAATTGCAGTGCTTGTGTTCAAATAACACTTATTTTACTTACTAATGGCCCCAAAGTGGAAAAGTAGTGATTCTGGCAATTCAGAGATGCCAAAGAGAAGCCACATAGTGCTTCCTTTAAGTGAAAAGGTGAAAGTTCTCAATAAAAGAGGCTACATTCACATAAGTTGCAGCATATTGTTATAGTTTTTTAAAATCATTAGTTACTGTTGTTAATCTCTTACTGTGCCTACTTTATAAATTATATTTAATCATAGGTATGTACATATAGGAAAAAACATAGTATCTGTAGGTTTTGGTACTATTTGAGGTTTCAGGCATCCACTGGGGGTCTTAGAACACACCTCGTGAAGATAAGGGGAGACTACTGTACACATTATTTTCAAGTTCCCATGGAGCATATACCAAGAAAGATCATATTTGGGCCTCTATAACCTCAGTAAACCTTAATAAAATTAAAATAATTAAAATTATGCAGAGTGTATTCTCCAACCACATGGATTCAAGGCAGAAATAAATAACAGAAAAATAAAATAGAAAATCTCCAAACTCTTGGAAACGAAGCAAAACACTTCTAAATAATCAATGAGTCAAAGAGAACGTTTCAAGGAAAATTTAAAAAATATATTTAACTGAATGAAAATGAAAATACAACATATCAAAGTTCGTGGAATGTATCTAAAGCAGTGCTGATAGGGAAATTTAAACCACTAAATGTATACATTAGAAAAGTAGATTAGTCTCAAGTCAATAATGTAAGCTCCCACCTTAATAAGCTAGGAAAAAAGAGCAAAATAAATTCCAAGCTAGTATAAGGGAGAAAATACTAAAGTTAAGAGCAGAAATCAATACAATTGAAAATAGAAAAAGAGAATAGAGAAAATCAATGAAAGAGAGAGCTGATTTTTTGAACAGGTCAATAAGATTGACAAAACCTCTGTCAACACTGACAAAGAAAAAGAAGACACAAAATACCAATATTAGGAATGAAACTGGATATCACTATAGACTGCAGACCTCAGGATAATAGGATAATAAGAGAGTACTGTAAACAACCTCACACATTTAAATTTGACAAATTAAATGGACCTATTCCTTGAAAAACACAAACTACAATGCACTGAAAATGAAATAAATAATCTGAATAGCCTTATAACTGTTAAGGTAACTGAACTCATAATTTAAAGACTCCCCAAGAAGAAATCCCAGGCCCAGATGGTTTCACTGGAGAAATTTAACAGAGAAGTAACATAAATTCTACAATCTCTTCCTAAAAATAGAAGAGAAACACTTCTTAATTCGCTTTATGAAGACTAGTTTTGCCCTGATACTAAAACTAGACAGAGATAATACAAAAAAAAAAAAAAAGTAAAAAGAAAACTACAGAGTGATATCACTCATTAATATAATGCAAACATTCTTAAATATTAGCAAATGGAACCAAGTAACCAATAAGAAAATTGTACTTCATGACTAGGGTTTATTCCAGAATGCAAGGCTAGTTTTAATATTCAGGAATAAGTTGATATGACCCACCATATTAATAGGCTAAAGAAGGAAAATCACATGAATATATGAATAGATGCAGAAAAACTGCTTGACAAAATTCAGCATCTGTTCGTGATGAGAGAAAAGTAAGATTACGTTCCTTACCTTGATAAAGAGCATCTATAAGAACCCTATAGCTAACATTATGCTTAATGGTGAGAGACTGCTTTCCTTTAAGATCAGGAGCAAGGCAAGGATGTCAGTTCTCACCACTTCTGCTCAACACAGTGCTGGAAGTTCTAGCCAATGCGAAAGTCAAGAAAAGGAAATGAAAGGTACACAGATCAGAAAGAAAGAAGTAAAACTGTCAGTACTTACAGATTACATTGGACTAAATAGAAAATACCAAGGATTCTACAAAAACTCCTAGAACTAACAATAAATGAGCTAATCAAGGTTGTCTGCAAGTAAACATACAAAATCATTTGTATTTTTATATATTAGCAATGAACATATGGGCATCAAACTTGGAAATACAGTAAGTACCATTTACAATTGCTCAAAAAAGTGAAATACTTAGGTGTTAGTCTAACAAAACCCGTGTAGAATTTATATGCTGGAAACTACATGACTCATGAAAGAAATTAAAGAAGATCTAAATAAATGGAGAGACGTATCATGTACACGGACTAGAAGACTCAGTATAGTAAAGATGTCAGTTTTCCCCAAATAGATATATAGATTTAATGCAATCCCTAGTAAAATCCTATCAAGATTTTTTTTGCAAATACAGACATGTTTATGCTAAAATTTATATGAAAAGACAAATGAACAGAATAGTGAACTTATTTTGAAAAAAAATGAATATAGTGAGCATAATCAGTTTATCTAACTTCTATTCAGCTACAAAAATCAAGACTGTGTTATTGGTGGGGAATAGACACACAAATCACTGGGGCAGACTAGAGACCCCAGAAGTAATAGACCCACACAAATATGCCCAATTGCTGTTTGACAAAGGTGCAAAACCAATTCCATAGGCTTTTCAACAAATGCTGCAGGAGCAATTGAACATCCATAGACAAAAAATTTAACCTAGAACTAAGTTTTAGAGTTTAGTCAAAAATTGACTCAAAATGGATCACAGATGTAACTGTAAGGTGTAGAATTATAAAATTTTCATTAAAAACATGGGTAAAAATCTTTGAGACATTAGGCTAGGCAAACAGTCCTTAGACTTGGTACCAAAAGCATGATTTATAGTGGGAAGAATGATAAATTAGACTTCCTCAAAATTAAAACCTTTTGTTCTGTGCAAATGCAGATTCTGAGTCAGTAAGTCTGAGATGGTCTGAGATTCTGCACTTTATACAGTTTCTCAGGTGAAGCTGAAGCTACTGATGCTCGGACCACACCTTGTGTAGCAAAGGACATATGATCCATAAGGCTCCTTACAGTTCTAAAGTCACTTGATTTTATACAAGATACAGGTGAACAGATTTTGTTATTTTATAGTGTTAGCAGTTTAGAGAAGTAGAGGAGAGAATTCAATTTCAGTTGAAAGGATAATAGAACCCCCCCCAAAGCCAAATTTATAACTAAATAGAATGAAAAAAAACCTTACCTTTTCAAATGCCTTTAATATATTCCAAGACTTTATTGAAATGACATGTATTACAAATGATGAACCATTCTGATGAAAAATGATCAAATTTCATTTTATGTTGATTTAATGACCAAAACATAAGCTTCTGAAATGAGTATATCATTGCATTTAAATTGCTTTTTTTTTTATTTATGGGAATTGATATTCTCATACTTCCAGTTCATATGTTTTGGCTTTATCTAAGCCCATGAGCACAATCATCACAGGCTGTAAAAAATCCTGTGGGAATTTTGAATTTAAATGTGTTGTAGCTCTTGGGATTATTGGTTATATTTTCCATTCTCTGGTCAAATAGAAACTAAATCTCTTGTCATATCTCTAATAATAACATTTCAGATTAGACATAATATGTATCCAAATTTATTTTCATTTGCTACCAATTCTTTGTTTTTCTAACAAAACAGAGAATAAACTGTAGCTTGAAAGCAAGCATGCATTGATTTCATTTAGAATATACAATTTTATCAGGAATAAATGAATCCTAAGAAAAGAAATTAAAAAAAATCTAGATGGTAAACACCCATTCAATTGGGTATTGTATCAGTTAGGAATATCCTATTAAAAATTGTTGCACAAGATAATTTCCTCATACTTTATGAATCTGAATTAGATTAGGAATGAAGGTATATTTGCATTTGCAAGAAAATTTCAAAGGATAAATACAATGTTTTTGGTAAGATTATTGAACTTCAGAAAAGGTGTTAATATTCATGTTGATGGTATTTATAAAAGTATAGAAAACAAAATGTTTTTATCAGACAGCATAATAGAGTAAAAAGATAAAATCAAAAAAACAAATCTATGGAGACAGTAGATTGGGGGTATCTGGGGGCAGGGGATGGTGATGGATTACGAGTAAATGAAGGATAAATTGGGAGTTCGGGATTTGTAAATACTAACTACTATACATAAAACAGATAAACAACAAAGTCCTTCTGTAGAGCACAGGGAACTATATTCAATACCTTGTAATAGCCTATGGTGAAAAAGAATATGAAAAGGAATATATATATACATATATATATAACTGAATCACTATGCTATACAGCAGAAGTTAACACAACATTGTAAACTGACTATACTTCAATAAAAAAGTAAATGGGCATATGGGAGTTAATTAGTGAGATGAAAATGATCTAAAACAGATTTATCAGAAATCATTGAATTGTACACTTGAAATGAGAATGTTACATAATATGGAAAGAATTCCTTGGTAGAGTTTTTTTTTTTTAAAGAGCATTTGATATTCAAGAGACCCTGAAATACAGTACCTGTTCTGCCAATAAGTGAATAGCTGTGTGACTCGAGGAGAGTAGTGTATTCACTATAGACCTTCATTTCATTATCTATATAAAGAGAGGGTCAGGCAGATGAACCCCAAAGTAATTTTTGTTTCTTCCATTTCAGTAACTCTTTGACTCTATTTCAGCAAAGTTTAGCCTCAAGGAAAGAGCTTTATTACTTGAAAGTATCTAAGCAGGGATACTCTTCTGAAAGAAATAAAAATTTTAAAAATTTCTTTAAAAACTTCCTCCCAAATTATGGATCCAAGCCCCTTCAAAGACCCCCCCCTTTTTTTTTTATCAATAAGGCATTATTGGTGATGGAACACTTTGTTACTTTTAAAATACATGAAATCTAAGCCACCGTGCATTCTGCGTATTATGTATGTCATAGTTAAATTTTCCTGATGATAAAAATAATACACTGCCATGTAATTTTTGCAATTAAAATAATATCTGAAGAATACATGCCAAGCAGTCTCTAGGTTATAGCAAATTAAGGATGACGTCCATATGACTATAATTTTAAGAATTTTAATCTTTTTGAAAAAAGAATCATTCAACTCCATACAGCCTATGTGGATATTATGAGCTATCTAAATTAATGGGATTTCCTTCTAATATTTTTTGCAGATTTTTTTTTTTTTGCAAATAAAGGACAAAATTCTCTAGAAAGTTCTTTTATACTTCTTATCTAGAAAATCATTTCATAAGTCTAATATTTATACCTTAAAAAAAGATAACATATGCCATCAGACTTTGCTCTGGCTGTGTAGCTAAGCTGGGAACTACATTCCCCAGAACTCCCTTCCTTGTATGCTCCCAAGTTAGAATTGGCCAAGATGGCTTGCTCAATATCTGGAAGGTAGAAACTAGGTTGTGGCCATAACCATCTGAAACTCCTTCCACAGGGAGATATAGAGACAGACAGAAGTCATGCCTGGCACGTGCCACCTTGTCATCTTCTCCTGTTCCACGTCTAGCTTTTCTTACTGACTCCCAGCATTAAGTGGCTCAGATCCAGCCCTAGATGCTTGGCTATGGACCCACAGAGGTTGTGGCTTATTCACAGGCAACAGCTTTTCATAGACCTCTACACAGATTCCCACTTCATGTTCCTACTTTGGTGGCTAGACATACTTGGCTTCTCAATTTGAATGGTAACTCCTTCTCTGACCCTCACTTCCCCAGACGTCCCACAATCCTAAATAAGTCTCTTATCCCATAACACTCCTAGTGCTTCTGCTCCCCGACTAAGCCCTGATGGACACAAAATCCTATTCAATGGAAGAGAAACTCCAATTTTAATAGTAAAAAAAATGCAATTTTTAATTAACTCAAAATCCCAAATACACTTAATGGCTGAAGGTGGTAGAATGTAGCCTAACTACAGAATTTCTCTCAGTAATAAAATGAAGGAAAAAAAAAACAAAAAAACCCTCTGTGGGTTCAAGCTGCAACCAAATAGAGGACTGAGCCTCAAGCATAGCTTCCAAACATAATAGCCACAAAAAGAAACAAACGATTCACCCACTTCCACAAGCAGTTGTACAGAAGACGACTGGAAAATACCCTGAGAATTCTGAATATAAATTTGTTTTGGCAAGAGGTAGTTTGAAACAGTGGTTCTCAAAGTGAGGGGGTCTGTATAGTTAAAACCTATTTTCATAATAATACAAAAGCTTCATTTGCCATTTTGCCTGTACTGACATGCTCACTGCTGGTGCAAAAGCAATGATGGGTAAAACTGTTGACACTTCAACGTGAATCATGGCAGTGGCACCAAATTCTACTAGTGGTCCTTGTAATTTTCAATATTGCACACGCATGTGTACATGTACACGTGTGTACACACACATACACAATCTGATTTCACTTAATGCCATTGATGAAGGTAAGTAGTATTATTATCCCCATTATACAGTTAACTGAGTTGCAGAGATTTTAAGCATCTTTTTTTTAAAGTCAAACATTTAAGCAGCAGAACTGAGATTCTAATTTGGTCAGTATGTTTCCAGAAAAAAATTATTCATTTATTTTATTCAATTATTTGATCTAATTCATTCATTTAATACATTTTTATTAAGTTCCTACTATGAGCCAGACATTATTCCAAGGACTGGGGATATAAAATAATTTTCCACCCATCCATCCATCTTTGTCTCTGTATATATATTTAGAGAGCTGTGGTTCTTTCTGAGAAGTATAATTTTAGGCTCATTGTCTCTCTCTTCTTAGTAATTTTTTATATTGCTTGAATTTAAAAAAAAAGTGAGCATATGTTATTTTTATTAAAACAATAAAGTCATTATTCTTAAGACAAAGCCTGATGCGACTCATTTTTATTTTGAAGAAAATACAAAGCAAATTTTCAAATCTTAAACTGAAAGGAATATGAAAAGACTGCTTCGTTTTTTCTTCTCACTACATACAAAAGAATAGAACATGACATGTGGAAATTGCTTTCTCAGACTGATTTAGAAGTCAAGGTCTCCAAAATCTTTCCATCCCACACAGCAAATACTAAAGCAATTCTTTTAAAAAACATTATTACAAAGGTTCTTTAGAAAAAAATTAACTACAAATCTTAGTAATATTAGATCTCAAAGAAGGAGAATGCTAATGATGCAGTTATACATCACCCATATGAACACTCTTTGGAAATTAACCACTTGCCCTCAGAGGAAATGAGTCCTGTAAAAGTGAAAATGGCACATCTGACCAGTCTTCTTATTTCTAGGGAAAGAATAATATACCCATATATCAACATCATGGATAGATAAAAGTCCCTGTCCTAATAAAATCTACCTGTTTGTAACATACCCGATAGTGTGTTTTTAATTGATTGAGTTACTAAGCTATTTAAATTTAAACTTTTCCTGGATTTTGATTTTAAATCACATAAGTTACTAGTGTAGCGGATAATAGGACAACCATATGCACAAATGCACGTTTTAGCCTCACAGGGTGAAAACTGATGAGTCTCCAATGTCTTTTTTTTTTTTTAAATTAGGCCAATGCATAGTGTTTTTTTCCCTCTTCCCTATCAATGAAAGTTTCAGAAAAAAAAATAATTTCAGAGTAAGTTGGCTATCCTAATGTGGCAGTCCTAGGAATCTGCAATAGGGCATCTAGGTTCTTAGAACCAATGATTCTTTGTATTATCAATGTGTTTGAAGGAAATTAAATCCATTGATTGAGACTATTTGCTCTTCAATGAGTCAGGCCTTCGACCTTGCTTCTTCAGTTCTTTCGGCCAGTTGTTTCCAAATGCCAGTATGAGACTGGTGCTGATTTGGACACATAAGAATTACCAGCAGAGTTTGTTAAAAAGATTTTTGGCCTCACCATGTCAGAGTCTAACTCAGAAGGTTTAGAATTGGAACCCCAAGAATCTATAACTGTAAAGAGCTCTCCAGTTGATTCATCTATATAGCCATATTTGGGAACCACTGACAGGAGCTAGAAAATGAAGATAGAGCTGTGATATCACACAGAGTAAATAATTTCCTGGTAATTTACTGAACATTTCAGAAAAGGACATTAAGAAATATCTTGCTACATGCCCCTATTGTCTGATTTCACAAGCTTCAGTCAGAGTTAAAACTAAAAAAAGCAAATGGGTATTTACATTAGCTAGGATGCTTAAAAAACTATTTAAAAATATCAGAACTTCTAGGAGGTTTATCATGAAGGTAAAGTTCCATGAGCTACTTTGAGTACTGATGATTAATGGAAGTTGTAGTGTCCTGAGTGGGAAGGGGGAATGAGGTTACGAGGTTACAATCAGAAAGCAACTAGGCAAGTGTATCTGGGAAACAACCTAAAGAGATCTCAGAAGAGAAATACCCAAATCTCCAAGGTACCAATCCATTTGAGGTGGTTTCTTTTCTTGTTCTAAATAAATATTCATTTTCATACTGAATTTTTTATTCATGATTTGTATACATTTTTAAAAAGATGTCTCCCTAAAAGAGATAATATTCAAGTTTCACATAACCTGTATACATGCCTGTCTTAAGGGTCAGTAGTAAAAAATCATAGCAGGAATATCAGGCTTATTTAGAGACACACCATTGGTGAAGCATTGGACATGAGATCACATAACAGTACACAGTACCAGGTAGTCTTTGAAGAATCCTCTAAGAATAGGGCTCAAAGATCTGAAAGAAAAATCATGGTATATTCAAGAATAAAATTATTAATAGTTAGAAAAACTGAAGGACAGAGTTCAAAAGGAGGTTGAGGAGAGATGAAATCACAAAACCAACTGCTTAAGCCACATTAAGGTCTTTCAACCCTGTCCTGAATGACAAACGAACCAGAAAGTGTTCTAAACAGGGGATTGATATAATGAAAATTACATTTTTGCAAATTTATTCTGGGTTGGGGGTTGTCAGTAAAATACATTGAAAGAGTTTATGACCATAGGCAGAAGGGCCGGCCAGCAAAGAAACCACTGAGAGAGAGAGAGAATGATGATTTAAATTAGGGGGAAAACAATGGCTATGGTGAGACATGGGGATAACATGACATACTTAAGATGTAGGACTTGGTGACTGATTTGATGTGAACTGTGACAGAGAAAGAGGCATCAAGGAGGTTGACCAAGTGTCTGGCTTGGGCAACCAGATGAGTGGTGGTGTGATTTCCAGAAAGAAGGAACACAGAGGAGAAGCAAGTTTGGAGGGATCGAGTCAGGAGAAGATTAGGAGTTCAGTGTTGGAAAGTTGAAATTGAGGTGACTGATGGGTGCCCAACTGGAGAAATTCAGTAGGAATTTGGATATTGGGGCTTAAGGTTCACGGGAGATTTGACCTGAAATCTATATTTGAATAGATATTTAGGTATACATTTGAGATGAAACTGAGTCAGGAGAGTGTGTGAAATGAGAGGAGGATCCTGAAGAATATGAACAATTAAGAAATAGGAAGAGATGGGGGAGATCATAAAGGAGTCTACAAAGGAGTGAACCAAAGGGATAGGACAGTAATCAGAAATGCAAAATGTAAGATGAAATGGAAGCCAAAGAAAGAGTAGAAGAGAAATATCACAGTGTCAAATGCTACTGAGATATCAGGTAGGATAAAGACTGAAAAGTTGATCCCTGGACAGGTAGGAAATACAAGATGGGGAATCAGGCTACCACAAATGCAGCCAATGCAAAGATGCACATACACACTTTCTTCTCAGGGCCCAATATGGGGGCAGTGGCTGATGAAATGTACACTGAGAAGCCTTTGGGAAATTTTAAAATAAGTCCACGACACTTCATCACTGAATGCCACATACCTTAATCAAATAGCCTGGGTTTTATCTGACAGTTCCAGTTTATAAAATCCATTCTTGTCTTACGTGTTTACATTAGCCAGAATTTGTAATCAGATTCTTTGTTATTGCTTATGGAAATATGGTCACTGTATATTTTACGACTAGACATGATGAGAACAAGAGATGCAGTTTATCCCGCTTTCCATCTTCTTGTATACTAAAGGCCTAAAGAGAAGGTACACCACCCGGTACCAGAATTCAGATGCTTTCCTAGTTTGCTCAGGACCCCTTTTTTCAGGTATCTACACATCAACTTTTCTGAACCAGTGGGATGTGTGGGGTTTTGGGTAATGAGTATATGCCACAAAAAGAAGTAGGTGACTATTCATTGCTACATTCTCAGAGCCTAAGACAGTGCCTAGCACATAGCTGGCCCTAAATAAGTACTTACCAAATTCATGAATAAAAGGAAAGTGGATGAAGCAATTTTAATCTTTATGTCTAATAGAAGAGTGGCAAAAATGGGGAAAAATAACTGCTGCAGAAAATATCTTTTGGATGCTTAGAGTTGTCTGTCTGACCAGTTTGAAAAAATTATGAGCTCTTTGAGAGCTTGACCACATCTAAAGTAGCTCACACAAGTCCTAACATTCTCCAAGAGCCCCCAAATGACAAGACGTTGAGGGCGAAAAGTCCAGTCTGTCACAATACCCAAGAACAAAGGGATATTTCAGGCTCAAACCAGGCTTGGCCAAAATGTCCAAAAATGAATATCCCAATATTTTTAATAGCAAAGGTGAGGAACACAGACATGTCAAATTCATTTGGCTAAGTGTATGCAGCTCAGGGATCATGTTTTAGTAGAAGAAACCTTTCTTGGCAAATCTTAGGAAGCAAGGAAAGGATTACAAAGCAGTTGTCTGTTGGCCCATCTCTTGCTTTTTTGGATACCATCATTGAGATGCACTTTGGTCCTCAGAGAAGCTCTTGGAATGTGCTGAGCAAACTTACTGGCATTTCCAAAACCCACTCATCCTTTTGAACAGAATGCTACAGCAGAGGCGCTTAATAGCCTTATTCTCTCTGGCTAGCCTTCCAAGTCTTAAATGATGTGGTACAGTTTGAACAAAGAGAAATATTTAGAACTAGCTCTATAGCAGCTTTTGAAGAGGTTTGTTTCTGAAAGTTCTAATATCCTATGCTCCTTAGGAGATATTCAGTATGAAATTTTAATTCAAATGTTCACCCAAGAGCCACTTCTTAATATTGCTTTCTTTCTTTTCCTTTCCTGGTAGAGGTATGCTCTCTGTGTTAATATGCAAGTTTGCATTAAGTAGGAAACATTACCTTAAAAAATTTAACAAATGGTTTGAAAACATTTTGTCCTCAATAGTTTCATGCCAAAATATTACATTGTGTAAATACTGTATTTTTTCAAATGACTTTCATCTTTTCAAAAGTTTTTTTCTCCCCAGTGAACTCTCTTCAATACCATCATCAAAGCTCACCACAGGGCATCTTTGTCAGTATTAAATCTGTATAAATTTCTGTCCAAAATACCTTTAGGCTATTTTGTCAACTTGAAACTAGGATGTTATTTTCGCCAGAGGACTAGATGTGCCAGAATGTTAATTTTTAACATGCTGATGGATTTTAATACTGAAAGTTATTATGAATTAAATTATATTTTCTTATAACTCATAACCCACAGTAGCAGTCAGTATAAAAATTGTAAAAAATGAGTAATACTGAAATTGGGTGTATGTTCTTATCCTTGATTATGAAAAGTATAAAACAATTTCCTTGTTTTTATCATTTGCTCCTTAATTATTCAACCTTTAGTTGCTGGAAGAGGCATTTTTCACGATAACCATCTCATTGTTTATAAAGAAGTCTTATAGTCAGGCCTTCAATTTTCTTAGAGACTTATTTCCTCTGCTACAACTGAAGTTTCTAAAAATGCATTATAGCAGCTTTGGGCTTTTGTAAACCAATCATCTCTGTTCAAGTTGTTTCTCCTTGTACACATTATACATGTCAGGATGAAGCAATGTGTATAAAGAGATTAGTTATTGGGGTTAAATTCAAAGTTCTACCAGGAGGTCAACTAAACGAGTGTGTGCTATTCATGTTGTATGTATGTATATGTATTTATTAATTTGCCCAATTACTAGAACCAAACAAATGCTACTTTGGAAGAGTGGATAATAAATTTATATAAAGTGCCCACACATTTCATGGTTTGTCTTAGGGGACCAGGAGGGAAGCAACAGAATACATATCACAGGGCATTCCTGTTTTAGAGAGCTTTATGTAATGATACACAAGGCAACAAAGCCCTTGAAACAGAAATGGAAGAGAAAATGCAAAACACTCCCTCTCTCTCAATGCTCTTGAGAGGCCTTTCAGCTCACCGGTTAAAGAGGTTGGACTCTGGAGTCACATCTCAGCTCTACCACTCTGGGTATGGGTAATGTTGGGCAACTTCCCTGTGCCTCCAGCCCCTTTAACATGATATAGGAGTAACAATAATGCTTATTTCATGGAGTTATTTTGAGAATAAAATGAAGTAAGGTGAGAAGTAAATAAAACAGACGTGTAAAGTATTTAGAAGAGGGTATGTTTTAAGAAATGCTGATCATTATTTTAAGTCCTCATCACCAGTAGTCTTGAATTTTTAAAAAATCCAGCAGAAGTTACTAATAAAATCCACAGGGTGAAGGGGGATGGTAAATTGTGACAGGTATTTCAAAAATAATGTGATTGTGATGTGAATTGGCAGTGAAACATAATTTTAAAGTGAGTGGGAAGAAAATATGTTGTGTCATTACTTAAAATCTATTTGATAGTATGGCCCTTGAACAAGAATAAAGTATTCAAAGAAAAGAGAGATTTTAGGTAAAGGATGTTTGGGTTTTAAATTTATAAAGCATGTCTGTGTAAGTCAATATAAGCAGTGTGCTCTGGGCTAGAACATCTTCTTGCTCTGCAATTTTTTTTTTTTTTTTTACAAATAGTTTTACTAAGGTATAATTTACATAGTGCTAAACCTACCATTGTAAATGGACAATGCAATGATTCCTAGTAAATTTAGAGTTGTGCACTCACCACCACAGCCCAGGTTTAGAACATTTCCATCACTGCCCCCCAAAAAGTTTCCTCAGGCCATTCCCTGGTAATCCCTTTTCTGTCTTTCAGCCCCTGGCGACCACTGATCTGCTTGCTGTCTATATAGATTTAAATCTCATGAACATTTCATATAAATGGGATCATACACTATGTAGTCTTTTGGGTCTGGCTTCCCTCACTTGGTATACTATTTTTGAATTTTTTTCACGTGGTAGGTAGTATGTAGTAGTAGTTCATTCCTTTTCATTGCTGAACAGAATCCTGTTGTATGGTTATACCACATCTTTTATCCATTGTCTGCTTGATGGACATTTGGATTGCTTGCAGTTTGGGGCTATTATAAATACTGCTGCTATAAACATTCATGTACCTGTCTTTGCGCATATGTATTCATTTCTCTTGTGTACAATCCTAGGAGTGCTGGGTTGTGCATGTTTATCTTTTTAAGAAATCATCACATTTTTTCCAAAGTGGGTGTACAATTTTACATTTCTACCAGCAGTGTATGAATGTTCCAGGTTCTTTACATCTTCACCAACATTTATTACTGTCTTTTTTTAAAACTGCAAAGCCATTTGAGTGAGTGTGTAGTGGTATCTGGTTGTGGTTTGAATTTGCATTTCTCTGTAATGTTGAGGATATTTTCATGTGCTCATCAATCAATTGGTATCTTTGGCCATATATCTTTTTAGATATTATGCTCATTTAAAAAATTGAGTCATTCTTCTTATAATTGTTTGTAAAAATTCTTCATATATTATGGATATAAGTCTTTAACCAGAAGTATAATTGATAAATTTTCTCCTACTTTGTGGCTTTTTTATTAATCTTCTTAATTGCGTCTTTTGGAATACACATTTATTTACTTTCTTTTATAAATTGAAGTTATTTACTTACTTTCATGTTCAACTTTATCAATTCATTAAGAATTATGCTTTTGATGTCATAGTCATATCTAAGAATTCTTTGCCTAACCCAAAGTTATAAAAGTTTTTTCCTGTTACCCTTTACAAGTTTTGTAGTTTAAGTTCTTGCATTTATATATTTGACCTGTTTTGAGTTAACTTTTGTTTATGGTGTAACATAAGGGTCTAAGTTCTTTTCTTTTCTTTTTTTTTAAAAACATATCAATATCCAATTGTCAGCACCATTTGTTGAAAAGTCTATCTTTTACCCAATGAATTGTTTGGTTTCTTTGTTAAAAACCAATTGAACTCTAATTCAAAAAGATGCATGATCCTCAATGTTCTGTTCATAGCAGCACTATTTACAATAGCCAAAGACATGGAAGCAACCTACATGTCCATCGACAGATGACTGGATAAAAAAGTTATGGTGTATTTATACAATGGAATACTACTCAGCCATAAAAAAGAATAAAATAATGCCATTTGTAGCAACATGGATGGACCTAGAGATTGTCATTCTAAGTGGAGTAAGCCAGAAGGAGAAATAAAAATACCATATGATATCACTCATATGTGGAATCTGAAAAGAAAAAAAAGAAAAAAAAAAAAGGACACTATGAACTCATCTACAAAACAGAAGCAGACTCATAGACATAGTAAACAATCTTATGCTTACCAGGGAAAGGGGGTGGGAAGGGATAAATTTGGGAGTTTGAGATTTACAAATGCTAGTCACTATATATAAAAATAGATTTTAAAAAGTTTCTTCTGTATAGCACAGGGAATTATGCTCAATATCTTGTAATAACCTTTAATAAAAATATGAAAATGAATATATGTACGTATATGCATGACTGGGACATTGTGCTGTACACAAGAAATTGACACATTGTAACTGATGGTTCTTCACTAAAAATAAATAAAAATCAATTTCCCACTAATGTAAAGATTTTTTTCTGGACTCTAATACTGTTTAATTTATCTTTATGTTTATCCTTATGCCAGTACCGCACTGTCTTGATTACTGTGTCTTTACAGTAAGTTTTGAAATCAGGTAGTATAAGACCTTCAACACTGTTCTTCTTCCTTTTGTGCCACTATTCATAACATTCTTTACATTTAAAAAATACAAAAAGGAAACATGAAATCAACCTTGGGATGTGTGTGTGCATCTGTATGTGTCTGCGTGTGTTTTCAGTTCATCTTTTTGGTTGAAACACTCAAAGGAAAAAACAACAAAAACCAAAATACTCCCAACCCTCTTCTATTTCAAAAATCAATCTATTTTGAAAATCAAAAGATTAGGACCACATGGTAAATGAATACAAATGTTTTTGTTCTGGCACACAGTTATTACATTAGCTAGCGCTTTTCAATAACACCTCTGATAAAGTGTGTTCGTGTGTTTTCCTATTGGCTAAACTTGTAAGCATCAATGATGTGCAGTTCCTTATGGAACTGAACTTTTATTCTGACATCTACTTCCAGGGAGCTAACTGTATGCATTACATTCTGCCACAGAAACCCAAATAATTATTGCAAAATTATTGTTTGGTGGAAAAATTTTTTCTACCATTTGAACTGATGCCCATCTCCCCAAACCTCTACTGTTGCCACAGTCATTTAACACAAATAGGGAACAAAGCAAAATAAAATTAAATAAGCAGGAAAACTGTCCTTTTTGCAAGGGAACTGCTTCTACACTATTTACTTCTACATTTATGTGATCATATTAAATTGCTCATTTATGTGTTTTATAAAAATAAACAATATTTTTTAATCTAAGGCCACATTTAAGCTCCCTTTTACATGAAAAAATAATTAAAAGATTACTATGACACATTCTTTGACTTAAACTATGGTGCTCTCCTCCACCTCTCATCTGAGTTCCATCTATATACAGCATGCTATGCTCAGTTTACTGTTATAGGATCACACATGAGCAAAGTACTGCTCTCATAGAATGGAAATATTAAAGCATGAATAACTCAAAAGATAACTCATAAAGGTAATGATCTTATTATCTAGATGCCTGGCATCAGTATTATTAGGTGTGTCCAGAGAACTATGACTAATTCATTGGCTGAAATGTCACAAAGCATTTTGTGATTCTCTTTGTACTGTAATTTAACTAAAATGTAGAGACAATTGTTCATTAATGATAAACATTTATACTGATGAGAATCATGTGGGTCCTAGCATAGCTGAGAAAAATAAAGGTCATTCCTTCCTCAGGTTCTTGTTCACATAGGCTCTTTTATTCTGCAAATAGCACTTTAAGCCCTCCCGAGATTAATTTCTCTCTTTCCCATCCTTCTTTTAGAAATAAAAGTGTCTCAAATTTAATACTTAAACTAATAATTAACCATAATTATTTCAAGGTCAAAATTGTTGTGCCTAAGCAAATTAAATCAAAACTGCCAATATCCAATTCTATAAAAGCACCTAAGGGTTAGATTATTCATACAGAGTTTTTTGGGTTTTTTTTTTTAAAGCCTGTTAGCTTAACTACTTGCTGTTAGGGCGTGTATCCAAGTAAATCCCAAGCAAACCCAAGCCCACCATCTACTGAGATAAGGCAATGTCAGACAAAGGATTTTAAAAGGAGGAACATTAAAGCCAGTGACCAAATCCCAGGGGCAGAAAAAGCAGAAAGAGAATTCCTACAGGTATTTTACTTTTTGAGTCTGGCAGATATTATGCTCTAAACCAGTGGTTCCCAGAAGTCTATACAATCACCGGAATTTTTTCAGGCACATTTTTTCAAAATACAAATACTCAGAAATTTTGATTTAATTAGCCTAGACGCTGACTAGGCATCATCAGGTAATTTTAATATGCAGTTAGGTTTAAGAACTGCCATTCTAAATAAAACCTCAGAAAGGCAGCTAAGACTGACATCATGACTAATGCAAGTGAGACTTTTTTCCAGGTTAAAATATATTGAAAAGAACATGGATGCACATGGGAGAAGGTCACTGCAGATCTTCAAGGTGTATTCACTAGACCTTAACGCCTGTTGCTATTCATGTGAGCTTATCTCTTCCATTCACATTGCCGCGATCTGACAGGAAATAATCTGAAGACTTGGTGTTCTTGTTGCTCATTGTATACTTGTTTTTCAGATAACTATACATTACAAATGCTGCAGATCAACAATCACTACATCATTTTGACTTGAGAAGTCAAGATTTTTCAGCTAGCATTTTTCAAGAGTGCCAGCAAAATAAGGTTTTACTCTTTGAATTGCTATATTTTAAAAATTAATTCAGTTCTGTTGGCCTCCAAATGTTTGTAGAGTTCAGTTTTTCTTATAACTAATAATTGTTTTGAAATGTTCCCTAAAATAACAGAAATGTCTACTTGCTCCACGATATTTAATATAAAGTCATTGTATTTGGTGGTGGTGGGAGTGAGGAACTTCAAGATAAAATAGACTTTAAAATGTTTGATATAGAACTAACTTAATGACTTACTAAGATCTAATTCGAGAAATAATGGTAATGATTTGAAGGCCTTGTATACAAGAGCATGGAAGTTATATCTTGTTAAGTCATAGCTCTCAAAATTGAACTTGCTGATAGGCACTATTTTTTAAAAGATATGATTAGTTCCTAGAATAAGTTTCTTAGGAAGATGCATTTGTCTTTAGGAAAGAGTAAGGGGTAATATTATTTTCAGCCTAAATGAATCAAATTGATGCCAAAATTGCCTATTTTGTGCCCAACTACCTCTATCATCCAAACAATAAGACACCTTCCAACAGAGGTTATTCTGCTAAAAGCCAGAAAGTGTTTTTCAACAGAGGGAGTTAATATGCCCCTGTGGGTTTCCAGGTTTCTGATAACTTTGGCATTACTATAAGAGACTAGTAAACATTTAAAAGCTGTGTGTTTTCAAAAGAAAAACAGGACAGGCATTTGGCTCTGTTGTATCTTGAGATTTGTCAGTGAGGCTAAGCAGGAGGGAGTGAGGAGAGGAGGAGTTGAGTCCATTTGGGTAAGACAAGATAGCCAGCAATGGCACTTCAGTCACATGGGTAAATTCCGGCTATTTCAGGAAGTGGCATTTATTCATCCTGGGGCCAGATGCAGCAGAGTTCAGTCAGGGGTGGGTAGTGTAGGAAATACTCAGAGATCTGGAAGACTGACTATTGGTATAGGAATCTGTTCATGGAAGCATGGACACAGAACTCTGGTGACTCTAGATCCCATTAACAAAAATCATTTTATAGAAAGCCAATTTATTAGAAGATCAATTTGTCAAATGGCCATTTGATCAAATTTTCCAATTATTAAAAGCTCATACTGAGAAACAGTCTTCTTGAATATATTAAATTAATATATTTTAATCTAGCTATATTTTAAATAATCAATGTATTAAATGCTGAGGATCATAAGGGTCATTAAGCTTTCTTATGAGTATTTTCATGAAGAACAAGTTTATAAGAAGAATACTTATATATAATATATTCAAGAATAGGCTTAATTTCCAGAATATACAAACAGCTCACACAACTTAAAAACAAAAAAAACAAACAACCCAATCCAAAAATGGGCAGAAGACCTGAACAAGCAATTCTCCAATGAAGACATACAAATGACCAATAGGCACATGAAAAAAAGCTCAATATCACTAACTATCAGAGAAATGCAAATAAAAACTACAATGAAGTATCACCTCACACCAGTCAGAATGGCCATCACTCAAAAGTCCATGAATGATAAATACTGGAGAGGATGTGGAAAAAAGGGAGCCCTCCTACACTGCTGGTGGGAATGTAGTTTGCTGCAGCCATTATGGAAAACAGTATGCAGAGTCATCAAAAAAATAAAAATAGACTTACCATATGATCCAGCAATCCCAGTCCTAGGTTAATATCCAGAGGAAACTCTAATTTGAAAAGATACATGCACCCCAATTTTCATAGCAGCACTATATACAATAGCCAAGACATGGAAGCAACCTAAATGTCCATCAACAGATGACTGGATAAAGAAGTTGTGGTATATTTATACAATGGAATACTACTCAGCCATAAAAAAGAATAAATAATGCCATTTTCGGATGACTGGATAAAGAAAATGTGATATGTTTATATAATGGAATACTATTCAGACATAAAAATAATAAAATAATGCCGTTTGCTGCAACATGGATGGACCTAGAGATCATCATTCTAAGTGAGGTAAACCAGAAAGAGAAATAAAAATACCACATAGTATCACTCATATGTGGAATCTAAAAAAAAAGAAAAAAGAAAAAAAAAGGACACTATGAACTCATATACAAAACAGAAGCAGACTCACAGACATAGTAAACAATTTTATGGTTACCAGGGAAAGGGGGTAGGAAGGGATAAATTTGGATGCTTGAGATTTGCAAATGTTAGCCACTATATACAAAAATAGATCAAAAAAACAAATTTGTTCTGTATAGCACAGGGAACTATGTTCAATATCTTGTAATAACCTTTAATGAAAAAGAATATGAAAATGAATATATGTATGTATACCTATGACTGGGACATTGTGCTGTACACCAGAAATTCACAGATTGTAACTGACTATACTTCAATAAAAAAAGAAAAAATATATATTCTTGGTTATATTCAAGTAAAATCTATTTTTGAATATATGGTCAATAAGAATATATCCAAATTCATGTAATATATTAAAAAAGAATGTTGATAAGTTGACAAAATTATTAAATTCATGAATTAGTTATTCAGAAAATTGCTACTTCAGGGAATTGATTTTTGGTGAATTGCTGAAACTGGGGGTAGGATTAGGGCTGACATGGGGATGTCAAGATCTGGAAGAGTGGAAAATGGCTCTAGTTTAGATTGTAGCGAGGGTAGCCCAGGACACAGTTCCCATGCCCCATATCTAGAAAAAGGCTGCTATCGGAGGCCTGGATGAATGGAGGCGTTGGGCCTGAGGCTACTTATTTATAGCCGCTAAACGTCAAATTGCTCTGAAAATAAATAGGCCGGATCTGGAGAAGACGAAGTGAGTTGACCCAGCTGTGGAAGAACTGGGGCGTGGGGAAAGTGTGAAAACAGACATGGGGCTGAGAAGTTTTACTGGGCAGGTGAGATCTCAGGCCACACACCCATCTCTGCTCCCTTTAAGTCATGGGTGGTCCCAAGATAGAAGACAACTCAAGCAGAGTTTGGCTGAGGCTGCAGGCACCCCTTCTATATAGATTTCTTTCCTTGAAAGGAAGCAGTATTTTCGATTCTTATTTTGTTGCAATCCCTGGCAGTGAATATGGAGCACTGCACCGGGCACACCGAAGTAGATTAAAAATATCCCTTAACGTGATGTAGTTACCTGTGGACTTGAAAATGCTTGTCAAATTATTTCTGGCCTTTTCTCATGACAAAGTTCTAATTTATGCTTTGTATGGCAAATTCCCCATTAATTAGAGTCCCACAGGCAAATGCTTGAGAAACAGAGGTGCTATAGTTGTACCCTGACCTTTGAGGAAGAAAGAAAGTTACACAAATACTGGATTGAAACCAAGTCCTCTGTACTTGAAAGTTCAGAGGGGGTTTAGTAATCTGTGAAGGTTTAAAAGATCCAGGCATTTTCCTGAAGCCTTAGGTGAGATTTTATTGCCAATAAACTAAATTTAAAAGAAGCAAAGTTATAAATAGCTACTACTTGTAAAGCAAAGGTCTAGCCATTTTCTCACATGGAAACATTTCCGCTCTCTAGTTATTATGAAGTAATTAGGAACACCTAAAACAGAAAAAGATTTATTAAAACCAAAGTCTGTTTGCCTCATCAGTAACTGCCTCAAGGTGCACAGCTCAGTAGTAGATATAAACATCTTCAATAAGAAACACCAACTGAGATGACTACATAGTTGCCATGGAAGCCTGAAATTTGGGCTTACATAACTGGGATAGAGAAAACCCTAATACTTTGGAGAGAAGCTTTTTGAAGTGAAATTCGAGGACAGGGCAATGTGTGAAAGAATTATAGACCACAGCATTTTAGGGCTGGAAAAGACCTGAGGTTACCTAGGTCCGATCTTTTCATATTTCTCAAACGTCTCATTTTTCAGGTGAGAAAAAAAGGGAAAGAGCCTGCCCAGTGTCATATAATCAGTCCCTGAGCCAGAGCTAGAGTCCAAACAAGAAACCCAACCGAGATCCTGGGACTTGTATGGCTGTATGTATAATTACTCTGTGTTGGGGTACAGCTAACTTAGGGTTCGTGGTTGGAATTCCATCATCAGGCTGACTACTCTTCCTGGCTGTAGAATGACTTTAGAACAGTTATTAGTACTTCTCAGCAGAAGAGGGTGATGTGTGAGTCACTGCCGATTCTTCACCTTCTCCCTTACCAACTTCTCTTATGGCCTTCCCCCAAATGGATATGTAAGGAAGCTATAGCCATGAATGCATATCATTTGTTTTGTGACTATGGTTGTGTGCATATCTATGTTTTAAAAAATACTATGTCTTAAATGATACGTGTGTATAGTGTATATCTGAACTTACGATTTGTATACGAGTCAGGCTGTGTCTGGGGTCTTGGTGTTTGGATGTTGTTAGGTAGAAGAGTTATTTGCTGAAAGGAAACTTGACGTATGCCTGCTATAGAGTAGGCAAGGACAATGAGTTTGGAAATTATTTGACTTGGTTATCATCCCCAATTGCTGGGGACACTTTGGAGATGGAAAATCCAGAGTAGGCACTCATATTTTTGTTCTGAACTGGTGGTGAGTACTAAGAAGCTTAAAACTCAGAAGAGGAATTCTTACCACAGGCATGACACCCCTGGGTACAAACTCTTTGTAAAATTCCAATAAACCAATCATTGTCCTCTTGTGGAAGACTGCCTAGTCCTCTCAAGGCTACCACGGGAAATGAGCAGGGCAAGAAGAGACATAAAAGAGAACCCTGGAGTCTGACATTCTGAGTAGAATCTTAACCAGCTTGCTTATGCGATATGATTTTTAAGGGAGCTCCTTTTTAGTTAGTTTGTTTGTCATCAAGTCTACACATGGACTTAGAAACTGGTTGAGGGACAGGCATAAATCCAAAGATCTCCAATGCAATAACTTTCACAAATTTCTGTAACTCTCTGACTCTTTGGTGCAGATAAGGGGAATGACTAATGGTTCATAACAAATATTATTTGGGTGAATACGTGAGTAAATGCATATTTAATGAACAGTCAACACCTAGTATTTGAAAGATGCTTCATACTTTTAGCTTGTTTCACCTCAATACCCTGTTAGGTGAATATTTTTATTTCTCTTCACAGCTGAGGGAATTGATGGTCAAATAGAGGTTGAAAATGGTCATAAATCAGAACTAGAAAGTGCCAGCTTTGAAGCTGCAATTACAATTTACGCGACTGCAAAGAGCTAGACATCATTTCTGAAGACCCAAGAGCATGCATTTACCTTTGTTTGCAACAGTATAGGATCCGCCTGACAAATTCTCCCTAAAAGAGTCAGACCTGGCATCAAGGGAATACTCTTCCGGGAGGAGGATGATACTGTCTCACAGTGAGACTCTGCAATCATAGGAAAGGGCTGTTTGTACAGATGTTTCAAAACAAAATAGATTTCCACAGTCAAGTCTGAATCCATCTCACTGACTAAATAGGAAGCCCTTTATAGTGTAAACCAGTTCCTTAAGGCGACATTCATTATATCCTCAGAAGGGACCACCTCTCACTCTTTGATTCCACCTAGGGGCTTGCCTGAGAGAGACTGTGCATTCTGTATGGGCAAGATAGCTCTGTGAAAGCTGTTGCTGAAGAAAACACAGGATTAGGGAGAAAAGAAAGAGAGAAAGAAAGAAAGAGAGAAAGAAAGAAAGAAAGAGAGAAAGAGAGAAAGAAAGAGAGAAAGAGAGAAAGAAAGAAAGAAAGAAAGAAAGAAAGAAAGAAAGAAAGAAAGAAAGAAAGAAAGAAAGAAAGAAAGAGGAAGGAAGGAAGGAAGGAAGGAAGGAAGGAAGAAAGAGAGAAAGAAAGAAAGAAAGAAAGAGAGAGAGAAAGAGAGAGAGAAAGAAAGAAAGAAAGAGAGAGAGAAAGAAAGAAAGAGAGAGAGAGAAAGAGAGAGAGAAAGAGAGAGAGAAAGAGAGAGAGAAAGAGAGAAAGAGAGAAAGAGAGAGAGAAAGAGAGAAAGAGAGAAAGAGAGAAAGAAAGAGAGAGAGAGAGAGAGAAAGAGAGAGAGAGAGAAAGAGAGAGAGAGAGAAAGAGAGAAAGAGAGAGAGAAAGAGAGAGAGAGAGAAAGAGAGAGAGAGAGAAAGAGAGAAAGAGAGAAAGAGAGAAAGAGAGAAAGAAAGAAAGAAAGAAAGAAAGAAAGAAAGAAAGAAAGAAAGAAAGAAAGAAAGAGAAAGAAAAAGAAACATAGCTACTGAAGATTTAATCCTTGTGGAGCTGACACTAAGACTTGGTCATTTAAAAAATATTAATTTATATTTTTCTTGCAAAGGCATTTCTAATGAATAAAGTTAGGAACGTCTGAATAAGAGAGATAGTATTTTAAAAATATTCTAGTAATCTATGTATTTCCCTTCTATTCATCTAGGATAAATTCAGCTTTTCTCTTTTGGAAGAAGGGTTGAAGTGTATTTTTCTTTTCTTTTTCCCTTTAAAAGAAATATCCAAGAAAATCTCAGGATTATGCTCACTACATGTTAAATTTCAAAATGTATAACTGAATATATATAAACAATACCTATTATTGCAATTTTTGAATAGAAATTTTGTACTGATACAAAATGCGGAAAGTTCCTGGACTTCTCATGCCTCTGTGCGTTGAAATGCACTCTCTACCTCCCACTCATTCTGCAGGGTGAACTAGTATTCCTTTCAAAGCTCACAGTGAAAGCTGTGATTATTTTAGTTCTGTCTTCAGCAGACTTAAGTGTGCCTGTAGCATTTTTGCACAAACCACAGTAATTAATTATCTTGAGATACTGTAATTATCTGTGCCCTTCAGCCTTGGTGATTCCTGGGTTACTTGAGAGCAGGGGCTCTATCTTATTGCCTTTGAATATTAGTACCTAAGCTCTGGGCTCAATGAATGCTTTTTGAGTGAATAATACATACCCAGTCAAAAGTACCCACATATTCTCTCCATACTACCTAAGACTGAGATGCAGTGATCTGACATAAACCCAAACCTTAGTGGGCCTAGGCATAGGTCAGATCTCATGCCTTCTTTAATTCTGGAATAGTAGGAGTCATTGAGCCTTAATTATTTCCTTGGTTCAATCATCTACTATCTCTGGACGTCTTATTAAACTTCAAAAAGCTATACCTTCTCCTACCTCATGGGAACAGTGGAAAATAAATAAGATCACATATAGAGAACCAGGATTTCTTATTAGAGAGCACATTATTATCATCACATCAAGCAAGCTCCTGGCGCTCTCTAGAGTGCTGAAAATTTTACTCTGAGAAGAAAAAAACAACTTGGAAAGATTTGCATTGTACCTGTGCTTTCTATTATTAAACAGTACACATCCTGTGAACCCCTGTGGTATGATTCTAGAAAAATGAAGCAAAAGATAAGACAAACAGTGAGAAAAATAAGCCTGAGCATTGTTTCTGTGGGGGACCAATGGTTTTTTTTTTTAAATAACTTGCCTCAAGGGGCAGAGGCATTTAAAATAAAGAAATAATATTGTTTTCCTATTTTGAGTTGGAGGAAAGTATGCTGATGTGTGAACCACATACATTTTCTAATGACATGTACTTTTAAAAATACCACTGGTTTTTCAGGTTGTTTTGGAAAATTATGTGTCAGTTCATAACTTATTTGGAAAATCCCAATAATCCTATGTTATTTTACATTTTAAGGTATATTTTCATTTAGTTTTTCTTATCTATAAAATGAGTTGGAGAAAATAGCAACATTTCAAAATCTATGGACTCTTATGAACTGTAATATGTGGGGAAAGTACCAACTTAGAATCCAAGTTTCCTTTTGTTTTTCCTGAGTGTGTATCAGGAGAATTTCAAACAGCCTCTCTCTGTCTTTGTCCCCATCTCTCTCTTTCTCTCCATTTTCCCACTGACTCAAAGCTCTTATTGCTGAGTTTTCTGAGTTTCTAAAGACTAGCGCATCCAACTAAATGTCTTACCTGAGGACTGATTGAGGAATGGCTTTCCAGTGACTTGGAAGCAGCGTTCAGAAAATTAACCATAGCAAGACCTGTGGAGCTGACAGGCAGGAACAGGGGCAGTGGGCCATAATTCATTACTTACTATCCCCTGACTCTATTCCACTCAACGTTATTGCCCTGAACTTGACTCCAAGCCATGTGACCTGCAGGTTGACTCTACTAGCACAGAACAATGTCATTCATGGCCCAGAGGGGGAAGAGCAGAATTCTTCCGGATGAATTGGCCACTGTAAGGAAAACCAGGGCCACTGTTGAGCTAAACACTTCACAAATATAAATATACATTCCAATAAGGTGAAGGAACCACTTTGTATGAGGGCACTTCCTAGTGAGTGGGAGTGAGAGTTAACACAGGAGAGGAGGAAAAACAAATGAGTTTCCTCAGAGTTTCAAGAAAAGGTAACCACGAATAAAAAAATCTGGGAGTGTCTGAGCCTCAGATTCATTCAGTTAATTAATTATTATGGAGTATTAAGCTCATACTGGCCACTATACAAGATTCTGGGAGATAATAAACAGTTCAGTCATAATCTAGCAGAGATGACACATAATTACAAAAACACACGATTAGAGACAGGGTAAATGCATTTAAAAGGGCAAAAATTATAGAACAATTGCCTATGCTGGGGACAGAGTCCATCCAAACTTACTGAAGTCACTTGGGAAATGGGTCCAAATCATCTTTGGAAAAGACCCTATTTCCTATGAGTCTTCCAGATCAGAGGTGAACATTGGGTCTGCTGGGATTATTATATATAAAAATCAAATATTTTGTAGATGTTTTAGTGCAGGCTGCAGCTCCCTAAGTTTGGGTTGGCACTAATCTTGGATTGGGAATGGGTAGGATGAAATTTGAGTTCTGAGTCTCTCTGATTTCTTCTTTATAATAACCTGATTTTGGCACTAATGGATGAGGGAAAAAATAAACTCTAGCTATTTAGATAAGCTTTAAAATATAGATGCTATAGAGCAGTTCCATCCAATAGAACTGTTTGCAATGGTAGAAATGTTCAGTGACTTCACTCTCCAATGAAGTAGCCACTAGACACATGCAGTATTGAGCATTTGAGATGTGGCTGTTGACACGAGAAAATGATTTTTAAATTTTATCTGATTTTAATTAATTTAAGTCTAAGTTTAGCTACATTTGGCTAGTGGCCACATTACTAGTGCATTTTTAGACAACAGAAGATGTCCCAGAAAACAGATGAAATGGCCAATTTAGATTAACAACTAAATTCACAAATATGAGTTACTCTAGAATACAACTGGAAGAACGTTTTACATACTGTAAAGCTTATGCCCAAATCTAAATGTTTTAAACATTCCAATTATACAGAAATGCTGATGTTCATTGATTAGCATTAACTAGTCACCTGCCAGAGGCCTTATGGTAACTGTCTTCTAACTAATATTCCAAATCTCCAATAAGCAGTTTCTGTCTATTTTTCAAGCTGACTCCTCCATTTTCGCTTTGTAAAATAAGTAAGTACTTTTTCACACGTTGCAAGTCTGAAATATATTATCTTAGATCAGTAAGTCTATAATTCACATATGTCAAACTATAATAAGGAAGAAATTCTAAAAGTTGGAATATTTTAGAGGAAAAGTGAGTGCTGGGAGACTAGCCTGCTAGGAAGCTAAAATGGACCTAAAGATACTGACCTAAAAAAGCAAGTAAAGAATACTCTCAAAGAACTGACTTATTCTTAAGAAGCGAATAGAAAAGTATATATATATAGATAGGAGGTAGGTATTTGGGGAAATACCTTTAAAATCAGATTGCTTAGTAATTTCTAGAGCAAGACTAAAACCATGGATACCCCCAAAATTATATACTCTGTCAAGTAAAGGTAACATTCTCCAAACTTTGATGAAAATAGCCAAAAAACCAGAGTAGGAAAGCAGGAAATCATGTAAAAGTAATTTTTTGATAGGAAAACACAGCCAAGGGCTTCAAAATACTCATTTGATATTTGAAAGTTGTATATTTCTTGACTATTAATACTTTTCCCGTCCTTGGGCTCAGATAGGGGCAGCAACTATCAAGAATTATAAATGTGCTAACGTGTGTCTAGTTTTGAGGAATTCTATAATGTTCTCACTAGAACATTTCATTCCAAGCAGATTTTTTAAAAGTGTTGCCCAGATGATTTTCAACTTATAAATTAAATTTAATTTTTTAGTTCAGATTAACCTCTAGTTCTTATTAGGGAATCTTTTAGTGTGAGACCAATGTAGCTTATTGTTACCTTTATTATATATTATTACACATTATATTATACATATATATTTATAAATCAGGTAACAAACACTAAAAAACAAAATCAAGGAGCTAATAAACTGTCAAAGAGTGGAGGCCACATGTTATTGTTTCCATTTAGGAATTTATATTTTTATGATATAACTAAAAAAGTGTTCTTAATTATAAATATCTATGCTCAAATATATATGTGTGTATATATATATTCTCTTGTTTTGTGACTTTTTGAGAAATAGATTTTTTTAATTTAAAAAATTTTATACAATTTTTAAAGGTTAGTTTCCATTTACATTTATTACAAAATATTGGCTATATTCCCCATCCTTGAGCTTATCTTACATCCCAAACTCACCACTTCCCATTTATTTTATTACATTTTGTTATCATATATGCTTTTGAGGTTATTTATATCTATTGTATCTGTACGTTGGAAATACTATACAGTGTGCTACTGCACATCTCCTCCTAACTCTGCATTCAGTGATGTTGCATTGGTATCTTGAAATCAGCCACAGTGTGAGTATTCATACCATGTAAGTTAGCAAATGCTACAAATCAGTGATTGATTTTTTTGTTTTATTAATTGCCTGGACTTAAGAAAGTCATGTAGAAAATATTAATAAACCATATTAGAATTAAAAATGTGTCTTGTCCATAACCATTATGAAGATCACAGAAAATTGAAAACTATTATCTCATTCAATAAGGTTTCTTATATCATTGACAAACAAAAGATAACATATGTTTTTGTTGTTTCACTTTCATCTTACTCATTAATGTATGAGAATATTAACCAATATTCATATTAGGAATACATCTATTTGTCAATTGCAACTATAGGTTGGCTATGGATTTTAAATTTTGGCAAAAATCAGTGAAAGTGTTCTGTGAAAATCAAGTGGTTGTATGGGATTTACAATAAAGAGTAGTGTCCATTTTAGTATTACTTGTAACAAGATTGTATGCTACATATCCTTTATATCAGTAAAATTTATTATAAACCTGTATAGTTATATATCTAGGTTTATATTCACACCACTGGAATGTTAATCTCATTTCAATTTATTTATCCTTCAAAGCAGATGAAGACATCTTCTGTGACTGTCTAGAGGTAAGATAAGATTTGGCAATATATGTGAAAGTTCTTTATACATTGTGAAGTGATATAAAATAACAATTAAGATTATGATTAGGGAAGTTAAAGCACCTTTTTTCTTTTCATCCAGATTTTCTCAAAGGATTTAAAAAGGAAGAATTTTTACTTTCTGAATTAAAGACTCACTGGGGAAGAAAGCTGCTTAATGGGGTTAGGTAAAATTGTGTCCATTTCATCCATCTATGATATTTTTCTTGTTTATTTTTATGGCCTTTTACCCTAACCTAAAAAATATATCATTTAGAATGTTTATTTCTATTTGTATCTGAATTGAAATCATGGTTTCCCAGTATACACAACTGAGAACAGGAAGCCTTGGGTGTAATTTAAAAAGAAAAAGAAAAAAGAACAGACAGGAAGAAAGTAGAAAGGAAGGAAGGAAGGAAGGAAAGAAGAAAGAAAGAAAGAAAGAATAACCTTGAAGTATCATGGGGAAATGAGGTAAGCAGAACATAATTACTAAAATTGAAATTTGGCTGAAATGACAAGTTCAAAGGCCCAGGTATTTCCCTATATGCTCTTGGATCTTAAATAATTAAAAGTGGCCGTGATTCATCTCATCAATGTACGAACTGACTCAGAGGAAGCAATGTCATTTGTCCAGAGATACAGTTATTAGCACTTCACTGACTTGGCCAACTGAAGAATGACTGGATCAAGTCAGTCCTGTTTAGTTCTCACCATTTCTTCAGATTAAAGAATGAAATGATGTCTCATCCCACTTACAGAGCTGAACGTTATTCCAGTGGAAGTAAGAGGCAGAGGAAGGGATTAATTACAACTGGGGCAGTTCTCATTACTTTCTGAATTTGGTTTGTAAAATGAAAGTGGTGCTCAACCTAAGCTGCTCATTGGAATCAACATTTTAAAATACATTGAATACTAGAGCCAACCAGCTGAGATCCTCTTTTGGTTGGTTTGAAGTGGGGACTGAGTATTGATATTTCTTTAAAACATCTCATGTAGTTTTTATGTCCAGATGGAGTTGAGAATCACTGGCTGGATTTAGGATATTTTTCTTTATTAGGTACTTCTCCAGAGATTAGGCTTATTAAACATAAGTCAAAGTTTGTATTTATAATGTAAATATCTTGTCAAATATTCAGGCTACAATGGTTTTTTTTCTCACCTTTGTACAAAACTATAATTCTCATGTAAAAGTGGAGTTTAAGTAACATTAAAAAGTGAATAAATGTGGTAGCTCACAGAGAAAAAGAATGTGACAATGAATATATGTATGTTCATGTATAACTGAAAAATTGTGCTCTACACTGGAAATTGACACAACATTGTAAACTGATTATAACTCAATAAAAAATGTAAAAAAAAATAAAAAGAATAAATGCTACTATAAAGTTTATATTTTGAAGACTAAAAAAAGTAAGCTATAACCTATCTTCTCCCATAAATGTTTAAAAATTGCCAATTATCACTTAGTGTAATAAATATCGTCTTTATAAACCAAAGGCTAGTTTTGAATTCCTCGTTTCTAATCATCCTGGAGCCTGTCTTGATCCTAAATCCCTCCTGAAACCTAACTTTCCATGTTGGAATCAAAATCCCCATAGAGTGTTTCCAGACTTGTTGGCAGCTTTCCTCTGGTCCAGAGTTAGACGGTCTCTTTGCTCAGGAAGACTGTTAGAGGTATTTGAAGGCATTGCCTGAGGTATATTTGTGGCACTATTGTTAAGAAGTCCTTGCCATTTGACACTCTGAGTTCTCTTTAGCAGAAAACAGGAAAGTAACTCCATCACAAACACCTAAGTCACCTCCACAATCCAACTGGAAACACAATTACTGTCACTGACATTTGTTCATTAATTCAACAGTACATCAGAGTCCCTACTATATGACATACATACATATCCAGAAGTTTCTCTGCTTGATGTTTTTATATTACTATAATCATATTCATGTGTAAATGGTTTCATGTATTTGAAATTAATTATATCACAATATTAAATTCTCGTAGTGCTCCTATAAGCTTACTAAGGGCAAGAAAAGTTATAATACTTGTCTTAGATGATTTCATGAAATCTACAGTGGTTGTGCAAACGGACAATCTAGGGGATGGTCTTCATAGTCTCCCCAGTATTCTTCACTGATGCTTCCAAAGCCATGTCAATAAATCTGCTCTCCAGTGGAAACCAGTGAGCTTACCACCGCTTAACACAACCAGTGAGTTAAGCACCACATTAAAGTCCTCTAGATGTCCCTCTTATAAGATTGTCATTCTGATGCTCTATCTATATAAAAATCCTGGAGTGTTTTACAGATAATCTTGAATGCCTTTGAGAGAAATTTAAAACTACTCAGTAGATTTGGGGAATCTATTTAGGATGTCTGTCTATCTTCCTCCTTCCTTTATTGTAAGATTATAGAGATGAGGGAATTATGCAAAGAAGATAGCCCTCGGAGTCTGACAGATCTTTTCCTGGACCTGTTCTCTCCCATTTTGCATGGCTGAATCCTGCTTGTTCTTCAGGTCTCTATTTAAATAAATGCCTTACATTCTGGCAAGCCTTTCCCAGGTTTTCAGTTAGACATTCTTCTTATACCCTCTACACATTAAATACTCATTTATTTAATTTTTGTCTTCTATGTTAGGAATTAACGCCATGATGACAGAGAGGATGCCTGTTTTGTTAAATGTTCTGTCACCAGCACCAAGCATAGTGCCTGACACCTGGTATGCATTCATTGAATAGCTGCTGAATGAATCAACGAATGAATAACATAATAGTATCAAATGAGTGTGCTTATTGTGCATCACACACTGAAATTAGTACTTGGTATGCACTATCTTATCTAACCTTCACAGCATCAGTTTTATTATTTTCCTGTATTATCTGTGAGGATACAGGAGGACAGAAAGGTAGAGGCAAGGCAACTTGGACGTGCCTGTTTCCCAAGCCCTTGCTCTACCCACAGCATCCCTTAGAAACTAATCAGCGGTAGAGTGAAAACACGCTATAATCCATGATAAAAACAAAGAATATTAAATGTCATTGTGTTTAGAGTGATGCCTGCTCCAAAATGAATGGATGTTGGTAAGATACTTCCTGGACTTTTACACTAAAATACTACTGAATTTCTGTTTCTTCACAGGATGATCCACATGTTTGAGCCCTCGTTTCACCACATAGAGCTGTCTGATTCATGGGAAGAGAGGGCTGGTTCAAAAGTTATCTTTCTTCGAAGGATGAAATGCAAACAGCAATTAGTTATTTTCTAAAATTCTTAAAAGTTTTTCCCCTTTTATTCCTATATGGCTTAGAACAGGTAACTATCACACATTGGTGACTTGATAGTAAGTGGTTTTAATTTAGTGGTTGTTTCAAAACTGTTCTGGCTCTGCAGATAGTGCCAGTAAACGGGATTTAGGTTTCTAAATCATGGCTTAAGATACAGGAAAAATGGCTCTTGAATGGAGGGATATTCATGAAGGCAGAGTGTCTATGTTTGCCCAGAGGCAAGGCAGTGCTTTCCGATGATTCTCCTTGAAGGTATTTTTAAATATAAAGCAGATCATCTAGCGCATTTTTGCCTTGCTTTGCCAATAGTTTCACCTCACAGAGAGTACAGGGGGTAAAAAGGTTCAGTTTCTTAGATTCTAATTCTGACCAACAAGGGGAAATTATTGGCAAAATTGGAAGAGCTGGACATATAAAGAGAAAAATGATTGTTAATTCCTAGAATACATACTATCTGGGAGAGAAAACTTGGACATAGTCATCTGTGTACCTTGAAACTTTCACAAGCCTAATTTGAAAAAATAAAACCACCAAAAAATAAACCCAGATATGAGCATCAGAATTACATTTCTGGCTATGTAATCATAAGTGATGCAGTTAAAGAAGAAAAGATTGCATCTTAAAAATTTAGTGCAGGTCAGGCTTAAGAGGACCTATAGAATAAATAACTCATCACCAAAGATGGAAAGATCAGTAGTTGGAAGGATAAATGAAGAAAATGATCTGCAGCTTGTGAAAATGCTCAGGGCAACAAAAAAGGCCTTTGGAAACATGTTCAGGTCAGAAAATCAAAGAAAGGAGTGGGCCACTGCTTACAGCCAATGCCATCAAGTGAAGGGATGATGCAGAAAAAGCAGATATCCTCAGATCCTAATTTGCTTGTGTCCTTTGTAAAATAATTTTAAAATATATAAAAAAATACTTGAGAGGATAAAGGAAATACAATTTAAAGCAAGACATAAGAGAGAAACATGCTACTGCAGTAGTGTAATATTTCTCCCTCAAAAGAATCACACTCAGAGTTACTAGGGAAAGGTGCTGTATAAACATGGCTTAAGCAAATGGGAAATTGAACATTGGAAATGTGCAAATGTTTCTCATTTTTCAAATGAGAAGAAATGAAATTAACAAACTAGACAAGTGAAATTTATACCAATTCCTGGGAAGTTTCTAAGATTTACTGATGAAAGGAGAGTTTGAGAGCCAAGGGGGAAAAAAAAAGAAAAAAAGATTTAAGATGAAACAGTATGAGTTCACTAAGATGTCTTATGAGACAAACTCCTTTCTTCCTCAGGGTTACTGGACTTAACTGCACATCCTACATGGTCTAAAAATGCATTGTCTGTATTCTCTCCCCTTTTTTCTTACTGAGGTGCAGCTGTTTGAAAGTCTGCTTCCTACATTTGGCTCTGAATAACCTGAAGGCAGGGAGCTTATATCTTTACATCCATAGTGTTTCTATTAGTAATATTTATTGCATAAATTAACTAATTAATGGCATCACATAATATCTTAATAATATCCATGTGAACAAGAGAGGGTAAAGATATACTGATTGCAAGGGTAACTAAGGAGATTAATAACTATTGCAACCACAATGCTAAAGATATTTTTAAATAAACCAAACTAAATGAGGGGTTTGTTTCTAGTAGTGTACAGCAGGCCTCTTTCTTTGGCTCTGTCTTGCTTCACATTTTTAATCAACAGTTTGAATAAAAACATGAAGGATGACTTGTTAAGTCCATGGGTGATACAAATTTGGGAATTACAATTTAGAAGTCAGATCTTAAAATCAGCATCTGAAAGCATTTTTTATAGCATTAGAAAAGGTTACTGAAAGTAATGGAAGAGTGGACTAAATGGAACAAGACAAAACTGAACAGGGATGGCGAAATAATTGGGTCTAGACAACAGACAACAAAGGTGTAAAATGGCTAAGCAGCAGCATGAGCAGAAAGGGCTTAAGGGTGTCAGCTGATGTTAAAATCAGAGCAGGGTGATATGGCTGCTGAGTCAGTGAGTAACCTTCAGATGCATTAAGTGAAGTGTACTCATGGGGGAGGCTATAGTGCAAGTGGTAGAGCACATGCTTAGCATGCACAAGGTCCTGGGTTCAATCCCCAGTGTCTCCTCTAAAGATAAGTAAATGTAATTACCTCTCCCCTGCCAAAATAAATAAATAAATAAATAATAAGCTGAATAATTAAAGGAAAAAAGAATCAGCATTAAAAAAAAGAGAGAGAAGTATACTCATAGAGTGAAGAAGAAAGGACAACTTGAACGTCTGTTTGATTCTAGGCTTTACATGATTAAAGGGCTATGAGCTACTGTAAATTAATTTATCACGGGGAAAGCATAGATAAGGAAGGATGGCAATGTGAAGAACTGGATAACCACATTTCATTAGCTTAACAGCAAGTGGGAGACGTAACAGAATGGTTCTGGGTGTGCCCAAGAGGCAGAAGCAGGGTGTGAGGAGAGGCCTCAGGCAATGGATGCTCATCAGAATCATCTAGACAAACTTTACTTACTTTTAACTTCTTTAAAATTGTGAAATGTAGCACATGTTCAAGACAGCATGAAGAATAAACAGAGAGTATAAAAGAGCATAATCACTCCCTAAGATCAGAAATGAACATTTCCAGCACCCAAGGGGACCCCGTGTGTACTTTGATGCTTACCCTCTTTCTAAAGACAAACACTGCTCAGACTTCTGTGATAATCACCTCCCAACTCTTCTTTGGGAGGAAGAGTTTGTATGTATCTTTAGTAAAAATGGCAAACCATTTTTGTATGTAACCCTAAACCATTTAATTTAGTTGTATCTGCTTTCAAGCTTTATTAAATGCAATCATTGAGTGTGTTCTCATTTTCTGTTATATTTCTTTCATTATATTTGCAAAACTCATTCACATTTTATGCAGCTCTAATATGTTAAATTGCATTTTCTTTTTCTTGGTTAGGGATTGAAAAAGTTTTTGAGGGGCTTGAAGCTTATATTATTTGTGTTCGTTAAGAAAAAGGACAGAAAAGTCTTGTGTTCATTAATTTTATAAAAAACATATGTCCATATGAGTACATTGCTAGGGCTCCTCCCAGCCTAGGAAGAGATCAGGGCAAGCAAAGTGCCTGAAGTTTAAGCGTCTTTGGCTTCATGAAAAATACACTCTGATTGTGGTATTTTATTGTAAAAATATTCAGCAATTTATTTATCATTCTAATGTTGATGGACTTTTGGTGTATCCCTAAATACTGGTGCTATTACAAAAAGAGCTCCAGGAATATAAACATGTTCTAGGATAGCACTGTTCAATAGCACCACAGTGATGGAAATCTTTGATATTTGTACTGTCTAATATGGTAGCCACTAGTAAAATCTGGATATTGAGCACTTTGAATGGGTAGTGCAACTGAGGAACTGAATTTTAAATTTAAAAAATTTAGAACTTAATTTAGATTTAAATAGCTACATGCAACTAGTGACTACTGTATTGGACAGTGCAATTCTAGGGTGTATATCCAAGAATGGCATTGCTGGGGCCTAAGGCACGCAAATATTTAACTTTTTTAGCTACTGCCAAGCTGTTTTTAAAGTGGTTTTAACAGCTTACTCCACCGGCAATTACTCATATAGAGTTACTATTGTTCTATATTCCCCTCAATTCTTGGCATTGTCAGATTTTTTTAATTTTAGCTGTTCCTGTGGGTGTGCAGTGGTCTCTGATTGCTATTTTTAAAAAGATTTCCATATTCTTAATGATGTGGTATACCTTTATATATGTTTATGGCTATTTGGATTTTCTCTTATGTAAAGTACCCGTTTAAACCTTTGCTCATATACTATTTGGCTGTCTGTCATTTTCTTATTGATTCATTGGTGTTCTTTATAAATTTCATATTTTAAGTATAAGATCTTTGTTGATGATGTGTTTTGCAAATGTCCACACACAGAAAGTTTTACAAAACATTGATACCCGAATCTTAACTCCAAACCAATTAAATCAGAATTGCTGTGAGTGGGTTAAGGCATTTTTAAAGATTCCCCAGGTGATATTAATCTGCCTGTGTGAGGAGAATAGATTACAATATAGTGGAAGAAATGATTTGATAACCATCAAAACAGTCTCTCTGAAGCAGTTATGGTGGTGAATATGTGGACTGTCTCTGGAGTCTGATGGCCTGAGTTTGCTCCCAGGCTCTAATAGACTTTAGGCTTCATTTCTCTGTTCTTCATTTTTTTTCATCTGTAAAACTGGGTAATAATATCTACTAGATAGTCCTTGTGAATACTAAGTGAGCAATGATACGTACTATGTGTGACACGTAGCAAGTGCTCTATAAGTATTAGATATTATAGTCATCATCATAATCATCATCATCAAAAGATTAAATTAGCTGCTTTTATAAAGTAGTGAGAGTGAGAACCAGCATTTTCCTTAATGGGAAAGCATCAGAAACTTTTCAGTAAGATAAGAACAAAGCAAGATTGCCCTGTCTCTTCCACTATTCAACACTGTCCTGGAGGTATTGGCCAATGCAAGCAGAAAGAAGAAATTAAACAGAGGCATAAGAATTGATAAAGAGGCAAAACTACCTCTATTTGTTGCTGATCTGATAGTATATCTAGGAAGCCCTAGATAATTAATGATAATCAATGGTTTTATTTAAATAATAAAATAATTCAGTAGTGTAGCAGATATAGTATTAATAGGCAGAAATCAGTATCTTTAATATATACAAACAATAACCAGTTAGAGGACATGATGGTAGAGAAAAACCTCATTTACAATGAAAACAATGAAGATCAAATACTCAGGAATAAACCTAATAAAAATGTGTAAAGCTTATAGGGAAATTTTTAAAAAAATCTTTCAGGAGAAAGGTACAAGAATAGGCTAGAACAAATGGGAAGACACCCCCTGTTTGTGGATAGGACAAATTAACATTACAAAGATGTCAGTTCTTGCTGAACTAACATACTAACATAAACTTAACACAATCTTGATAAAGATTTTTTTTTACAGAGTTAGACAAGTTGAAAACAAATTGGAGATGGAAAAGCAAACATGCAAGAATAGCAAGAAAAATCCTGAAAAAGAAAAAAAAAATACGGGGAGTGGGGAGACTGGGACTATCAGATATTAAAATTCATGATAATATACTAGCCTCTCTAATTAATGTAGTGAGATACCAGTGCATGAATAGACAAATAGTGGAAAAGAACAGAAAATCCAGACATAGACCCAGGTAAATATGGAAATTTAGCATAAGATAAAAATTATATCTCAAAACACTGAGGGTAATAATTGACTTAGAAAGAATTCTTTTAAAAAATAATACATAAACTTTTGGAAAAAGATAAAATTATATTCATATCTTACACCAAATACAAAAATAAATTCCAAATGGATCTGGGAATCTAAATGTAAAAATTGAAACCATACAAGTACTAGAAGAAGACTTGGGCGAACTCCATTTAAAGCTGACTTTCCAACTGTGACTCAAAATCCAGAGGCAAGTAAATAAAAGATTGATAGATTTTACTATAAACAATTTTTAAAACTGTGCTTGCCAAAAAATATTACACATAAAGTTAAAAGACAAATGACAAACTGGGAAAAATATTTGCAATATATACCACAGAGATCTATTTTTCCTAATAGATAAAGAACTTTTAAAAATTGAAGAATAAAGGGACAAAAACACTATAGAAAAATGGGAAAAAGATAAAAATAGACAATTTACAAAAAATAAAGAGGTAAGGCCCTTAAACAAATGAAAATTATTCATACTCACTTATAATTACATAAATATAATTTAAAACAATCCTCAGATAGCAATTCTCTTTTATCAGACTGGTGAAAATTAAAAAGCATGATAATATATTTTATTACTGAGGTGGGAGGGAAAAGAATCTTCTATTATACATTGCTGGAGGCAGTGCAAACTGTTATGATTATTTTTCACAAAATTACATTTTTGACCCAGAAATTCTAATTCTAGGAATTTATCCTAAAAATGTACTTCCAACAACATGAAAATATATATGCATAAGGTTATTCACTGCAATAATGTTTTTAATTGCAAAATATTAGAAATAATTTAAAGGTCCATATAAGAGTGGTTGAATTAACAATAGTATTCACACTATGGGTTATTGTGCAGCTATAAAAAGAATGAGAAAGATCTCTATGAGCTGATATAGAGTGACTTCTAGGATATATTATTTAGTGAAAAAAGCAAAATGTCAAAGAGTATATGTAAGGAAGAAGAAGATATAAGAAGATATGCATGTATCTACTCATTGTGCAAAAAGAAATACAGTAAGATTAAACCAGACACTACAAGGTTGGCTACTTACAGGGGATAGGTGAGAACAGGGTAGTAAGAATGGGAAAATGGGAACAGGAAAAAAGGAATGAGGGAGGAAAATATACTTTTCTGTAGTTCTGACTCTTGGAAGCATGATCATATTTCACATATTTAAACATAAATAATCAAAATGAAAAAGCATGTGAGAGGAACTCAAAATGTAATACAAAATGAAGGGAATAGAAATGAAAATAACTAACCTAACTAAATGTGGAAGGTTGTATTGTGACTATAAATGATAAAGTTAAAGATAAAAAGAACTATACATAACTACTATATTTTAGTTAGTATTCTTTCCCACAGTGATGTGGGTTAGCAATGCTAGAACTACTTTATATGTATACTAGGATTGAGCAGATAAGTACATATATTTGTAGAGAATGAGAACCAGTTTTCTCACTGTCAGAAGAAGTAACAAGTAAAAAAAAGGGAAGGGCATGAATGAATCCTGAAGTATTTGATTAGACTTGCAGGTTTCAGTATAAACTCATGGTTTTAAATGATTCATACAGAGAAAGTGACAGATGTATACATGAGCATACATATATGTATTTCCTAGATCTGTCCAATGATGGGGTCTAGAAACAAGACACCTCAGTAGCAATCATGTACCTAGTACCTGAATATTGGTTTCTAAATCCTATTCTCCAATAAAAGAAACCACAGCTGCTTAGGAAGATGATTGATTCTAGGGATGGATCAGGGAAAATACAAGATGAGGGTGGAATATCTTGTACTGCTAAAAAGTAAGGAAATGCTAAAAAAGATGAGGCTGGAATGTTGAATGGATAAAGGCATCAATCTGAAGAGGCTCCCAATGGCCAGATTTAAGGTAACTGAAGTAATAAAATAAAAATAGTATGGCTTACAACCTATAGATTCAAATAAATATTTATGATCTCACACTGATATAAATAAACAGGTAAACAGAAGAAAGAACTTTTTCTTATAGGAGAATTCCAATAATAAACACAGAAGGAATTATAGAAATGGAAAATCACCTTCACAAAATAATTGCTGCAGGCAAGATTCATCAATTAATGATAAAATTAGTGGGCAAAAAAGTATGATAGGAAACAGAATATTTGCATAGCCTCAAAATATCTCCCTACAAGATACTTATAAATTACAAAGGAAAAAATAGTTAACTGTTGATAGAGAAATCTGGCAGACATCATCTTTACCAAGTGATCAAAGTTTACATTACCATCGTAAGACAGATCAACATCACGTACCACTTGCTATGATGTGCTGGGAAGGGCAAACATCACTTCTGTGTTATTCTTGTCAAAAATGCCTAATTTCAATTTAATCAACAGAAAACATATGACAATTACAAACTGAAGGATATACTAGAAACAAGCAAAACAAACTGGCTGACTGTCTTCAAAAGTGCCAGTCATGTAAGACACAGAAAGACTGTGGAACTGCTATAGATTGGAAGAGTCTGAGGAGACATGTCAACAAAAACAGTATGGGATCGGGGATTAGATTCTGGACCAGAAAGAGGACATCAGCAGGACAACTGGCAAAACTGAAATAAGGTTTACAAGTTAATTATTAGTTTCCTATTATCATCATGTAACATGTTAACATTAGTGAAGGCTGGATGGAGGATATATTAGAACTCCACATACTATTTTTAAAACTCTTCTGTAACTCTAAAATTAGTTCACAGTAAAAATTGTAAAAGTGTAGTAAGTTTCCAGCTAGCTGATTTCAAGTAAGGGATAACACTCAGTAGGAGTTGTAGAAGAGATTAAAGCCATAACTAGGCGGTTCCAATACATAGCCCTTAAAGCCGCCTTAAACCATGAAGCTTTTTGGAGAAAATTGACAGAATCCTTATCTTAAAGAGTGAATTATAGGATTCTACACAAGCTTTGATCCAATGCTAATCCCCTTGAATCCGTGGCGAGTGAACAGTTCAAAAGCTCAGTTTTACTTCATTTCAGCAAATAACATGTGCTGTGAGGATTACAAAATGTGTTACAAAATATTCAAATTAGTTCACAATAAAATTCCCTTAGTCTGAACTTTCAAGAATTTAAATACTTGAGAACAACTTTACATCCGTAAATGAGTTTTAAGCCACACTCTACATAGCCATCCTAAACTATACCAGATAATTACACAAATGGATCAAACAATTTAAATCAGGTGAAAATTATACTCTTAAGTGGAGAAAAGCAGATTTCAAAACAGTGCTTGCAATATGATCTCATTTTTGTCAAAAGTGAAAATACATGCTTAGGAAAGAGCCTAAAGTTTTATATGATAAAATGTAAACAGTGGTTAACAATGTGTGGTTGCAAGTGGGTGTTTTTTCTTCACTTATCAGCAATTTCTAAATTTTCTACAATAATTATATTGCCTTACAATCATAAAACAATAAAGATTATAAATGTTTTTTAAAAGACAGAAATGTAACAATTTCTTAGGTCTCTGAATAGTGAGTAATGAACTATCCACTCCAAACAAATGGATGTAGCTAAATATAAAATATCTAGACAGTCATTTTGTGTTAGGATGAGGCTGCCTCTTTGCCTTAAGGCTGCAAATAGGAGATGAAAAGTGAGTTTTTCTCCTATGTCACTTCAGTTAACAATGTCAAAAATTACTCAGAGAGCAGGTTTAAGCATTTGCAATTATCAAGCTGACAATGTCATAGGAAACACTAACATCTCATGCCAGACTTAAATTTTTAACAGTTTATTTTTTTAAATGAAAAGAGAAGGTGCACTCTTTCAGGGAGAGGAAAGAGGTATGTGTATTCTTTATGGGGCATATATATTAAATGGAAATAATTAATTTTGCCCTGCTCTTTAAACTAGTCTCCATCTCCTAGTGGTTAGATGCTAAAGCAGTACTTCTTACATTTTAAAAAGTAATACTTAAAAAGAAGTACTTAATTTAAGTGGGGTTGGTTCAGATGCACATTACTGATTCTGTAGGTCTCAGATGGAACTCGATGCTGCACCAGAGTCATCTAGGGGTTTGTTAGAAATGCAGAATCTTGGGTCCCACCTCAGATCCACTCAGTCACAATCTACATTTTGATAATATCCCCATTTGACTTATTTGTACACATTAAAGTTTGAGAAGCTCAAACTAAAGAACTCAAAATAGTCTAGATTGACATTTGATTTCTATAGTTTTCTATGAAAATGATTTAAAGAAATAATTTTTAACAAGATTATAGAAACCAATGTTGCTGCTGAATTCTGTGAGCAAACAACATAATTTTGATTTGTAAAGCTATTTTTAAGTAGCTAAAACATTTTCCTTAAAATAAAAATAAAATTTCTTTGATTCTCAGGTGACTTAAAGCTAGTTCTTACTGGTTTACCTATTCTTATACTGAGTGGTTTGTGCAGCTAATTCAAAAGCTATCACTTTCAAGTAAGCCAGAAAGAGAAAGAAAAATACCATATGATATCACTCATATGCGGAATCGAAAAAAGAAAATAAAAAGGACACAAATGAACTTATTTACAGAACAGAGACAGATTCTCAGAAAATAAATGTATGATTACGGGGTTGGTGGTGAAAGGGGTGGGGAGGAATAGATTGGGAGTTCAGGATTTGCAGATGCTGATTACTGTATGTAAAATAGGTAAACAACAAGGTCCTACTGGATAGTACAGAGAACTGTATTCAAGACCTTGTCATTGTCTATAATGAAAAAGAATATGAAAAGGAATATATATATATGTATAACTGAATCACTATGCTGTACACCAGAAATTAACACAGCATTGTAAATCAACTATTCTTCAATATAAAATATACAAAAACAACAAAAAAGAAAATAATGCAAAATCTATCACTTTCTTCTACTTTGACTCTCATTTGAGAAGGATAGTTTCAGAATCTGTTTTTCTATATTCTACTGGCATATTGGAGGACTTTTCATCTTTCAAATAATATGATGATAGGATTATAAATGGGACTAAGTGGCATAATGACAACATAACTTTGTTTCAGATTTACAGTAATAAATAAGTGACTATCGAGAGCTCTAAGACAACACATTAAAAGAAAAGGAAATGGAATCAGTGGGTAATTTAATGAGCTTAATACTAAAAGAGAAAATTAGAGTAATTACCTACAAGCCACTAAATCATTTTATAAGTACAATTTCCTAAAGAAGACAAAACTTCGGGGTTCTGGAAAATCACTGCTTCATGTGAGGAACACTCATACCATGGCAACATTAAAACTCTGTAATTGAAGAACTCTTACATTTCTAACTTTTTTTTGGGGGGGGGAACATTCTACCTTCTAGGGGTCCAAGAAGAAGTGATTGTGTGGCTAAGTGTAACACTGAATTTCAGTCTTACAAACACTCAACCTCTGATAAATTTCATTGGATCATACTTAAACCTACTGAAGCCATTCTACTACCATTTTCTTTATAATTTAACCTTGACCTGACACTCTGATTCCTATCAGGATTTCCAAAAAGATATACTGAGAATTTGTTTACTCACATAAACTCTAAAAAACAATTAAGCAATGTGTATTGTAGTAACACAGTAGAACTCATTAAATATATTTTAACTCAAATCTGCTTTTTTAAAAGCTCAAGAACAGAGAACACACACTATTTAAAGTAGTACCATTACATATGAGTTGATAAATTGAGCCTAAGTATTTGAAAGTACAACCATAGAAATTAAAGAGACAGTGCTTTCATAGAGCCACTGCAGTGTATACCACAGTTGAATGTATCACTATAAGATACCTAAGTTAACCTTGCTTTCAGAGCAAGGAAGGAACTTGGAAGAAAAGGATAAAATGAACATGCTTTCAAAGTTACCATCTACTCCCATCAAATATCTGCTGATGAAGAGCAGGGCAAGAGTTAAAAAACCAGCCTTTGGTCATAGGAAAAATGCTCATAAGCTTTTCGAGCCTAAATGTATTTTGGTTATAATGTTAATCTTAAAGTCCATAGGCGATTTTGCTAAGAGAACGTCATACCAATAATAGCCCATGGGTTAACGATTTCTTACTGTTGTTTTTATGTTTAAATTTATGATGGTATTTCATTTAATTTCAATTAGTTTCTGAAAATATAAATTTTACCTTTCCTGAATATTATATTATCTATTTTACCACTAATCATTTTTTTCACAACCATCATTTTAGATTAGTTTCCTGAATTCCTTGTTCTTTGCAGGAACAGTATTAATATTAATGGAGTTAATTGATCATACTCTCTAAACTATAACAAAAATTTTTGAGTAAGAGCTATAAAGTTGTGATCATTCAAATGGTAATTCCCAATGTTTTGACAAAATGCACTAGAAAATTAAGTCATTTAAAGTAATGTTGAGTGGGAAAAAAGCAAGTCCCAGAGATGATACCATCTCCAGAAGCTCAAAATAAGCAAAACTAAACAATATATTGTGTTAGAAAAACATTCTTTTGTGACAAAATAGTAAAACAAAAAACCATGAGCAAGACTCAAGATAGACTGCTTAATTTTTAAGTGCAAGAAAACCAGGAGGTTTAGATTATTCAGGAACAAATTGATAATGATATTGTAGGGATTCCCATCTAAGCTGGGGCACCACATTGTTCGAATTTTTTAAAATCACTATTTTTAAAAAATCACTATTTAGTGATTTTTCTGAAATGCTTCATCACTAAACACTATGAATAATTATTTTAGTAATATATTTTATTACCCAACTTTTAAAACCAGTAATATCAAAATAAAACTAACAGTTTTAATTAACTGAGGAGAACAAAGCAAATCTCAGATTATTCTGCTCATATTCATAGTGTTATATGGTCATATTTTTGATCACTGAATGCATTGTTACTAGCAGATATTTGTTGAATTAGATTTTTGATTCTAGAAGCTAGGTGCAAGTGGACTTTGATTTCCATTAAATTATGTAGGAAAAGGCTTTTCTTGCTAGTAAATCAATAGTGTGAAAAGCAAGAGCAACTAATTATTAGATATGAGTCTGGAGGAAAGAAGAATCTTATATCAATATCACACTACAGTTTCAATAAAATAAGAAGTACCTGTCATCATTCTAGGCAGGCTGGAATCTAGGAAAGAAAGGGGTGAGATTAAAGTGCAAGTGCTTTCACTTACATAAAACATTATAAAACCATTCTTCCACCCTTAAAAGGACAGAACATTTAGCAGGGATTTTGCAAAGCTTCACTTGAGTGTATTCTAGAACACATCTTTTTTTCCTTGCTGGGTAACAGAGAGACTAGTTCCAGCAAGACAAATAGGCAAGCTCTCCATTATAGTTGCAACAGGACTACCTCTTCACCACTAGTTGTATAAATATTTGCCCTCAAACATCTTTTGAGGACTGTGGAATATTTTTCAGGCAAAGAAAAAAATAAAACCTACAAGTTAATTAACTTGAAATAAGTTCTGAGAGTCTAGTCTGAATTTACACAGATTACTTGAGGTTAAAATAGAATGCTGTACCCTTCTGAAAGAGCCTATGTAACTCTGCCAATCCCAAAATATATAGATTTTTGAATGAATGAAAGTATAACTAATTTAAAAAATTCAGAAGTCCTTCAAGGACACTGAAATAAAATTTAATATTATGGAAAGTAATTGAGATAAGTGGAAACAACCTTGGACTTGACTGAATGAAATAAGCAACTGATAATTTTTTTTTCATGCTGTCATATTTGGTCTCACTTTTAATTTTACAGGCAGAACAACCTTTACTGTACCTGACGAGGGGTTCTTTCTGATTTACTCCTACACCATTCCCAGTCTGAAAGGTCTGGTTTCTGACTCTCTTCGTGAGACAGTCTTCTTTCTGGCCCTTCTAAAAAGGTGGTTTCTTCATATTTAATATCACCTTCTGTTTTTTCAGAAAGCAGTGGATCAACACTCTTTTCATTGTGGAAATCCTGTTTAGCCTCTGTAATATCAGTGTTTGTGCATTTGTTGATGCCTTTTAGTGTGGAGCTGTCCAGAGAGGTTGTGGTGCTGACTTCCACTTTAATGGCATTGAAGATATTATGAGTGTCTTTCTGAGAGTCTTCTGAAGTTTTGCACTCATAGTTCATGAGGTTGTGATAGGATATAGAATTTTCATCATCCTCATAGTAATCTTCACGTCCTATTTTATAAATTCCATAACTTTGTTGGAATGATAGATTGAATTCAAAGCATCTTCTTTTGGCTATAAGAAAACAAAAGCAAAATTCCAAGGTTAGAAAGGTAAATATAAACAGCAGTTGGATATACAAAGTTGATAAAAATAGGAAGGTACATTCAACTTGATTAGTATAAATTTTAAAACTATCTTTATTTACTTCTTGTCAATTATACAAAGCAATTATGCCTCATGAATTCAAGCCATCTCATCACTCTGGGCCTAACTTACACAATGAAAGGTTTGAAATACATACAACCCCAAGACTTTGATGTCTTTAAAGAAATTTTTGTAAGAAAAATTTAACCCTAAATTAGAAAAGTCTCATGTATATTCGGTTTTAGTTTAAGCTCCTTCAGTTTACCAATTATCTGTACATTTCTTTATTTGGGGATAAAATACATTGTTTATAAATTTTATTTTGCCAGAAATTAATTATTAAGAAGCTCTTAATATTATATGAGCTATTCAGCTGACAATGCCAACAAGATATAACTGCTTTAAATATTTTGATGTTTATCATTCCTGACATTTATATGCTTATAAATGCAAACATTAAAAATTAGACATTGCTGCAATACAGTTTTAAAACTTCAAAAATAACATGTATATTGCTGAATCAATTTGTAATGAATTGTAAAAAAGAGTGTATAGATTCATGTTTCTGTGAACTGAAGCACTTTACAACATGTCTATAAACCTGATTAATTACAAAATGAGTGTAGCAGGAATGCATAAAACTTTCTATGGTTTAAATCAGGTGAACTATGATGGTATCCAACACATTGCACTATTATTTGGTGTATATGGTATAAAGTCTTAGTAGGATAACAAGTGAGAATGTGAAAGAAGTGATACAACTGTGTATAAATGTCATTAAATACTAGATAATTTTTGTGTATTAAAAATGAAGCTATTAGACAAAATGCAATACATGTTTTGGTTTTCATCTTTCAAACATGGCTCATTTCAAAAACTTTTTTTACTTGGGTAGCTCTGTGTTTCATAGCACACATTTAGCTATCCTTGGTGGAAAAATGTATTATAAACTAAAATTTCTATGAGAACAACAGGTAAAATTTGATTCATTTTATAATATAATCCTAGTGTTATTCACATGCTGATTCTACTACCAAAATTTTCTCAGAACTGAAAATTTACAAACCAATTCTGACTGAAAGATAGAATTAATAGATGTCATTCATTATTTGAGTCAAAATATTCATTGTTTGAGCCAGGATACAAACAAAAATGTATATGCAAAGAAAATGGAAAAGTAGAAACAGATATTAATGTTTTATACACTGTCTCTTTTATAGTACCACACTTTTTCTAATAAGGTAGTCCAGTTAAGTTAAATTAGGATTTTTAATTTACTGTAATAGTGTGAAAGCTGAAGGAGTGTTTTCATTATTGATGGGTTCCCCTTTTCTGCTAAAAAAGAAAGATATAAAGTGACAAGTGGTCAATTCAAGGATAGGAAGTAAACAAAAACTGTCATAAAAATCCTAATTTTATCATATTATATGATGTCATACAATATGATAAAATTGGTATCTGTGGCTATATATTTTATTAGCTGCATATTATAACTATGAAATACATAAAGCAAAAATGAATCAAATTTTTGAAGGATTGAGCAGAATGTGTCAGTGAGAACCTGTCTCCATGTTACCAGGTGCAAGAGGCAGTCAGAGGTAGGCTATGAGAAGGGAGTGGAATTGCTATAGATACAGTAGGAGACTGGAGCATTCCTTGGTCAGGTACGCACATAGGTTATGTCATTTAACACAACAACCCTGCATAATAAAAGGCATATGGATTCTATTTTGTACTTGAGAAAACTGAGTCTGATAGAAGAAACCTACCTAAGATTACTTACCTGGTAAACAGATTTGAATTTAAAGCTAACTGACTCAAGAATTGAAGCTACTAACGTCTATGTGAAATTGCTTTATTGCTAATCAGACTCATGAGAGAAATGTGCTTATGGAAGTAGAATGTCCTGGATGTGCTAAAAATTAGAGGAAGTGCATTAATTGTGAAACCAATAGAAACATTTCTTGTTAATGACTTTCCCTTAACACTGGAGGTAAATTCTGACTAACTAATGAAGATAACAGGTTATAACAACATAACAGAGCTGAAAATATTTGACTAATAACTTACAAGAAACTTAGAGACCATTAGGATAGAGTCAGGAACCTTTGAAGTCTATTCTACACTTATGAAAAATAAATAAAATTTTATATCTGTTCTGAAAAGCAAAACTCTGGAAGAAACATGAATTAGCTCTAGTCTTTTGCCTTTAATCACATCTTGCTAATGACAATTTTAGACATAAGTAATTATATCAGCTTATAAATATACATAATTCTTCAGAGTACCATGACATCTGATTCTCTGATTTTGTCAAAAAATTAAATCTGAAAATCTCATTTTTATAGAACATATTTTAACTGTTTATTTAATTGAAAAAGAAAGCATCATGTCATGCAAACAAAATGGGCTTGAAAGCCACATCCAATCCATGTTTGCTACTTGAGGCCTCTGTGTAAAACCATCTTTTTTAAAACCATTTTTGTTTTGAGACACTAGTAATACAGATTATTGTTGGAAACAGGAGAATATCATTATTTCTGCAAATTATTTTTCATTAGTGACATTCATTTTCTGGTTGCATGTCTTGGTTTCCATACAATGAAGATGAGATACAGAATTATGTCTTCATCAACAAAAAGAACCTGTCGTAAATATGAGTTATGAAAAAATGATTTTCCCTTCCTTGCTTCTGGAGTTCCCTGAAGAAGAATGTAAAAGGGGGAAATATTAGTTTGTTAAAGAGAAAAAGCTTAAATATGAAACTGGAGCCATACTTCCAAAGAATCAAAGTACCATAATGGATCAGTACCTGCCCACCTGAAGATGAACCATCTTTGGGGTTTCAAAATTCTGTTTTTTAGGTTTTTATTACTTTTACGGGGGTAATTAGATTTGTTTATTTTTTAATGGGGGTACTGGGGATTGAACCCAGGATCTCATGCATGCTAGGCAGGCACTCTACCACTAAGCTATACCCTCCCCCTCAAAATTCTGTTTTTGTGTCATCCTAGCAATAGGAAAATATATGGTGGGTCCTCACACGGTGAAAACACATCATTCTTATCCTTAGAATTTCCCTGTGGCACAGCCTGGTATCAAAAGAGAATGGAGCCATTTTAAACTAATGTTCCTCACAATATTTTATTTTTGAAGCCATGCCTTTCTGAGCTTACAGTTCAGCACCTTCCCTGGAATTGTAAAGTAAATACAAATAATGGCAATGGTAATTTTAGAGGAAAAATATTATGATCTTGAAACGCATGGTTCTAATTTCAAACATGAGATATTACTGCGATTGTTGATTCTGCTGGCCTGCTGTAGGTTCTTCCACCTTGTGCAGCACAAGATAGAATGCTTCCTATGACAGTGATAGAGCCGTTGCATTGCTTTGTTTTCAGCTCTCACACAGGTGCCCTTTAGTTCTTAAAAATGACTGCACAGGGAACTATATTCAATACCTTGTAGTAACCTATAATGTAAAAGAACATGAAAACAAATATATGTGTGTATATATATGACTGAAACATTATGCTGTACACCAGAAATTGACATAAGATTGTGAACTGACTACACTACAATAAAAAAAAAAAAAAGACTGCCCTAAACTCTCCTTGTATCTCTTACAATCTTAAATATTATAAGATGGTGCTGGTTCATTAATTTAGTGACAATTATTAACATTTGATAGAATGGTAGAACTTTCAGGCTTGTAGGTGATTTTTATATATTCTATTTCTTTAATGTGTCTCAAAAAGATTTATTATTAATTTTCTGTGTCACTGTTGCTCTGGTTATTAGTCTCTAGAAGCACATACTTATTGTAAGCTCCATGGTTGTTTTGTTTTAAAGGCATAGATAAACTTGGCATCTATTAACAGTAAAACTTTATGGCATCCTTAACACTAAAAAGAATCTGGTCACTTGAAAAATATCTGGACATTAAGTGTCATCAATACATGGAAAAGAACCAGTTCATGACTAATTAATATTTATTATAATCACCTTGTTGAAGAATTGATTACAGAATATACTTTAATATTTGCCAGTTTTTACAGCCCTCAAATATTCTGAGATGAACTGTTTTTATTTACTCCTTCTTTTCTGTTAAAGAATAATATCCTTGCATATTCTGAGAAAAAGACAATTAATTGAGCAGTCAATTCAGCATACAATAATGCAATCTTGGATTTATTAAAGGGTAGAACATTCTATCTTTTGTCTGGAATGACAGAAAAAATATATCCTTTTCCTTCCTGGCAGAGTCAAAATATACAGGGTATTCCTCAACTTTTCCTGTCTCCACACAGAAACAATTACACTCCAATGAGTTTTATATTTGACCCCACTTCTGTTCTAGGTATACGCTTTAGAACATAGGTGTTTTGCTTTTTTTCCCCCATGGCATGGCTAGATTCAGAGATGAACATACACTAACAAACTCTGCCACTTTCGTCTTTTCTTGAAACTAAAGGTGTTTTGGAGGTTGTTGGTTTGTGTGTATATGTAGATATTTTCTAAAAGCAAAGGCATACACTTGAAATTGTTTTGGAACTTTTTTTTGGCCACTCCTATTGCTTACTTTAAACTTTCCAAAACCCTGGAAGAATACAAGCAGCAAAATAATGAAAATGCTTTTCTTTACTGTTTCACTAAATAACAATAGGCTATAATATAATGAGTTCTTAACTTTTCAAAGATGCTGGCTTCTCATATGTGGACTTGGAGGGGGGTTACTTTCTGTTCTGGTTTAAGGGCTGTGGAGGACATAACATCTAAGGGCCTCTGCTGACTTTATGCTGTGTTGAATGAATTCTCTCCTTTTCTTACCTAACATAACTATGCGATGCACAGGCACTTCATAGAGTTGTTTTCAACCTGCCTCGTTTAAAAATTACCCCAATATTGTGCTAATAATTGTTTCACATTATAATTTATTCCCTTTATTTACCATTTCATTTGTCCTTGGACTCTTGATTCACTACCCAGGCAACTTTCTCAATAGACCACCTTTCTGTATTGGACTGTATGTGTACTGGTCCCAGCCACCTCACTGCCTAGGACTCACGTTTTTTCCCGTCAGATGCCACCGTGTATTTGCTCTGCTTGCAGTTGATGATGCAGCCACAGGGCAAGTGTGTCCAGCGTTTGGACAAGACAAACACTGGAGTTACAGTGGTGGCCAGTAGGGTTAGGAGAAAGCTGAATGTCTCGAAGGGAAGGCTCTGAAACCCCAGGATGTGCTGGACCACCATGTGGATCTGCAAAAGTACAGAGCTTCAATCTTATCCCAAGACAACATTTTCCACTGTGCCAAGCCTTCCCCCAAGCATGCTGCCCACCTCCCTTCTCCACGCCCCTTTCCTGCCTGAGAGCCAGAAGCTCTGCTCCTGGACTGGCATTCCTGGTTTTGGTGGTGAACTACTGGGATCCCTTGGGAGGAAGCCCGCTGCTCCAGACTACTCAGGGCTTTGAGGGTTTCCACTCTTGAGTGCTTGGTCTGTGCCAGCTGCCAGCTCAAGTCTCCATCAAGGAAACATAGTTCACAATGTGAGCAATGGTACCCCGGAAAACAGGCAAGAAATCTGCACTGGGCACTCCGGGTGGCCTTTGTCGTATCTTTGGCCCCTCACTTCAGCCAAGCCAAACTTGTCACAGCAGGGTGCCACCCATTTGCCTCTCAGCTGGGCTTCCTCCTGGAGGCTTGAAAAAAAGCCTGTTTTGTCCCCTCACCTCTCTCCCTGCTGGGGATAGGCGGCGTCCTTACGAGGCAGGAATGGAGCAGAGAGAAGGGCACGACAAGGTTGGGGAAAAACAAACCAGCCAACCTTCTTACTACCTCTCTTTCTGAATACTCCCAGACAGAACACCCTTGACCACGACAGATCTAGGAAAACGAAGTCTCCCTTACTTGAAAGCGCTCCCCGCCCTCCTCCCTAATTTTGAAACCATAAGTAAAGGCTTCACGGCTACTAGTCCAACCCGTGAACTGCCTTCCTCCAAGCGCTTCTCTAAAACCAAGCGAGACACATTTGGAAGCGGACTTAACTGCGCGTCTCTGGGTTACCCTCCAAACCGGAGATGCTGGTCCCCAAATGCACTCATACGTATGTCTTGCACACACACCCGCGCACCCGTGAGCAACCGCAGTTTTACCATCATGGGCAGCCAAAGGATGACTTTTGTCAGAGCAAGGATCAAAGAGAAGCGCTTCTGCGCTACGCTCACGGTGAAGCTCCTGGTGCCATAGAGAGTCCCCCGTTTTTCACGCCTGCAGGCTCCAGCCACAGCGCCAGCACCGCTCCCGGGCTCCTGCCCCAGCCGGGTCCTCGCAGGCAGACCTGGTCCAAACACGGTGTCTGATGTCGGGGAGCATCCCCCAGAGCACCGCAGGGCGGGGCCCGGAGCGTCATCTAGGGACAGGGAAAGCACTCTTCCTCCAGTTGGAGGGGTCCCTGGAGTGGAAGCTGCACGGGAAATTTCCTGATAGTTGGCGTGAAGTCTCGGCGGCTCCTCCGAACACAGCAACTGGTGAGTGAGCGGGACGGAGAGGCCGGCGAGGAGTCCGAAGGCCGAAGTGTACACAGCGAAGAGCAGCAGCACGTAGGAGCTGGAGCAGTCGGCCAGGCAGCCCCAGGGCGTGCGCACGAAGGCGCCCCAGCCGCACAGCGGGAGCGCGGAGAGCAGCAGACTGGCTGCCCACACTGTCAACGCCACGCCGAGCACCTGGCCGGATCTTCTGGAGGTTGCCTGGCTCCCTACAGCCCTGTGCATTGTGTAAAAGTTGTAGGAGACCACGAGAGTCGCCTTCAAGTTGCTCGAGAGGCCCTGGCATAAATATAGTAAGGCAGAGGTGGTGCACAGAGACTGGAAGTAGTCAGGGACCTCGTTTGGCCACTGCAAAAAGATGAAGATGGTCACCGACAAGACGCTCATGAGATCATCCCCGGACCAGGAAGCCACCAGCATGGACACAACAGTTCTGTTCTGCATTTTCAGTAGGGAAACTAGTGAATAAATGCTGCCGGCCAGGGCTGCAACAGTCATTAAGCATGTCAGGCAAAAAAGATAGATATTCACGGTTCCTGGCGGATTTAAAAGGTCCGTCGAATTATGACTTTCTTTCCACAGGCTAGAGTCATTTGTTGATAAATTACTGAGAAATACAGACATTGTCCTTGGTCAATATTTAATTTCTTTTTCAATGAATCTGTAAATATTCTCAAAATTAAGCATGGCTGTTAGTTGCAAATCAGATCTCATTTTCTCCTACCAAGTTTCCCTCAAGATGTTCCCCCATCAGTCCAGCAGAAAATGGTCAGACAAGTCTCCTTTAAATCAGACTCAACTCATATTTTAAAATTGGGTTCCACTTAGAGCATCAATAAGAAAGTTTTCAACATTCCAATTAAGAACAAACAAACAAAAACTTCCTCCTGAAACTATCAAGTTTCAGGCATGAAAGCAAAAGCTGCTCAAGTAGATTGAAAAATAATGATGTCTGGGTCCTTTTGGGTCCTTCTAATGGAGCAAAGCGGCTGGTAGCTTGAAGTAATCAAACTCTGTTCAATTTTTAAGAGCAGTAAAATGATGCATTTGGTTCCAGAGCTGAATTCAAAGGCAGAGAAATTATCAGGTAGTCTTCAGCTTTGCCGGATCAGAGAGAGAGAGAGAATGAAAGAGAGAGGGAGAGAGAGACAGACACTGAGCACAGCTCCCCATCTGAACTGCTGTGTTCTTCAATCAGCCTGTGATCCTCTGAGCTGCAGGAAGGAGGAGTCAGCTCCAAGCAGGAGAGGAGCAGGAACAAAAGGGAGGGGAGTTCAGTGTATGAGCGAAATGATGTATTTCTTCTCAGCCTGCCTTATTCGAAGCAAGAGACAATGTCTTTGCTAAGCCTTCCCCTTTGGTTTTGACATATAAAACTAGCCCAGATACTTGCCCAGGCTTGATGTGAATGATAATTAGCATCTTCAAGAGGTCCACTCTTCTCCACTAACGGGCTGTTTTTATTCTTATCTAGACCTCTCTGATTCATAATCCATTGGAGGAAGAATATTACCAATGCCATTTTTAAGTGAATAGGAGGTACCAGCTTTGTTTTTTAAAATACATGTTGTACTTAATAATAAGAATGTTATTATGGTCCTCATTACACTAAACAAGATTTTGCAGAATCTTTGGGTGGAGCCACTCTAGCTTTAGGTAGGTAGCTATTTTCTGTTGATGTCATAAAGTAAGCAAGCTGCCATTCGAATAAATAATATTTCTAGTTGTTAAAGTCAGATGACATTATATAGGGTTACCTCACCAAAAAAAAAAACATTTTTAGCTAGAGTACTTGGGTATTTTGTACGATGATTTAATCCCTGAACTCATTTTAAGAATTGTCAGTTTGGCTTAGCAAAGAAGTAACTGACATCAGTAGTCCAGGTCTAGCATTTCCCAGGATGCTTTAGGGCAGTATTCCTCCTCAGCTCAGCTTCATGACCTGAGGGCCTCTCCACACACAGTCCTGGGTCTGAAGGAAAGCAGCGGAAGGGAAAGAAGAAAGCTCACATGGTAATGATCTAAATGCATGGAACAGAATTCTAATCATTCCTTTCATTTTAGAGATAACCGAGGCTACATTTTGAACCTTAATCTGTTCAAGTAGAAAGTGATTGTATTAGTCACTGCCAGCCATACCCTTCAATAAACACAGGAGGCGCTTCACTGATCTTGACATGTTTGATTTCCCTTTCACTCAGCAAATGGAAACAAAAGCACCTGTGACACCTAACTCAGCACTCTAGCTCTCCCTACAGATAATGACAGACCTTGCAGAGTAGTGTAAGAAGGGTCTGGGTTAATTCTTCAGTATGGTATTTAATCCTGGATTTTCAATTAGGTGGGACAATAACTATCACATTGTTAAAATACAATGAATAGAACTTAATAATAGCTATTGCAGTACTATTTGAGGTCTGGGGACATTCCTTCAAGGATTATCATAGTTTCTGGGTTTTCCATTAAATATAAATTTGGAAAAGGGACAGGATACCTAACCACAGTCCCTAGGATATGACAGAAGAGGCAAGGGTGTTAGCACATTTCCAAAGGTTGTTGGTACAATTACAGCCAGTAGAGAACTAGGAGAGAAATCTGAATTTTACTTCAGACTCTGCTATTCCTGGCTATGTATCCTTGGACAAAAATTTTTATACTTTCTCTGGGTGTCTGTTTCCATATCTGTAAAACAAGGGGGCTTGACTAGATTAGTTTTAGGCCCTTTCAAGTTCTAAAATTGGATGATACAATTTTTAAATTGTTCATGTTAACTTTGTATTAATTTTCTTTTCTGCCTACTTCAAAATAATCAATATTGTCATCAAATAAAAAGTGGAGGTTGTAGGAGCTGATGCTTGGATTCTTCAGGCTTTCTCTTTCCCTGCTCTGATGGTATGAAGGTCCTTATCAATATGAAGATGGTATAAGATTCAAGCAGCCTGTGGTGGGAATGTAGTTTGGTGCAGCCATTATGGAAAACAGTATGGAGACTCCTCAAAAAAATAAAAATAGACTTACCATATGATCCATCAATCCCACTCCTGGGTATACATCCAGAGGAAACTCTAATTTGAAAAGATACATGTACCCCAATGTTCATAGCAGCACTATATACAATAGCCAAGACATGGAAGCAACCTAAATGTCCATCAACAGATGACTGGATAAAGAAGTTGTGGTATATTTATACAATGGAATATTATCCAGCTATTAAAAAAAGAATAAAATAATGCCATTTGCAGCAGCATGGATAGACCTAGAGATCATCATTCTAAGTGAAGTAAGCCAGAAAGAGAAAGAAAAGTAACATATGACATCACTCATGTGTGGAATCTAAAAAAAAAAAGAAAAAAAAGGACACTATGAACTCATCTACAAAACAGAAACAGACTTGCAGACATAGAAACAATCTTATGGTTATGGGGGAAAGGGGATGGGAAGGGATAAATTTGGGAGTTTGAGATTTACAAGTGTCAGCCACTATATATAAAAATAGATTTAAAAAACAACAAATTTCTTCTGTATAGCACAGGGAACTATATTCAATATTTTGTAATAACCTTTAATGAAAAATAATATTAAAATGAATATATGTATGTATATGCATGACTAGGATATTGTGCTCTACACCAGAAATTGACACATTGTAACTGAATGTACTTCAATTAAAAAAAAAAGGTTCAAGCAGCCTGGAATGTTGGGCCAACGGAAGGATCATGGCTGCCCTGGAGGTCTGTGGGAACCTAGAGTAAGCTTTGTATGAATAAGAAGTAAGGTTTGTCATGTAAGTCACTAGTTTTGGGGGTTGATTGTTCTTAGATGGTAGTCTTAATATGGTTAGGTATACCATTGCTCCCACACAGTTAATAAGTGGTAAGGCCAGTTTTTAAAATTGTGGCCTGGCTCTGCAATCTTAATTACAACATATACACAGTTTCTAATAATTCTCTCTTAGCACTGCTTGGGAACACTCCCAATGGATGCGATAATTATACAGTTTTGTTTTTGTTTTCTTTCTCAGCAAGCATGTTCGAAACGTATCATTGTCTAAGTTTTAATTTATAAACAAAGTTTTACCAAGCTTTATGTTTTATAATACATATATATAATGTATATATACACATAATACATATATATTATAGATATGAGTTTCTTGAAAGTTTTAAGCCTCCCCCTTAGCCATAATCTCATTTTCTTTACAATATCCTCCTAAGCATGAGAAAAAAAATCACTCTAAATGCCTTTCAAATAACCAGGAGGCCAGGAAGAAAGATTTCTAAGCCCTTTTGTATCTTAAATTTACCCAGTTCTTGTGAGTGAAACTTGTTCCTCTGTCTCACTTATCATAAAGCTCTGTATCTTCAATTATTTAAAATTCCATCTTCAAATTACTTAATACTGAAAATTTACATTGATTTAAATTGAAATTATGATTATCAGAACAGTTTAGGCGAAGATTTATTTACTGTTTTCCCACAGCTGTTTTGGTTACTTTAAAACATATACCAAATAAAGTATTATACATTATGAAACAAACTAGAGAGAATTACATCGCAAAAATTTCATCAGGCTTTTATGAAGTCCTTGATGTAATTATACCTTTGCAAAGCACTGTAGGCATTTTTCTAAAAGTGTATATTATATCTGAAAATCCTCAAAAAGTAGGAAACGGCATAAAAAATTCTGGTTGAATATGGTAAAATAACGTCCTTAGCAATATGGATAATTGGCAATAATCATCTGGCATGGAACACTGGCATGGAAACATTCAGTTTTGTTTTATAAAAAAATTTTTAAAAGCATCAAAGATAAAGTTACTCATGAAGCTGTAATATTTCCCTGCTTCTAAAAATATAGGGTGCAGCTAAAACACTTTAAAGAACTGGCCCAGCTTAAGACTCTTACTATTCCGTAGGTTGTCTTCTTGTTTTACTTATGGTTTCCTTTGCTGTGCAGAAGCTTGTAAGTTTCATTAGGTCCCATTTGTTTATTCTTGCTTTTATTTCTTCTAGGAGAAAATTTTTGAAATGTATGTCAGATAATGTTTTGCCTATGTTTTCCTCTAGGAGGTTTATTGTATCTTGTCTTATGTTTAAGTCTTTGATCCATTTTGAGTTGATTTTTGTGTATGGTGTAAGGGAGTGTTCTAGCTTCACTGCTTTACATGCTGCTGTCCAGTTTTCCCAACACCATTTGCTGAAGAGACTGTCTTTATTCCAATGTATATTCTTGCCTCCTTTGTCAAAGATTAGTTGACCAAAGTTTGTGGGTTCATTTCTGGGCTCTCTATTCTGTTCCATTGGTCTATATGTCTGTTTTTGTACCAATACCATGCTGTCTTGAAGACTGTAGCTCTATAGTATTGTCTGAAGTCTGGGAGAGTTATTCCTCCAGCCTCTTTCTTTCTCTTCAGTAATGCTTTGGCAATTCTAGGTCTTTGAATGGTTCCATATAAATTTTATTATGATTTGTTCTAGTTCTGTGAAATATGTCCTGGGTAATTTGATAGGGATTGCATTAAATCTGTAGATTGCCTTGGGCAGTGTGACCATTTTAACAATATTGATTCTTCCAATCCAAGAGCATGGGATATCTTTCCATTTTTTAAAGTCTTCTTTAATTTCCCTCATCAATGGTTTATAGTTTTCTGTGTATAATTCTTTCACCTCCTTGGTTAGATTTATTCCCAGATATTTTATGACTTTGGGTGCTATTTTAAAGGGGATTGTTTCTTTATTTTCTTTTTCTGTTGATTCATCGTTAGTGTAAAGAAATGCAACTGATTTTTGAACGTTAATTTTGTAACCTGCTACCTTGCTGAATTCTTCAATCAGCTCTAGTAGTTTCTGTGTGGACCTTTTAGGGTTTTCTATATATAGTAACATGTCATCGGCATATAGTGACACTTTTACCTCTTCTTTTCCAATTTGGATCCCTTTTATTTCTCTCTCTTGCCTGATTGCTGTGGCTAGGACTTCCAGGACTATGTTGAATAGGAGTGGTGATAGTGGGCATCCTTGTCTTGTCCCAGATTTTAGTGGGAAGGAAGCCATAAGTAAAACAAGAAGACAACCTACGCAATGGGAGAAAATTTTTGCAAATGAAACCGACAAAGGCTTGATCTCCAGAATATATAAGCAGCTCATATGACTCAATAAGAAAAAAATAAACAACCCAATCCAAAAATGGGCAGAAGACCTAAACAAGCAATTCTCCAAGGAAGACATACAAATGATCAAAAGGCACATGAAAAAATGCTCAATATCACTAATTATCAGAGAAATGCAAATCAAAACTACAATGAGGTATCACCTCACACCAGTCAGAATGGCCGTCATTCAAAAATCCACAAATGACAAATGCTGGAGAGGCTGTGGAGAAAAGGGAACCCTCCTACACTGCTGGTAGGAATGTAGTTTGGTGCAGCCACTATGGAAAACAGTGTGGAGATTCCTCAAAAGACTAGGAATAGACTTACCGTATGACCCAGGAATCCCACTCCTGGGCTTGTATCCAGAAGGAACCCTACTTCAGGATGACACCTGCACCCCAATGTTCATAGCAGCACTATTTACAATAGCCAAAACATGGAAACAGCCTAAATGTCCATCAACAGGTGACTGGATAAAGAAGGTGTGGAATATTTATACCATGGAATACTACTCAGCCATAAAAACCGACAACATTATGCCATTTGCAGCAACATGAATGCTCCTGGAGAATGTCATTCTAAGTGAAGTAAGCCAGAAAGAGAAAGAAAAATACCGTATGAGATCGCTCATTATGTGGAATCTAAAAAACAAAAACAAAAACAAACAAACAAACAAAAACAAAGTGTAAATACAGGACAGAAATAGACTCATAGACAGAGAATACAGACTTGTGGTTGCCAGGGGGGGCGGAGGGTGGGAAGGGATAGACTGGGATTTCAAAATTGTAGAATAGATAAACAAGATTATACTGTATAGCACAGGGAAATATACACAAAATGTTATGGTAGCTCACAGAGAAAAAAATGTGACAATGAGTATGTATATGTCCACGTATGACTGCAAAATTGTGCTGAACACTGGAATTTGACACAACATTGTAAAATGATTATAAATCAATAAAAAATTGTTAAAAAAAAAGACTCTTACTAATTTATCATCAAAGCTCAAGGTTCACTTTAAGTACCAAAACTTCACCAATCATTTTCTCAAAGATGATTACTCTTTCCAGTCCTCTGAAAAATGAATGCCACTCATTTCTCTAGGAGTGGCTTCTCTCTTTGCTCAGTGCTATGGCTTGGCTCTCTAATCTGAACTCTCTGTCCTATAGGAGTATCATTGCCTTGCCTTGAGGTGATTTCTGGAGCATAGTGATGGGGAATATGCTTTATCTCATGTCTTTTGACAGGAAGGGTAGTTTCCTTATTATTCACTAAGTAAAACAATAACTGAAAGATTCCTTGGTTTATTTTAGCAGTTGGCAGACTATGGTCTGATTTTGTAAATAAAATTTTATTGGAACATAGCCATACCCATTTAAGTTTTTTTTATGGCTGCTTTCAAGCTACAACAACAGAGTTGAGCCCTGAGTAGTTGTGACAGAGACTGCCAAAAATATTTACTATCCAGCACTTTACAGAAAAAAATTGTTGATCCTTGGTTTATCTAAAACAGGAGCATTTCAATGCAAGGTAACTTTGGTAGAATGTTTGGGTCATTTGTGAGATTTAGACAAATCCATATCTTATGTATTCCAACATATATATATATATGTATATAATATATAATACATTTTATATTTATATGTAAATTATATAATTAACAATAATATAAATAACAACAATAATAACAAGAGCTAACACATATTTAGTTCTTATAATGTGTTGGACAGTTTTCTAAGTTATCTATATGTATTAACTAATTTAATTTCACAATTCTATGATGCAAGTATTAGTTTTAGTCTCATTTTTCAAACAAAGGAACTGTGGCACAGAGAGTAAATAACCCACCCACCTAAAATTTCATTGCCTGTAAAGAAGAGGTTAGGATTTGAACCCAGGTTATTCCAAGACACAACAATGGCTTATAGAGGCAAGATGGTAGTGGCTTATTTTTCTGCCCTATTCTCTACATTTCTTGCCTTTGCAAACATCCTGTGAGCTTTAATAAATCAGAGGAATTGCTGGGGAAGAGAACTTCTCAGGGCAATACAAATTTCTGAGGTTCTAACTCAGTAATAGAATGATGCAGATGGCCGCCTATTCTTTCTTTTCATTTAGTATCATTGAGCTCCAAGGGTTTTAAAGAAATTATCTCAGTAGATCTTACTTCCCTAAGGAGAAGTGAAGTTTTTCCAAACTCAGCTGAGAAGTGCGAGCATAAAAGCAAAATCACTTGTCCAAGACGATGCTGTAATTGAGTGACTGAGGTGGAAATTAAATCGACCTTCCTCCTTTTTCTCATTTATTGTCTACTCACTAGGGCAGCAATGTCTTTGGGCTATGTAGTGAGAAATACCCCAGAGTATCTGAAATGAAAAGGTTATATGTTTATAAAGAGATTTTAAAATCTTGCATGAAAGAGAGACCTGATAGAAACAGGAGTCCTGCAGAGGTGAAAAGTGGTATCGACCCTCTGGTCACTGTGGTGAAGTTGCAATCTGACAACCTGAATGATTTCTAACTCTCATCAGGCTTGCTTTGATTCCTTCAACAAGCCACTCAGTCTCGCCTATGGCTCAGTTCCTGTATCTTCATAGACAGGAAAACAATACTTATTATGAAGAAATTTAAAGGCTCATATGAAAAGCATCATAAAAGTTTAGAATAAATAATGATGAGTTTCTGGTATACTTTTCTCCACAACTGGCAATTTCTTTTGAACTGAAACACCGCCCCATCACCAGCTCTGGGTTCTCTGGTAGACGACAATAAAGGGGAAGGAGGTGTGGTGAGGCATTTATCTCCTTCCTTTCCTTCCATGTCCCATGCATATCAGAACCACAGAAGTCCCCAGGCTTCTATGTATCAATTCCATCATAGATGGATATTCGTGTTATTATCAGTTTGGGGCTATTACAAACAAATGCTTGTAGATATTACCCTACTTGCAAGCTGATAAGTTTGCTTGCTCAGTTTCATGGTGGAAAACAGAAGGTTCTTGGTTCAGAAATAAAGGACTTTATTACTTACAGCAGTAGCAGTAGAATATCAGTATTTTCCTGTACCAAGCCCAAATTCCCACGAGGTCACACGGGAGAACCAGGTGACACCTGTACATACAACGGAGGTTGTGTTACAAGAGAGAAACCCTGAACTAGCTTAGGGAGTGCAAATGGTTTACCATGGGCAGTAAGCATGCCTGCCGTTCACCATGGAGGGAAATACTTCCCTTTCTTCTAAGGTTGTAAGTAAACCTGCCTTTTACTTTGTTTACAGACATCACTGAAAAGAGAATATAGAAGGACAATCAGAGATTCTGCATGTAAGACAAGCAGAAACACGAGCTGTGCATGAATAATTACCTCCCAGTAGGAACAGGACAAGAATAACTACTATCACTATTACTGTTTAACATACCGCTGCGGGTCCTAGCCAATGCTGTGAGGGAAAAACGCAGAGACTGAATGGGATGGAAATTAAGAAAGAAAATGATCATTATGTGCAGATGATATAAATATAAACCTAGGAAGCAAAAGAACTTACAGACAAATTATTACAACTAAAAAGAGAATTCAATTGTTGGACAAAATACCAATATTTAAAAATCAATAGTAACAACAAACAACTAGAAAATGTAAGAAATACTTATTTTCATAATTTCAATCCTTTAAACAGTAAAAATCATGAAACATCTGAGGAATTAATTTAACCCTATTTAATTAATTTAAGCCCTATTTAAAGAAAACTTGAAAACTTTAATAAAAGGCCATAGAAGATGATCTAAATAAATGGAGAGATATTCTATGATTCTGGATAAAATGAGTTAGTATCAAAGTGATACAAATTCTTTCTAAATTTCTAAATATATTTAATGCAATCCCAATTAAATTTCTAATTAAATTTCTTGAAGAACTCAATAAACTTAAAATTTATTTGAAAAAACAGAGGTCATGAAGATCTAAGTCACTGTTATAAAAAAGAAGTAAAACATACAATGAAGCCATTGTTCTAAAGGTAGCATGACATGAGTACAAGAACACATGAACTACCAGTCAATAGAACAGAGTTCAGAGACAAGTCTTTGTATATATGACAATTTATGTCACAAACATGGCCCCATGAAAGACGAGCTGTAGAATAGGTGATGGCTTATTTTATGGAGAAAAATAAAAATGGATTCTGACATTGTACCATATGTAAAGGTAATTTTAGATGGGTCAAAGATCTAAATATAAAAGACAAACTATTAACTTCTTTGTAATCCAGGGCAGTGAAGGTCTTATTAATTAAAACTGAAAACATACAAATTATAATGTAAAAATATTGATGAAGCTTTTTTACATCAAAATTAAGAATTTCTGCTAAAAAAACCCCAAATATCATGGACAAAGTTTGTGGAGAGATAACAAAAGGAAAGAATATTTTTGAAATTACTAAAACTAAAGAAAAACAGTAGAAGCTTAATATCTATTAAAAGAAATAGCTTTAACTGTAACTGATGTATTTCACTTAACATAAAGTTTCATCTAAATTGTCACATATTGTAAAGATTTCTTTTTTAAGGCTGAATAACATTCCATTGTGTATATATATGTGTGTGTGCGTGTGTATGTGTATATATATGTGTATCATATTTTCTTTATCTGTTTCTCTTCCAATAAACATTTAGTTTGTTTCTACATATTGGCTATTGTGAATAGTGCTTCAGTGAACATGGGAGTGCTAACATCGCTTCAAAATCGCTAACAATACTGTATTACACACTTAAACATTTGTTAAGGGGATAAATTTCATGTTAAGTGTTTTTTACTGCAATAAAATAAAATTTAAAAAACAAAGAGAAAAGGAATAGCTCTAATTCAACAGTCAGAGGACAGCCATCTCAGTGGAAAACTGGGTAAGAGATATGAACAGGCAGTTTATCAAAAAGGAAATCCTAAAAATACAAAGAATTGCAAAAAAAAAAAAAAGAAATTTAAAACTGATATTTCACCCCTATTGAAGTGACAAAAATAAGAAAGTTGAATGATGCCAAAGTTTAGCAGAGATATGGAAATACAAAAACATTTCTGCATTGCTGGTGAAAGTATACAATGGTGCAAACATTCTGGAAAAACACTCCTCAGTAGATTAAGGAAATTCATACCCATAATCTGGTAATTGTATGAAGTGTTCACAACTAGTCATATGTGGACATATAACAGTGTGTTCATTATAGTCTTAGCTGTTCGAGTGCTAAGTTGGAGATAACCTGAGTGCCCCAAACTAGAAGAGAAGATATGTAGAATATGGTGGATGCACATGTGCAGCAGTGATAGGTACTGGTGAGTTTGTACACAGAGCAGTATGGATAGATCTTAGGAACTTTGGTATGAAAAAATTAAGAAACAAAAGGGAAATATATGGTAAAATATTACTTACATATGTTAGAAATAAATGCATGTAAATCATTGCCTCACATTTTGTAAGAACATATACAAATAAAAGTGTAAATATTAAAGCAATAGGTTGGATCCCTAAGGGGTAAGGGAAATGGGAATGGGGTATAGAAATAAAGGGAAAAAAAAAGAAAAAATATTTTATCTGGGTTTCCAAATATATTGGCATGGAGTTGAGCAAATCATTCTCTAATAATTCCTACAACTTTCCTTTATCTTGGCTACTTCTCTTAATCTAAGTTCCATTTTGAATATTCGTGTTTTGGCATTTTTCTATTTTAATTTGATTGCATTAAGCAATCTATTTTATTGCTTTATTCAAAGTACCAGCTTCCGGATTTGTTTACCAATTCACTGTTTTTCTTCTTTTTAACTCATTCAATTAAAAAATTTATTTGTATTTTTTAACTTTTTGGGTTGCATAATTAGTTAATTCCCTTTATTCTTGTTTTAGCAATGTGAATGCTTAAGGATATATATATAATTTAGCTATAACAGAGTATAGGTTACATATTATTATTATTATTATTATTATTATTATTGTTTATTTTTATGAGCGAACATCCAGATATAAAATTTTTAATGAGCCAACATCAGTATTTTTGATTTTTTTTCTTTTGCCTCAGGCTCCAGGCTCCTCTGGGCACTTCCTTTTTTTTTTTTTAATTTCTTTTTGGCAGGGGGAGGTAATTAGGTTTATTTATATTTAGAGGAGATACTGGGGATTGAACCCATGACCTCGTGCATGCTAAGCTGTGCTCTACTGCTTGAGCTATACCTTCCCCCAAGGCTTTGTATTATTAAAATATAATGTATAATATATATTATTATTATCTATACTCCATTATAGGTAAATCTCTTAGGTTCTAAACTGGAGTGAGAACAGAAGTATTAGACTGTATGTGCTAGAACAAGATGATATTTTCCATCTGTGAATATATTGTTGTCTGTGGGACAATAGTTCTGGAGTAAAGTAGCACCTCCTCTTTTGGGCTCAGATGAATGTTGCTCCTCCATTTCCAACTATGTGGATGTGCTTATATCACTGAATGACCATCAAATTAGAATCTTATTCTAATTTCAATGACAAATCCTATTACGGCACTCATAGGATTTGTCTGCTTCTTGAAAATGAGTAACTTCCTGTTTTGGGTTTTGATCATTTCCTTGGCGTTTTCCCTGGCTACGGGGAACACTAAAGTCTTCTTAGATGCCTCCTCATAAAACAGACAGCAGATTTGCATGTAATGTAATGAGCAACACAGGAGAGGAAGTTGAAGGTGAACACAGGGGTTCATATTACTTTCATTATCATTATTTTCTAAATTATATGCAATTTGGACTGTTTTTCACCTAGAGTTTTCATTTTAATTTCCAGGTGGGAGAATTTTAAAAATATTTTTTAACATACTTTCTAGGTTTATAATATTGGATGAGGGAAAATGACCAATATTATTTTTAAATTTTGGAGTGAATTTAAGTTTTCTTAGTGGTATAATGTTTGGTTCATTTTCACAAAAACTCCATGGGTACATAAAAAGAAGATACATCCTCTGTTTGAAGATACAACACTTAAGGCTTTCATATAACTCTGCTATGGACCACAATGTTAAAAGATAAACTGAGGCATATTAAAATTTTTGAATTTGAGTAAAATAATTTCTTTCTTTTTTCCTTTTAACAGAGGCACTGAGGATTGAATCGAGTGAAAATTATCTGAATTTGGCAGTGCCAAACCAGAAGTAGTGAGGAGTGCTTCATTAGCAGGAGCAGGGGGAACTATTTATACAGAGAAAGTGCAGAAGCAAAGAAAGGAAATTATTGATAGGCTATAGCTTAAAGCCTAGTTGACTGCTTGAGATTGGTTGTCCTTAGGTATCAATTTTGCAACCTTGAGGCACTTACAGGCTTAGATCTTGGTTTGCTTATGTAGACCACCATGGCATTAGAGCCGTTTCCATCTAATGCCTCTTTGTTTAATTGATTTAACAACAGACGTGTGTTTGCTCTTGTCACCCTCCCACTACCTCCAGTACAAAATTCCCTGCACTGGACAACTTCATTAAAGATGGAGTTTCATTCCCTATTTTTTCATTCCCCTTTCCTGAGGAAGGAGTAGTTGGTTTTGTAAAGGAGAGCTGAGTAGAAATACATTTTCACCACTATCATTGATTGGAAGTCCTTCTAATAAACACTTTAAAGAACAGTTTGAAGATAATAATGATCACGAAACACAACTTAAATATACAGAACTCAAGGATTTACTTGCTTCAAGTGAAAGGAAAGAGCCTATGTTGTTCTCATGTCCTAGAGTAAAAATTTTAAAATACTTGACAGGATTTCTACCAATTCTGTCTTTATACTGGAATTCTTGGAATATTCTTAGAGGATTGTCAGAATGAAGCCTGAAATATTACTTTATAGAGTTTAGTTTTAATGGGATTTGGCCTATTAAAAAAACTAATATTTGTGTTTCATAAATACTTATAATATAGCCAATGAATAGTATCAGTTGGTAAGAGAACTGATTAATATTAAGCATAAAAATGGATTTTAATATGCACTGGTAATGAATAAATAGTTCTATAAATAATGATTATAAAAGAGCAAAGGAAAATCTTCATGATGACTTTCTCTTCTCTCAGGACCACCTGGTAAGAAGACTTCAGATTGTATTTTGTCATGCATAGAGTAGGCACTCAATAAATATTTATTTTACTGAGTTGAACTAAGATGCCCTTGTATACAAAGAAAAAAAGATGAAAAAACAAAGGTAGAGTCACAGCATCCTGTCACATTAGATCAGATCCTCAATCTCTCTGAGAAGAATGTGAGTATCCTGCATGCAGCTTGAAGGTGACATTGAGAGGGGTCTTTAATACATTCTAAATAAAAGAATCTTGAAGAAACTAGGTATGGAAAGTCTGGGAAAGAAACATTTTTAGGGTTTTGATGATAAAAATTGTAATAGCTTGCACTTATTAAATGGTTATTATGTGCTAGAGTGTCTTCCAAGTGCTTTACTTATGATAGCCATCTCTGAACATTTATGGGGTTTTCATGTGGAACTGGGATTAGATTTATCTTTGATTCTCTATATGGAGAAATAGGACTTAGCTGTAGAAATTAGAAAGAGACAGATTTAAAGTGAATATATGAATTTTTTAAAGAACCCATGGGAACTCCTTGAAATTCAAATGAAGCTCTCCTGAAGCAGTGAGATTCCTTATCTTGGGAAGTGTCCAAAGAGCATCTGGGTTCCCACTGGCCTGGAACATTTTAGAGACAATTCATAATTTCAGTTGAAGGTTAGACTGAATGACACAGAAAGCCTCTTCCAATTCTGAAAAAAATCTATGATTCTAGAATCCATTTCTTGGATTTCATTAAAGAAAGCAATGCATCTTTAGACATAGAAATACAAGCTTTCAGCTGAGGTGTTGATGTTATCAGTAAATTTACACTTATTTTACAAGATTCTGGGACACATGTTACAGTAATAAAGTTTCAGGCTGGTTAACATTTGATGAATATAAGCCCCAAAATACACTTGTCTCTCTCAAATACATCTTTAGAAGAGAGTTTTACCATACTGCTAGCATAGCCATTAACTAACATACAACTCCCATCAGTTTATTGAAAAGACAGCAAACATACTATATGGCTATGAAGTGTTATTTCTATAGCTCCACTTGTCTACAATTAAATACATGCAATATACAAAACTTCTAGATCTTTAGGGTGTTTCTCTCTCTATCTCCCTGTCTTTCTCTCTCTTTTTGTTTCTCATGTAGCTCTTCCAAACACAAAATTCCCTTTTAGGAACTTATGGAAATATGAATGACACAGAGGCAAAAATATAACTAGAACTTTTTGTTTTCTCTGAAGGATTACAGAAATGGTCTCTTTATCTTTTTGTTACACTCCAGCACCCTTAAACGATGATGCGCCTCAGTATTTTTCTCTACATAGCTCTTAATTTTTTTTTATTTGTAAAGTGACTTACAGGTTACTAACCAATTTCACTACATTGTGAACATGTTTACTCTTGTGTTAGTACAGTCAATTTAACAGTTACCAATGTTCACTATCATTTGCCTTTTGCATGTGAAACAGACCCTTAACATTTGCAGTACCTACATTTCAAAATTTTCAATATGTACACAACAGTAATTTACTAAGACATATACTAAGATAATTCCCCCAAAGAAATGTTTTCTGGACAGGAACTATGTATCTCTTTTTGAGAAGATTATGATTCTCTCCACTTGAATCACCATCATGAGCATCTGATTCTCTTTCAGAGGACATTTTTAATAGAGAACAATGTTTTTAAGATTATGAGTAGGTAACAACAAAACTGTTGTAGAGCTTGAGATGCTGTGTGTTCAACTAGATTTATTTACTAGCTTAATGTCTCACTCCTACACAAAAGACTCATGTACCAACTGGGCAAAACTATCAGCAAATTAGTATGTGGCATAAACCTTCTGGATTGCTTAGAAATACTCAGTATGATAAATGTTGCATTGAGAATGACAAGCCCCAGCTCTATGTGAAGCAAGAACTGGCTTACAGTTGCTGGAAACTAGTTTCATGTTTGCAGTGTTTATCTGAAGTCGATGTTGACAGCAGACACATGATATTTTGTGGGGCATTAGAGATCTTGATAACATGGATAACATCCCTTTTGGAGTTAGCAGAATAAAGAACTGGTTTCTACCTTAACTCTGTGGTTCTGAGGCTATACCTTTTATGGCCCAATAGTAGCTGGGCTGTAAGTAATTTTTGACGGAGACTCTGGATGCTTGCCTGTGCTTTGGAAGTATGGCTTGAGCGCTTTAGAATCTAATGAAGTATTTCTCTGAAGCAATCAAGAGCTCTAGTATGAAGAACTTTTCTGCCAACTGAGACTTCATTTAACAATCAGAGATAGCACACTGGGGACATAGTAGGTTTTGTGGTAAAAATCTCAAATAACTGATGTCTTTCTGCAAAGAGCTAGATTGATCGCCTGGAGGCACTGAGCCTTTGTGAACCAAATAAATAGATAAATCAGTTCTCACCATTTAAACCTGAGTTTGACACAAATTCCTAGGTGTACTTTGTGCAATTTGCATTGAAAGATGCAAGTCATAGAACTGTGACTCATTCTTCTTACCTACCCACTTCAGAGTTAGTGGTTGAGCTTTGTGTTTGTTCTGTTTTGTTTTTTGTAAGTCTAGAGAGCAACTATAACTCAGATGAAAGGTACAGCCTTATAAGTTTTACTAATAAATTGCTCAAGAACTAAATAGGTGTTATAATGTTTTCAAGCTAGTTTCTACAAAGACTTTAGACAGCGTTAGGATTTTCATAGCATGTTGCTATTACAGCGCTGTGATGGGTGACTCAAAGTTAAAAATAAATTTGGTCTAGTGCATTAAGCTCTATTTTTTAGTGATTATCCTAAACTGGGTGTCAGTCCATGTCACTACAAATGAAAATCTAAAACACAGAATGAATTTCAGGAGTAGATAGTATTTTTGCACACAGAAAGGAGATACAGTATCCCCACAAAATAGCTCCATGAATTGAAAAGAGAGTATTTTATTTTTCCTTGGACGAGCTTAAATTTTCAGTCTGCTGTTAGAATCAAAGAACTACAGAACTGCAAATGACCTTTCAGATCATTAGTCAGTGTCTTACTTTGGAGAGGAGGAAACTGAGGCTTCGAAAAGCTAGGTGACTCATTCAAAGATAGGAGCTAGCTAATGGCAGAGCTGGCCCTGATTCCAAGTCCATCAAGCCTTAAATAATGCTTTAATTTTTTGGCAGCATTTCTGAGATTTTGAAATTGCCCTATTCTTCTGCTAGGCTAATGAAAGCTGTCTCACAATGACTTTCTGGTTGTCCAAGTTTTTTTCCCTCTTCCACTCCAAATGTCAGTCCCAACCTCGTTTCCCTGCCTCTGCCCCTCCCAGAATCTGACAGATCCTTCTGTAGGCCCAGACCCACCTGATTTTCTGGCTAGAGCTGAATGAAGTAAGATGTGTAGTATAGTCTCGTTTATCTTCTACCATCATTTAGCGACTTGTTGGCTTAAACCATGATCCCAAAAGGTTATTTCCTCCTGGAAGATACCATATGAGATCTTATTTTCTATATAAAGTAAAAATTAATAAATGAAATGAAGAATTCATCATTATTTCATTTATTCAATGAATATTTATTGAGTAATTACCATGGGTTAGGCATTGTGCTAGAAAGTGAGAATACAAAGATGAGTACATGTCTTGAAGACCTTGGCAGTCTAGTTACAGGGGTTGCAATGTTGCAGATGTCTCCTAGAGGCACAAGGGAGGCTCACCTGATGCAAATTATCTTCCTCATACTAGGAAGCCCTTGACTTGCCTCTTGGTTTACACCAAATGTTCTATGCAAATCTTTAAAAAAATTTTATTTGACACTTACATGGCACTTACCATGTGCCAGGCACTGTTCCAAGAACTTTACAATTATTAATGCATTCAATCCTCAGTCAGTCCTAAGAGGTAGCTTCTATTATTATTCCCACTAAAAGACGGGGAAGCTGAGGCACAGAGAAGTTAAGTAAGTTGCCTAAGTCCAACAGAGCTAGCAAGTGGTGAAGCTAGGATTTGAAACCAGGTAGCCTGTGTACTTAACCACTACATGAAGGATGTGGGCTAAACAAAGAGGGAGCACTGATGAATTCAGAGATATAGTTAGTCTGGGAAAATGGTAACAAGACTTTTCCTCAAATCTTCCCCTTTCCTTGGTGAGTATCAGCTCTATCCACTCAGCCTCCCCACCAGAACCAGCAGGCGACCACAGTGCACACACACTGAAATCACCTCGGAAAACGTTTAAGAATCCTGTTATTTGGGTCATAGGCTGGCCCAACGAAACCAGCATCGCTGGGGTGGGAGTTTTCCTTTTCTAAGCGTCCCAGGCAATTCTCACGTGCAGCTATTTTTGAGAACCAATAAGCTGCAGGTGTTTTCCAAACTTCAGCATGCATCAGAATCACCTGGGGTGGGGGGCTTCTTAAACACGGAGCACTGGGCCTAATATCCAGGATTTCTTATTCAGAACGGCTGGAGTCAGGTCTGAGAATTTATATTTCTTAAAAGTTCCCAGGAGATGTTGATGCTGCATTTCCGTTAGCCACTTCTCTTACTCCATCCCCCTGTTTTTGCTCACTCAGTCTCCTGAATCCTGCCTTCCAAATGTCCTCACATCTGACTTTCCTCTCCGTTTACCTGTCTGTCCTAATTCTCCCCTCTTAGAGGTATCTTTCTTCCTGTGTTCTCGCTTCCAGTCTCACCAACTCCAACCCATTTGCACACTGCTGCCAGAGTAATCTTTCTAAAAATACGTGTATTATGTGGCCATGACTCTACAAGTTTGAATTATTAATTTGCAGTGTGTAATCTAATGGCTCTCTTTTACAGGCAACTGTGCTTCTCCTACTTACTCTCTATTCTCCTCAACTCTCCTTACTCCTGCCCCCTGAGAAAATCTCAGCACCTCTTTTCCACCTTGCACGGTATTGAGTATGTGCCTTTGTCAACACGTTTATTATATCATCCAGTGGTTCTGTGGTCAGAGGTCTTCTCTTCTTCACTGTGCACTCTAGGAGGGGAACGGTACTGTGTCTTGTTTGTCATTGTATACTGAGGATCTAGAACAGTGCTTGGAGAAGGGAAGAGTCTGATGAGTATCTGCCAAGTCAGTGGGTTGCAACTTTTAACTAATTTACTCCAAGTTCCTCCTATACATTTTGAACAATTTTTTTAGTGAGGCCTTCAGTAAATAGAAATTTGTATTTAATCATTACCTATATAATTATCACTGTAGTGATGTCTTCTGACACAGACTGACTTCTGGAAGAAATCAAGAGCTTCTGAAATCTTAACCATCTAAAAAGTCAACTTTTTCTTTCCAGAACAGAATATTGTAAGTTCAAATTATATGAACATAATTTAAAATATTTAGTTTTTTGTTTTCTTCATTGTAGTTACTTTTTATGTGTGTAACAAATTGTGGTCTCTCTCTCTCTATATATATGACTACAGACACATCATTAAAAGTTATCCTATAGTTTTGATGGTGAAAATTTTACTGTTTATATATGTTGTGAGAAGTTGACACATCCTCAAATTGACAGAAGGAAGATAATGATGTGTATCTTTAAGAACTCAACTTAAAATTCTAAATAAACTGTGCAATCTGACTAAAATTAGTCACCATTATATGTACTCTAAATCTTTACATAAAGATTTAGTTTGTGACGGGTATATAGGATAGATAAATAAGTTTATACTGTATATATAGCACAGGGAAATATATTCAAAATCTTGTAGTAGTAGCTCACAGTGAAAAAGAATATGAATGAATATATGTATATTCATGTATGACTGAAAAATTGTGCTGTACACCAGAAATTGACACAACATTGCAAACTGACTATAACTAAATAAAAAAATAAATTCGTTTTAAAAAGGAATTGATTTAAAAGAAAATCTTTAATTTTCTGATTATTCTCCAATTAAGTTATTTGAATGAAAAAGAAAGATTTAGTTTGGATTTAGGATGTAACTTAAATATTACTAATGGTACCCTGTCAATACAGAATCCTTAGTTTATATAAAGGCAGGTCCTAGGCTCACAACAGAAGTTCCCTGTTTCCTTTGTATGGTGGATGTTTGTTTTTTTGCTACCGAGCATCTGTTCTCCTACCTGTGGTGAAACACACCAGTTTTCCTTCTCCTTTTGGGGAATTGCTTCTCCTCTATTTTGTGAAGGGATGCTCTTCTGGCATAATCTCAGTTTACCACATTTCCAGGAAGATTCTGCTTTGTCTTTTCAGTAGCACTTGTTTTGGTTGCTACAATGGTCAAACATATAATAATAATAACCATTATTTATTGGGCAACTTTGATTTGCAAGTTAATGACTAGGCACTTTTGTGTACTATTTGTAACCTCATATCAAAACTGTAAGGCAGGGGTCATAGCAACATTCTTTCCTCTTAATACTTTTGAATATGTTCAGAATTGTGATCTAACTCTAAAAATTCATCCAAAAAGAATGTCATCAAGGTCACTATATAAAAAATTTTATGGAAATATTTCTACATTACAAATAGAGAAAATAGAATAATTAATCTCCATCATCCACCTTCAACAAAGATCAATTTATGGCCAAACTTGTTTGATCTATGCTCCACCAGTTCCTTCAACATTATTTTGAAAGAGATTCCAAATATCATGTCTTTCTATCTGTAAATAATTTAGTATGTATCTCTCAAACATAAAGATTGCTCTTTTAAACATAACCTCAATACCATGATTACACCTAAAATATTATAAAAGTCCTATTGCATCAAGTATATAGACTGGATTTATATTTTTCCGATTGCCTAATCCTCTCTCTATCTTTATCTCCATTTAATCTCTCTCTCTCCTTTTCTTTCTCTTTAGCAGATTGTTTAATCAGGATCCAGAAAGACTAGGCTAGCATTTAGATTAGTTGCTGTCTGTTAAATCTCTTTTTTTTATGCCATAAGTTTATTTACAAACATATCTAGTACGTTGAGTTCAAGAGTTTAATCATTTTTTTCAAAGGGATTGCACAGTGGTTTTAAAAAAAGTAACAATGTTTCTAATCTTGTGTTATGAATATGATTATAGTACTGTATGCCATAAAATTTTTATAATTCACCCATTATTGCATACCTAGGTTACAGTGAAACAATTATATTAATTATATAGGCTACCATAAAACAATCATATTGCTGCTTCTTCATTATCAATCAGTCGCTATACCTGTAAATAAATAAGAATTTCTTTATCACATCATCCTTTCATTTTTAATGTTTAGTGTTAGGAGTATGTATAACATATACAATGTTTTGTATCCTATAAGACAATATTGAAATGGGTACTGATGGGTGATATATTGTAAATAGATGATGTAAACTTATGGCATCTATAAATACAGCAGAGTGCTGTAAATGAATTTTTCTCTTCCTGATGATTTTCTTAATAAAATTCCTTTCTCTAGCTCACTTTATTGTAAGAATACAGTATATAATACATATAACATATAAAATAAGTATTAATTGATGATTTATATTATCAGTAACGCTTCCAGTCTACAGTAGGGTATTAGTAGTTAAGTTTTGGGAGAGTCAAAAGTTATTTGCTAATTTTCAACTGTGTTGGGAGGCAGCATTATTACCCCTGCATTATCCAAGGGTCAACTGTGTATCAGTCTTCATTTATTATGGATCCATATCTCTTAAGTGAGTTTGGTTGCTTAAAAACATTAAAAAGCCACATGATAATGATACAGTCAGTTGTACAAGACACCTCAAGGTTGTGATTAATTCTCTGTAATAGAACCTATAAGCAATTAGGTAAATTTGCAAAGAAACGGTAGCAGAATCTGAGAAGAGAGGTTGAGAAATGATATCATATCTAAGAAGATTCCCAAATCATGCAATTGTCCTGTCAACATTTCAGATTCTAAAGGTAGATTCAACAACAGCAGCAGTAATAACATCAACCATGTAATGATTATTTGCCACCTGTCAGTCACTATTAGCTGCCCTACTCACTTACTACATTCAATTTTCATAGTGGCCCAGAAGCTAGTAAGTACTTTCCCATTATGCAGATAAGAATAAAAAGTCTCATAGAGATCAATTACTATATGCTCTATCATTCAGTTAGTTAGTAGTGGAGCAAAAACTGAAAATCATATCTGTTTGAGTAGAAGGTTCATAGTCTTTCCATTAACACCATACTACCTTAAAATTATCTTGAGGGTAAAAATGTACTTCTTTTTCATGCACAAATCCCATCTCCTATTTTTTTTTTATTTTATGTTGCATTAAAATATATCTAATTTCTGATATTTATCTCACTACTTGTTGGATACTAGCATAACATGACTAACCTTCAAAATAAATAATTCCTTTTATATTTGCTATAATGTGTGTGTGTTGCTAGCAAAGAAAACATCAATTTTAATACTATCTGCACTTCGCTTGAAGCATTGTTAACTAAATTAATGCAGTCACATTTATCCTACGAATGTTTTCAGACTACTATGAATAATGTACTTTTCAAATACAATGTAGCAAGCTATAAAATAGGGCATAATTATGCTGAGTGAGTTATGGTGTTTAAAATCAGGATTTGTCATGATGTCAAATAGTAAAAGGGAATGAAGTCACATATCAAAATTATTTATCCTTTATGAATTTGGTAAAAGAGTAATGTGAATTCTCTAAATGACCTCTGAAGCAGAATATGTATTATCTTTGGTGCCCCAACAATGAAAACATATTGACATAGAAAAAGAAGTTATAATTACAATAAACTTGAAAATTAAAAATGGAGTTTCTCCCCTTAATATGCTAGAAATCTTAAATTGAACTAACTGGGAAAATATTGGTTGGAGATCACCACTTACTCCTTCTTAATTTGGATTACCAACATGCTTTCTAGTAGTAAAACTAAAGTCAGTTTTATATGATGCTACAATATCTCAATGTTGTTGAATAAATGATGTTTCTTGAAAAAAATCTGGTTAAACGTGATTTAAAAAGACATAGTTGATTACTGCTGTAAAGTACTAAAATTTTAAAAGAAAATATTGTTTTTCTGAAACATCTGTTATTAATTATAATCAAAAGCTTTAGTTGAAAGCCATTGTTTTGATGGTTCATTATGAGGTTTAGCTATACCAATGATACTAAGTTCAAATGATAAAATGCCTTTGATCCTCTAAAAATGTGCATAGTAATCAAGATTTACTTTAAAAATGGTTCATTTCCTTAATCTAATTCCTTTTTCCTTGGAATGACTCTTTCTTCTAAAATGTGGCTACCCCCCAAAAAAACCCCAAAAAACCCAAAACAGCAGCAACAACAAAAAACACCTTTACCAATTATTATAGATCGAAAATTTGTATCTTCCCAAAATAAATATGTTAAAATCCTACACCAAGTGGGATGGTATTAGGAGATAGAGAGCCTTTAGAAAATGATAAGGTTATGAGAGTGGAGCCATCATGAGTGGGGTTAGTGTCCTTATAGAAGAGATTCTGGAAGAGGGCTCTCACCAGAACCAGATCAGGCTGGCACCATGATCTTAGACTTGCACCCTTCACAACTGAGAGAAAATGAGTTCCTGTTGTTGATAAGGCAGACAGTTGATGGTATTTTATTATTGCAGCTCAAGCTAAGACACCAACTATGTAACAGTTGACCCTTGAGAAACATGGGTTTGAATTGCAGATTTTTTTCAGTAAACACTACAGTACTACACAGTTCATGGCTGGTTGATTCCGGGGATGCAGAGCTGAGGTACAGAGGTCAGACTATAAAGTTATACTTGGATTTTCAACTGAGTGAGGTGTCAGTTCCCCCTACCTCCTGAATTGCTGAAAGGTCAACTGTAGTTTCCTAAGGCTGCCATAGTAAATTATCACATACTTGGTGGTTTAAAACAACAGAAATTTATTCTCACAGTTCTGGACGCTCAAAATATGAAATCAAAGTGCAGACTGGGCTGTGCTCCTAAGTGGTCTAGGAGAGACTCCTTCTGTGCCTCTTCCAGATGCTGGTGGCCCCAGGCATTACCTACTGCGTGGCTGCATCACTCCAGTTTCAGCCCCTGTCTTCACACGGCCCTCTCCTCTTCTCCTTGAGGATCTCTTCCTTGTGCATTTCCTATAAAAATGGCTTTAATGGATTTAAGACCCACCTGGATAATACTGAATGATTTCATCTTGAGATTCTTTACTTAATTACATCCACAAAGACCCTTTTTCCAAATAAGGTCACATTCACAGATTCCAAGGGTTAGGATGTAGACATGTCATTCGAGAGGCCATAATTTAAATCACAATACCAATTTTACCTAAACTTTAGTTTCTGTTCAGGGTTCAAGAGTGAGCTTTACGGTCTGAAAACTGGGATCAACATTGGCTACATGGTCCACTAGCTGTGTGATATTTGGCAAGTTACCAGTCCAGTGTACATCTGGAAAGTAAGCAAAATAGTACTGATCATAGAAGTCTGATGGACTTAACAATTGTGGTATAAATTGATAATTGACATTTTCCTTTCTGCCTCCTAAGTTGGATTCCTTTTGAACGTCTACATTTTGCTTGGTCTCTCTTCCTTGCTCTTTCCATGTCATTTGGCACTGTTGACCACTCCCTATGTCTTGAACATTTTTGCTCCTTTAGCTCCTAAAGACATCATGCTTTCCTGATTGTTTCACTCTTCTGACTGTTCTTTCTTTTTCCTGTGCCTTTATCTTTCCCTTTAAATATTGTTTTTTTCCTAAGGTTCCTAATACAAGCCCATTCTGTAATTATTCTACACACTTTCTGCAGGAAACTTAACCTATTTCTAGGATTTCAATTAACACCCAATTGCTGATAATTCTGAAGACTACTTCTCCAACTCAAAAACCCCCCTTAAGCTAGAAACCTGTATGTAACTTCCCTGTCTACACCTAGATGTCCTATCTCTAAGTCTTCATATTCACATTATAAGCTAAACCCTAATTTTCTCACATCCAGAAAGCTATACTTTCTTTGAAGACTTAACATATTGCTCCTCTCCAGCCATACAGCTCAACCAGTAGTTCCCCAAACATGTCACGCTCTTTTGTCTGTTCTTATCTTTATCCATGGCATTCTCTCTCCTTGCAATGCTCTTTTCACAGTCTTGTGAACACTTTTCCATATTGTTCAGAACTTAGCTCAAACATCACTTCAATTTTTATGACCATTCACTCTCTTCTTTGTAGCCCCACTAAAATGTACACCTACTTTCATCACACCAAATGACTTTTTTGAGATTTTTCTCCCCAACTAGACCATTCACTCCTTAAAGGGTAAGTATCCATGCTCCACTTATCTTTGTATCCTTACTTTTCAGCATAGTGTCTGGCACATAGTATTCAATAAATATTTATTAAACTTGTTTCTTAGGCCTACCAAAAGCCATCTTGCTATTATTATTTTTTGTGTGTGCTTAGCTTATTATTAAAAGCAGTTAAATATAGCAATAATGGCTAAAGTTTGTTGTTGGCTATTGTTTCAAGCACGTGAGGGTAGCCAGCCTTCTTTTTTTTTATTTTTTTATTTTTTTAATGGAGATACTAGGGATTGAACCCTGGACCTTGCACGTACTAAGCATGTGCTGTATCACTGAGCTATACCCACATTCCAGGCAGCCTTCAAAAATGGCTTTTAATGATTCTTGCCTCCTGGTATTCATGCCGTTGTGTAATCCCCCCCTTTGATTGTGGGTTGGACTTTGTAACTTACTTCTAGTGAATAGAATACAGCAAACGTGACTGACTTCCACTTCTGAGATTAGGTTATGACGACATTGTGACTTCTGTGACTTGCTCACACTCCATCTTGCTCATACTCTCTCACTTGCTTTCTCTGGTGAAGCAAGCTGCTGTGTTGTGAGCTGTTGTGTGGAAAGTCCCATGGGATAAGGAACTAGAGGTAACTTCTGTCAAACCGCCAACATTGAACAGAGGTCTTCAGTTCAACAATCTGAGAGGAACTGAATCTTGTCAACAACTACATGAATGAACTTGACAGCTGTTTCTTCCCCAGTCAAGCCTTGACTGTAGCCCCCAATACCTTGATTGCAGTGTTTGAAAAGACCCTAAGCTAGAGGACGCAGGTAACTGTATTGGGATTTCTGACTCAGAAACCATGAGATGATAAAGGTTTGTTGTTTTAAGCTGCTAAACTTTGGGGTAATTTGTTATATAACTGAAACACTGTTTCAAGAAATTCACATGAATCAACTCATTAATCCTTGAAACAACACTATGAGGTAAACTCCACTTTACAGATGAGAAAACTGAAGCACAGTTTGGGGTCTTGGCATAACTTAGCTGCATCTCTGTTCCTGTCTCAGAAGGCTACAATCAAGGTTTTGTCCAGGGCTGCAGTTCTCATCTTGGGCTCAAGGTCCCCTTCCAAGCTTTTTAAGATTGTTGTCAGAATTCAGTTCACTGTGGTTATATGATGAAGGTCCTCATTTTCTAAGTGTCATCCAGGAACCATTCTCAGCTGCTGGAGGCTGCCCACAGTGTCTTGCCGCATGGCTTACACAGGTGTTCACAACACAGATGTTTGCTTTCTTCCAGGTCACCAGGAGCATCTCTTCCATCTTCAGAGCCTCTTTTGAAAACTCATCTAATTAGAATTAATTAGAATAGTCTTCCTTTTGATTAACTCAACTGCTTAGGAACCTTAATTATATTTGCAAAAATTCTTTTGCCATGTAACATAATATAATCATAGGAGTGAAATTCTATCCTATTCAGTTTTCACCAAGAGCAATGGTCATCAGAGATCACTTTAGAATTCTGCCTACCACAAGATTTCTTCTTTTAGTCTTTCATTAAGTCTCTTTTTATATAGTTGTAATAATGTAGTTCATTTAAACATGTATACCTTCCTTTCAACTCTATCATATCACAAGCATTTTCCATTATTATATAGGCTTCATAAATAAAATTTTAATGGGTTTATAATGCACTATATAAAGTTAAATTTGACAAGCTTTTCTACACATTTTCATGTCTAATCCTGAGGAGATTAAGATATGTAACTCTGAAATGAGATATGTTTCTTAACTCTTTTTTTGCCTCTATAAAATGGAGATAGTAAAATTACTTATTTTATCTGATATTCTTAAGGTTAAGTGAAATGATATGAAGTGCTTAATATAATGCCTGGCACATGGTAAGCTTTTATTTTTTTATTTTTTTATTTTTTTAACATTTTTTATTGATTTATAATCATTTTACAATGTGTCAAATTCCAGTGTTCAGCACAATTTTTCAGTTATTCATGGACATATACACACTCATTGTCACATTTTTTTCTCTGTGAGTTATCATAACATTTTGTGTATATTTCCCTGTGCTATACAGGGTAAGCTTTTAAATAACATTAACAATCATTATAATCTTTATCATTTATTCTGAACCGTATTCTCATTTTACTCCAGGTTCTTATAGATCTATTTGATACAAAGATTATTTCTTGATGTCAGTGAGAATGTAGAAATATTTGGGATATGAAGAATCAAGCAGTAATTTGATATTTTATTTACTAGCTGTGTAATTGGAGAGGTCACCTAGCTTCCTCATCTGTAAAATGGAGATAATATGCATTTCACAGCTTCTTTGATAATGTATAAAAAGGACAAATAGTGTGATTATTATATAGCTGGTGCTCAATAATTTAGTTTATTGATCTTGAAAGCTCGTTAAAATATTTCAGGTACTTTGTACACATACTTACAGACAAAATTCTTACTAAATAATCTATATTTCTCTTACATCCAGAGTTTATGGGAATAACAAAACCATTTGTAAAAGACGGATTATAAAATTAAAGACAGTTTATAAAGAAAAGATAATGAGCTTTATTATTTTATTATTATTTACTATGTATAAATCAACTAATTGCTGTATTTTCAGTACATTCATCTTTGTTTTTCATTGAGCTTTTGTCATTTTCCAGTCTGAAACATTCACATAGAAACTATGTAGGGTGAAATGTTGAAATGTTCTGTAAATCACTGTGTGCTAATTAAATTCAATGTTATTGGGATGTTTTAGTTTCCTTTTTAAAGGAAGATATCTAAAGATGATTGATGGAAATGGTACATTTGGAGAAACATTTAGGCTTATGTGCTTTATAAAAATAAAACAAAACAATGTACGTTTCTGCTAGCACTAAGGCTGAATTTGTGAGAAATTTGATAAGTACGTTAATTTAATTAGAAATATTTTATTTTAGTAAAACCATTCATAAAACAGGAATGTCTGCAACAATGTTTTGCCCTGATCATAATGTTCTTTTACATCAGACAAGTGATGACTTCAGAAGCCAGGATTCTGTGGGTTGCTGAGCACACAGCATGGTGGGGTGCCATCCCGTGTGGTGGCTGAAAGCAGAGGGTCAGACGGGCCCGGTGAGAATCTGCCTCTTGGTGCCTCAGCTTCCTCATCTATAAAATGGGGGATACACTGGCACTTATCATAAAAGAATTTTGTGAGGAAACAATGAGATTATCTGCATAGAGTGCTGAGGCCTAGTACATTGTAAATATTCAATCAAGTTAACTTTTATTCCATTACTATAATTTATGATCCCATTTCCGTGGACAGTTTCTGAAATGCTAACCCATGACTTTTTAATGCCTCCCTAATGGCATTTCTTTGAAGAAAACCTGATAATATTTAGGCATTAAATTGAACTGTGGCTGCCAGGCTTCAGTTCTGATGGGATTTCTCTGTGTTTTAGTGCCAGTCCTCATTCCAGATGAGCACGGGCAAGGACTTAGTTGGCCAGGGAGGGGAATTTAAAGCTGTTTCCTTTTAAAAGTTAACGAATCTAAATTTTCCCAAACCATTCATGAAAAATTTTAAAGACGATTGTGATGTCCATTATGTAGAGGAAACTATGGGAACACAGACATGTTTTCTCTTCCAACCTCTGCCCCATAAAACTAGATGAAACACATTCAACTTAGACCCAAATCCTATTGTTCCAATGTGCAGAGTACTTATAACAACTTCTTCTTCTCCCACAGCAAAGGTGTCTGGCAACCCATACAGTCCTGTAGTTACCTTCCTATACCTCTGGGAATCACTCCGGGCTCTGCCTTCCCCTTTCCATCAGTCATATACGTGCCCTGCTTTATGGTTACAGTGTCTTCTCTACCTAGCCAGGGCATTTGTACTAGGCAGTCTTCCTGATTCTGGTTTTGCCCTTAGACGGTTCCTCTTTCAGTTCTTCCTCCTCGGTTCTGTGTTCTACAGTCCGTGGACCAGCACTGTTCTACTCCATCCCCAGTCCCTAAATTATACCTGACCCTTGCCTGTCCAGAGAGAGGCAGTCAGTAAGTGCCCCAAATCTTGAGCATTCCAGTCTAGATTCTCCTGGAGAATCAGGAACTCATGTTTGTTTTTATGCAGAGACCCAAGGTTGTGTGAATGAGGCTTTCAGGGTCAACTTAGCTTCCCACCACTGTGAGAAAATGAGATGACCCTGGAATGCTGGATACCTTCAACTGATGGTAAAAAGATTGTAACAAATTCCATGATTGTCCCAAGTGAACCCAGAGACACTCTGGACCCTTGGTTTGGAATATCATAAGCTTCTTGATATGGTGAGATGAAATTTTGATGGATATTTCTGAAGATCATACTCTCAAGAGCTGAGGAACTATCCAAAGATGATGCCCTTGCCTAGAGTTGTTTTTCCCCCTAAAACTTTAGATGAGTTTTTTTTTTTTTTGAGCCATGCAATTCCTGTGACTCAGCCCTCTTGCATCCAAAAGTACTCATGGCTTAGAGGTACACTTTTTAGAGAATTTTCCAGCCCAATGGAAGCTGGCTTCTGCAGGATATGAAACTATGCCCCCTAAGGCAGTATCAGTGCCATAGTTAACAATTCTGTAGCCCCAATCTAAATTACCAGCAACAATTTCTAAACTGGCAGATTCTTTTGGAATACATTTGACTTCTTACTCCATATATTTCACTGTTAGGTTTTGTGGGAAATACAAAAGATGTAGGCATATAATTATTATTCTTGAGCAGATTATGACCTATGAAAAGTGACAGAAACAATTAAATGATAAGACATATTTTGTGCTCTAAGATATCAGAAAAGGAAGTGATCACTTCAGATTGGTGATGTAGATTCACGCTGAGGCTTGAACAATGTTGAGGGTTTGCAGGTATGGAAAATATTGGATGGAGGATATTCAGAAAGAGCCACGTTGTAGCTGGAACAAAGCCCGTTATGTCATTCTCATGCTTAAAACCTTTCAGTGTTTTCCAGTTGTGCTTCTCAAACTTGAATGTGCACATACAATTAAATTAAATGATTTAGATTCAGTAGGTCTGCAGTGAAGTCTGACATTCCGCATTTATAACAAAATTTCAGCTGCTACTGTTGGACCTCAGCTAAAACTCTGAGAAGCAAGAATCTATACTGGGAGTTCAGGTGAGGCAAACTACAGCCCATGTACCAAATCTAGCCCATCACCTGTTTTTAAATACAGTTTTATTGGAACACAAGCACATCCATTTGTTTACCAACTGTCCATGGATGTTTGTGTTGTACAATGGCAAAATTAAGTGGTTGTAACAGAGACCATAGGACCCACAAAGCATAAAATGTTTTTTACTATCTTACTCTTTAGAGAAAAAGTTTGCCGATCTCAGGTCTATACTCTAACATAAAATCCATATTCTTTAGGAATGAATGCTAGGACCAGCAAGATTTGCCTTCAGTCTGTCTAAGATAGCTGCTCTGCACTTGCCTTCTTAGGGTACATTACTGCCATGTGACCAACTTACTGGGACCCAGTTCTACATGGTCCTTCTCAGTTCTTTGCACATACCCTTTGCCTGCAACAACGCTTCCAGTTATCTCTGCTCCTCTTGCTCACTCACTCATCTTTCTTCATTTCCGAATATACCTCTTCTGGGCAAGCTTTCTCAAGGCTGGGCTAGATGTTTGCCTGTGCTTGCCATTGGAGCCAGGACTCCCTCTGTCAGAGCACTTGTCATTAAGGATGGATCTTGCCTGTTTGTCCTTCTCTCTCACTGGAAGGCAGGGATTGCATTTCATGATTCGCAGTATATAACAGATATTCAATAAATATTTAGTGAATGAATAAAGCAGTAATCAGTATAGCACATTTGGTGTAGAGTGAGGAGACAGGTTGAATGCAGGATTTATTTAAGAGAGTGTTGGGAAATAAGGTTGTCCAGAGCAGGATGCAGCCAAACAATAAGGACCTCAAAACCAGGCACAATAATCTTCTTTTCTTATTCTGGGCCAGCATTTCTCCAAATGACGTCTAAGAAATTCTGGGACTTAGGAGATGATAACAGGTCTTTATGGTCAAATGGGTTCCAGAAACTCTGCACAATATGCCCTCCTTTTACAGATTCACAGTTCACAGGATTCTACAGTGAAGAAACCAGTTTAACTTTGTTTAATCCAGGACAATTTAAATTTTCTTGCTTGAAATCTTTCCCTCTCTTAGAAAGAGGAGCTCATACTCTGCTGAGGCCACTTTGGGAGATGCTGACTTGGCAACACAGAGCCTGACAGCTCACAATCAATGTGGTATTCTAGGAAGATTCTCCTGGCAGATGCTGAGTGGATGCACTGGGGAGGAAGGGAATGAGGCACATAGACCTGCTCTGCAGTTCGACATGGGATGATAAAGGTTTGGGTGAAAGTGAGAAGAGAAAGGCAGGATTTATACAAACCAACACAGGAGAAAGAATCTCTGCACTGGTAGGATGTGAAAAGTTATCTTCCACAACCTAACTCTGCATTCCTTCCTATGGAGCACTGCTTACAGGGGGATCACCTTTTCTGGACCACTTCTTGCAACAGGAAGCTCTCTAATGCAAACGGAGGAAGGTTTACTTTGTAAAGCTATTTATTTTTTCCTTATTTTCTTTATCAGCAGCAATTCATAGGTTAGAGTAAGCTGATATGAAATAGTAGTAGATAGAGGGTATCCAAAAGCCTGGAAATACCAAGAAATAGTATATTTATTATATTTTTCTAGATTAACCATTAGACTCTTTAATTTCAGAAGTATGCCACCTGAAAATACATTGAGCATATTATTTGAAAATTAAACTAACATTATTTAACAACAAGTTTGTCCTATGTTTCCTAATTTTGAAGACATCCTGTAGAATTATTACATATTCACATGCCTAGCATGCTGGTAAGTGGGAAGTGGGTGATGTAGGGACAATAGCTGTGGGCGAAAAACAGTTGGAAGTTTTCTACAGTTTTTTTTTAATGGCAAGCTTTGGATCATGCTCACATGGATTTGAATATTTATCCTGAGTCTATCTGAATATACTTAGACATTGGTAAAAAAAAAAAAAAAAAAATCTAAGTGTTGTGTTTTCCAGATTGTGTTCCACTAGGATTTCATGAAATGTTATCACACACACACACACTTTGGAAAAAGCTGGTGAAACAGATTTCTTTGCTGCAGGAATTCTCTAATCCTTTATAAAATCATGTGCATTGTGAATCTGCAAGAAGAGGGTCTGATATTAAATGCTGGGGAGGGTATGGAGAAAAAGGAACCCTCCTACATTGTTGGTGGGAGTGTAAGTTGGTGCAGCCACTATGGAAAACAGTATGGAGATTCCTTAAAAAACTAGAAATAGAGTTGCCATATGATTCAGCAATCTATTCACAGAAAACTAACTTGAAAAGATACATGCACCCCCAACGTTCATAGCAGCACTACTTACAACAGCCAAGACATGGAAGCAACCTAAATGACCATTGACAGATGAATGGATAAAAATGTGGTATATTTATACAATGGAATATTATTCGGCCATAAAAATGAAATAATGCCATTTGCAGCATAATGGATGAATCTAGATTTACTAAGTGAAGTAAATCAAAAAGAGAAAGACAAATGTATTACTTATATGTGGAATCTAAAATATGATATAAATGAACATATTTCAAAACAGAAACAGACTCACAAACATAGAAAACAAACTTGTGGCTACCAGGGGGAGAAAGAGGGTGTGGGAGGGATAAATTAAAAGTTTAGGATTAGCATATACTAACTATTATATATAAAATAAACAACAAGGTCCTACTGTATAGCTCACGGAACTATATTTAATATCTTATAATAAACCATAATGGAAAAGGATGCAGAAAAGACTATACATATGTATAACTGATCACTCTGCTATACACCATAAACTAACACAACATTGTAAATCAACTATACGTCAATTAAAAAAAGAAAAAAACCCCAATGCTAGTGACATCAGAAACACATGCATACAATTTCCCATTACTTTAGATTATGAATCTATATTTGTCTTTTGAAATAGAAAAGAAAGTAAAAATTGAAACTTACACCAAAAAAAAGGATATGGTATGCAGGACTTCTGAAGATCATCTGATCATGGAATCTTTTTGACATGAGCTGTCATTTACCTTGCACCAGTATTTTGTGGGATACTAGTTGAACAATGCTGTACTAGTATATAAACACATATTATTTTATAGAATCATAATTCTATTCTATATGATTACTATAGAGGATAGCTTCAGAGTCAGACACCCCTGGGTAGTATTCTGGCTCTATTGTTCAATTAATATATGATCTTGGGCAGGTTGCTTAATCTTCTGCAAGTCAGTTGCTTCATGTGTAAAATGGACACAATAATTCTGGTAGTCCCTATATTACAGGGTTGTTGTTAGGATTAAATAAGATAGTCTAAGTAAAGGGCTTAGCCTGGCACCTGGCACATTGCAACCGCTAGTAGATAACTGTTGTTTATTAAAAGACTATGCTTATGACAACTTGCATCTACTGTTGACTTTAATCACCATTAATGCTTGTTATCCCTTTATTTTCTTGCCTTGTTCTGTGACTTTCTGTGCCTAGAAAAAACATCCTGGTTTATTAGGTACCCATAAAAATCACTGTGGCAAAATGAGTTTTAATGTTAAGTAGGATAACATTTTATCCTATAATTTCAAAATATTATGTTTCAGTAAATTTTAGAAATTCTTCTCATACAATTGTGGTGCATAGTAGCTGAACTTATTATTGCAGTCTTCTGAGTTCCATGAGACAAAGAAGGAATTTTTCATCTCATGAAAAGATGACAAGAATATTTCTTAAATATGTTCTCTGAAATTTATCATTGTAAAATGACAGAGAACTGAATACTTCCAGAAGAGGTAAAAAAATTTTCATATTATGTATACTTAATGTTGAAAGAATGCTAGGTAACAAAAGGATTCTTGGAAAACTGCAGTCTTCCCTGTGGTACAGTACTCTAGGAATTGAAGAAAAACTTCCCTTTGTACAAATCTTCATACTAATATTAATAATTGAGTATAATTGTTTGTATTTATATTTTAAAGCTCTTTTAATGATGTCATTTGATAATCAAGTATATCCTTGCCCTAGTAACCCTAGATTTGGAAATTGTACATAGATTTATTCTGTAAATCTGTGCACATGAGGAATGTGTAAACTCAAAATGTAGCAGAAATCTGTGAAGGCTACATCTTTACATGTCTATTATTGTTAAAATTAGAAGGAAATGCAAATCAAGACTTAGCAGAAGAGATCACTATCACTCAAACCTAGATGGCCCAAACTAAACCTCTTAAATGAAAAAAGGAGCAATTAAAATCTATGGCAAAAAATTACAGGTGAATTATACTTTATCATTTACAAACAGCTGAAACCTAAATACAATTTTTTTTTTGTCCTCTATGTGACATTTCATTGGTGTTTCTCAGCTTGAAAATATTCATTTTCTTTGGAATCACAATAGCACAAACTGGGTCAGGAAGGAATGCCTGCCAATGCCCATCTACTAATCTTGCCTTTGGCAGGCTTTTAGACCTCTTGGAAACCTAGTTACTCATCTGCAAAATAGGTCAAGTAATAGCAACTGTATATTTCCCACTGTATCTATTGTGAGGATACAAAAGAAATCCATGTATATCAAACAGAAGTGAAAACTGTAGATCACAATATAAATGTTAAAGGTTATTGTGGATCATAAACCATATACATTGTTCTTGGCCCCCGGATCTTTGCAAGGCTGGCTTCTTCTCATCATTTAGTTTTGAACTTAAATGTCACCTCCTCAGAGAAGGCTTTCGTAAGCAATTAATCTCAAGCAGAAATCCACAGACTCTATCAGTCACTCCTTGTCCTGCTATCTTCTCCAAACCACTCATAACTATCTGAAATTAGCCTGTTTATTGTTTAGGTGTTTTCTGCATCCCTCTCCAGTAATGTGAGCTCCACATGGCAGGGACTGTTGTCTGCTGCACTCACTGCAGACCTGCAGACCACCCCCCACCCGAAGTGCCTGCCATGGTGTACAATGAAGAAATGACTTCTCTATAATCACTTCTGGCTCCAGGCACATCTGTTCTAATGGATTCAGCTCTTAGACCTGTGTCAAGCTGAGTATTGTCAAGTAACTATAACTTTTCATGTACTTAGTAACAAGAGGTTTCAGAAGCAATTCATGTATCCTCTCAACTCTATGACAAATTCTATCCTGAAGAGAATTGCTTTCTTTGTGGAGTCATCTTCACCCCCAGATAAAGTCACTTTCCTCAAAGTGCTGCACAGAATTTGTCTATCTCCGGAGAACCAGAGGGGTTTATTTTTTGACTCTCTCTGTTAAAGTGGTTGGGATCTTTTAGACTGCTCTCTTGGTATTCCCCTCTCCGAGGCCAGTTTGGAATTACGATCGCAAAGCAGCATTATCAAATGGCACAACTGTACTTCACATGTTGGTTATAAGGCAATTTATTCCTATCAAGTAAAGAATCCCAAAGTTCCTGTGATTGGAGAAATAAATTATCCATGCCTTACAAAACTTATGAATAAACTCTCAAGTCTTCACAATCACTTGTAAAGTCCTAAAACCATCCAGCCTCTGGCTAGTTTCTCTGGCTTTATGCCTAGCGCTCTTCCCATCACTCCTTCAGCTCCAGCCACTCCAGGTCTCCTTGCCGCTATTATACTTCTCTAAGATCTCCCTTCCCCCAGGGATCCACAAGGCTTGCTTCCGAACAGCCTTCAGGTGCTTGCTCAAATGGCATTAGAGATGCCTTCCGGTCTACCCTATTTAAAATGACAAAGCCCTCTCTACTCCACGGCTTTCCTTGCCTCTTTTTTTATTTTTCTCATAGCACTTATCACCATCTGACACAAGCCTACTTTATTTAACTGTTTATTGTCTCTTTCCTCTCGCCTTAATCTAAGTTCTATGAAGGCAGGGACTTTTGCATGTTCATTGCTATGTACTGTGTGGCACATGGTAAGCAGTTAATAAATATGTATTGAATTAATGAACGAATGAAAGAAGAAATTAATATGCAAAAGTAGCATAATTTGAATAATTAAAGTTCAAACAATTCATTAAAATTTATGATATACAGTTCTCCTGCACTTGAAGCTGTGTTAATCAGATTGCTGCAAGGAGCAGAAACTGCAGGGTTACTCCAGGATGAGGGCTTTTATTTTAAAGGATTCAGGGGAAGTAAGGAATTGAAATGTCATTCTGACCACCATTCAGGGCGCAGTCACTGACCAAGTTCCGTGGTTCTTGAACTTTCTGGAGCATCAGAGTCATCTGGGATGCTTATTAAAAACACAGTTTGCTGGGCTTCACCCCATTTTGGATCTAGTAAGTCTGTGTGGGGCCTGAGAATTTGCACTTCTAACCAGTTCCCAAATGAGTCTGATGCTACCAGACCAGTCAGCATTTTCAGCACCCTAACCTAGTGGTTTAAAAGTCAGTGCTGACCTCAGGGTGATCCAGGGCTAGTGACTTGGTCCCTTCAATTTTGCTTCCATATTCCTGTTGGCTCTTATTCTGATATCAGTTCTCATTTTTATCTCAAGTCCCTTTGCCAAGCACTCAAAGAATCTAGTGCTTCATGACTTCTGTTTTTTGTTTTTTCTCTCTGTGACCCTCTGCATTTGTACCTGCCAACCATGTCTGTGTCTCCCACTTAAAGTCCTGGGGGAATTAATGGTTTGATTGAGTACTCCAGTCACTTTTCAGTAGAGGGTGGCTCTATAGGGCACAGCTCTTGTAATGGACACCTCACACACCACTTTGGTCATGCAAAGATTCTGGTCTAGCAAGGTCACATGGATAAAGCATAATCACCCATGTATGAGGCATTTTGTCTATTTTTATTCAGAAGGGGTCTGTGAGAATTCATGAGCTTGAAGATTTTCATAAAAGGGCTCTGGACACAACAGATAACTTGCATTGAGGCTCTGCTTCAAGGTGATTAAGAATATTTTGAAATACTGTCAGAGAAATTACCTGTATTTTACTGCCAAATCAGCCATAAATTAACTTAGTAATACTGGCCAGTTTTGTGTTTTTCCCTGGGCCTCATTTCCCTCAGTGATAAAGTAAGGGAATTTGACAAGATGAGCAGCAAGTTCCTTTCCGTATGCAGTGAATCTAATTCATTATTGTACATACACAGGTGTATGACTAGGTCATCCTCAATCTCCTGGTTGTTATGATCCAAACTATCATGGTTGAATATTATAGTCTGTTTTCTTGTTTTTCTTAAAAGAATGAATACAAGACAAACCTGCCTGCATTTGAGTCCTGGTTCTGACACTTACTAGCTTTCTGCCATGGGCAAATTACTTTGTCTGAGCCCCAATTTCCTCATCCATGAAATTGGGATCATAATAATTTCCTTATAGTTTTGTTGAATTAAATGAGTTATTACCTGTAAAATTATTTATGGTAATTGGGGATGAAATGGTTTAATATATGTTAAGGTATTTAGATAGGTATCTGGCACATAGAAGAGACTGTATGAGTATTCTTAAAATTATTTTTATATGTTTTCATTTGTGCATGTTTTGTCTGCTTTAATCCATGTGACTATACTGTGCATGGGATTTTTAGTTAGTTAGAATTGTGGTTAGAATATGAAGTTGTTAGAAATGCCTATCATAAAATGCTATAATTATGGGTAAACTTGGAAGTGTTTTAGAAATATTACATTCTTTTAAAATCTATTTCTGGAAGAAAAGAGGCATGTGACATTCTGTAAAAGACAAAACTCTAAGAACATACAATATATAAATCTTTGCCAAAGGCCAGAGGGGAGGGGACGGGACTGACTACAAATAGGCACAAGGGAACTTTTGGGGGTGACACTAATATTCTCTATCTCAATTGTGGTAGTGGTTACATGACTGAATGTGTGTCGAAACTCAAATACAGAAGGAGTTGATTTTATCGTATCTATGTTGCAGCTAAATAAACCTGACTTTATTTTAAGAAATTCTTAGCCTAATCTTTTGATCTGGGAGATCCTGTAGAACATACAGTTGTGTTCTACTCTTGCAAACTGATTTCCTAAACTTGCATTCATTTTTATTTCAAGTACCTGAAATACAACATAAAATGTCAGTAGAAACACTGCCACAGCTGCTACCATCTTTGTGGCACCTGCTTCCTCGTGTTAGGTTAGTCAGCCTGTACCATTTTCTCATTAAATGGCTCCAAACTACTTCTCACATCTTTGCCTTAAACACCATTGGCACTCCACTTCCATATCCTCCTCCTCATTTCTCCTGGGTGCCTTAGGCTTTCCAGCAAATTGGAGCAAAGATGCCTATTTGATATTTGTTGATGTTATGTTGAATAATACTATTTTATAAAGGTCATTTTCCAAATTGTTGCTGCTGGTATTCTGAAAAAATGGCTTTTCAAAATATACTCATTAATGAAGCTAAATTTATTTAATATCTTATAGATTATTTTCATTTAAAAAAATCACATTAAATAAGCTCCTAGTTTGCTGAGTATTTTTAATTATTATAAGTGGATATCAAATTTTATCACACCTTTTTTCCTGTATCTTCTGAGATCCCATGCTTTTTCTTCTTCTTTTTGTTAATTTGGTGAATTATGCTAATTGATTTTAAAGTGTTAAAACAACCTTGTTTTCCTGGAATAAATCATATTGATCACTATATTTTATTCATTTTTCATTTGTTGAATATGATTTGCTAACGAACAACTTGCTTAGGATTTTTCTGCTCATGTTTATGGGTGGGATTGCACTTAATTTTCCTTCCCAGCAGTTTCCTTATCAGGTTTTGATATTAAGATTATGATAGCTTCACAAAACAAACTGAGCAATGTTCAGTCTTCCCCTACTTTCTGAGGGATTTTGTAAAACTGGGGACAGCTCTTTTTAGAATGCTTGGAAAATTTCACCAGGGAAGCCATCTTGCCCTAGAATTTTCTTTCAGAAAAAGTTGTAGTTATGGATCTATTTTTTTTTAAATAAAGGACTATTTGTATTTTTATTTCTTCTTTGTTCATATTATTAAGTGTTCTTTATTAGAATTTTATCCACATTACTTCAATTTTCAATATTTTATCAACATACTGTTGCTTATAACATGCTCGTACATATTTTCAGTATCTATAGAATCTGTAGTGATATTCCTTGGGTTATATGTGTTGCCTCTTGTATTTCTTGGTCATTCTTCCAAGAATTTTACAAAGATTCTTTTCAAAGAATCAATCTGTGACTTTGTTGATGCCCACTAATGTATATTAATTTATTTCATTAATTTCTGTTCTTATCTTTTTTTAAAATTTTCTTTGGGTTTCTTTTTCTTTTTCTTACTTCTTAAGATGGATACTTAACTCATTAATGTTCAACACTTCTTTTCAAATTTATGCATTTAATTTTAAAGGCTATAATTCCTTTAACACTTCTTTAACTGTACCATAAAAATGTTGATATTTAATCCTTTGTGATAATTTTATTATAATTCAGATAAAAATACTTTTCTAATTTTTAATTTGTTATTTGACATATTGGGTACTTTATATTTCTTAATTTCCAAATAACAAGAAAATATGTTTTTATTATTGATTTCTAGTTTAACTTCACTGATGTCTGGTTTTAATCCCTTGAAATTTGCTTTTGGTTCAGCATATGGTCAATTTTTATAAAAGTGGATGAACTGACTTTATCTAGGATTTTAAATCTGGTATCCATCGACTTCCAAGAAGCCCATAGATAGAATTCAGAAGGTTTGTGAGCTTGAATGGGCAAAAAACTACATTCTTATTTTTACTAATCTCGATTGAAATTTAATATTTCTTTCAATAATGTATGTAATCAATAAATCAGAATTGGCTACTAATACAGATATTTTCAAGTCACATCATAACTGTTGGAAATATCTTGAAATATAATTTTCTCTCCTTGAATATACAGTTATTAGACCACCTGCTAGATCATCTTATACAGTGCATTAACAAAAAAGTACATATATTACTATACCATAAGTTTTTAAACATTTTTATAGTTGAATTTTAATTTTTTTTATATTTCTAGACATTTTATTTTATGTGTTTAATAATACTATTCTGAAAAAGGGCTCTGGGCTTCACCAGATGGCTAAAAGTTCTCACAACACACAGAAGAAGGTTAAGAATACATATTGTAACCAGAGGGAAAGCAGAGTATATGGGTAAAGAAGCAGGAGTTTAGCAGATGTGGTATTGGAAATTGGAGATTTTTTGTTAGAAGACTTTTGCTCCTAATTTTCTGAGTAATACAGGGGTCAAGGTCATCAGGAGAGAGTGAGAAAGGAGGGAGGAGATAATGGGAATTTGAGTATAGGAAAGAAGGTGTGAATTAGTTTCCTAAGAGAAGAAGAAAGTTAATCTACCCGGAGAATGCAGCCAGATTGCAGAGCAGTGCCAAGTGCCCACTTGTATTTTTAAATATAAAGAGAGACCACAATTATATGTCTTTCTCCTGCTTTGTATTCAGCTGCAGAATTAGTAAAGAGCTGAGTTAACCAGAGTTAGAATTTTCCAGAAGAGTAAGGTGAAGGGAGAGAGAAGCAAGGGAATGAATGATCTATACAGGAGAGTAATACTAGAGATGAATTCCCAGGACCCAGCTGGACAAAGCGGGAAGTGAGAACATGAAGGGCTTTATGGTCAGTGGTAAGGTCAATGGAGAGAAGGCTTCCAGGTGGTAGATGAATTTGTAGAGTTAGGACCCCATAGTAAATAAACTGAAGAGGGAGTAGATGGACTAGAAAGAGAGAATGAAAAAAACGTTCTGAAACATACTAACAAATTATCATTTAAGGGAGTGAGAAGCAAGTGAATATTTTAGGGAGGTTTATAAGCTTACAACCCTAAATTTTTGACGTTGAAATCAGCTTCTTTTTGCTTAGTTTCCTTGGTTTCTCCTCCCTAGGTTCCACGCCTAACACACCATACATACTCTCATCATCTCCTCTGCTTCTGATTCCCCTTGAAGAGACAAAGCTGGCTTTCCCCTCAGTATTCAACAGACTCATGCTGTCACGGAGTAGCAGTTGTGCCAATGAGTAAGACAACGGCTGAGAACTGACATACACTTTGTGTTGGCTATGTGCTCTGCTCCATTAGGCACCTTTTGTGTGTCTTTCACATATAATCCTATGAAATATACTGAAGCTTGATAAATAAACTAAAGCTTGAGAAGGTAAATTAGCAAGATGAATGTAATATAGGTAGCACCTGATAGAGCTGGCATTTAAAAAAGTTCTGACTGTAAACCCTGGATTTTCTCATGCTGTTACCTTGGCCAAGAGTATTGTTTTACCGCCATTTGTAGGATATGTTTGAATACAAGCCTAACTATGGTCATTGTTTATGACTCCCTGGAGAAATCCATTCATGCTGTCAAATAACATGAACACATAAATCTCATTTAATTTTGCCATAGCTAATTAAATCAGCCCACACTTAATTTTTCTTTTCTTTTTTTCCTTCAGTGTCTATCTTCCCTGAACCAGTGATCTCAGTTTCAAGCAAATTTGAGACTATTTAAATAAAATATTCCCCAAATTCTCCTGAATTTGGAAGTTATTTGTGTCTTCCTTTTTCTCTCTGCCATTATATTATTCTCAGTGTTATAATTTCTGTAAGTTGTGTTGACCTAAAATAAATAAGACTGCCAGTTACTTCTCCAGAAAAAAAAAAAGTTTATTCAGGATCAACAAAGAATTGCAGTTCAGGGTCTGCAACAATGATGAGCCACTTGCAAGTCCCCACACAACAAGAAGAGGAAAACTCTTTTAAAAAGGGGAAAGGGAGGTTGAGAGGGCTGTAGTAAACAAACAGTCCACTGGAGGAAATGAGAGTTTGAAGTATTGTGGGTTTCTATTGGCTGAGTTGTGACTACCTCATTGGCTGAGCTCTTGCCCAGCAAGAACAAGGAAATGGGCTTTGCTATTGTCATAGAGTGTGAGAGCTCCCCCTCCTGGCTTCCTAATTCTATTTTAATTTAGGTTTCTGTTTATTAATTTTTACAGTTTTGTCTATTCAATGCCAAAATGACCAACTATGAACTCCTTGGAGAGAAAATCAAGTTATTTGTTTAATATTAATGTATCTAGTATGTTGATAGAGTCACTAGGTTTTTAAAGCATCCTTGGGCTGATTTTGTGCTGCCTAAATTTAACCCATCTATTATGAGAATAAAGCAGCTTAGTACAAACCCTCTGAGTCAGATGAACATATTCATTCATTCATTTGTGCATCTACCCACCCATATATCCATTCATATATACATTCACTCAGAAATGTTTACTGAATCCATGCCAGGAACCGTGCTAGACAGTGTGGACACAATGCAGGACAGACCTAATTTTGTCCTTCTGGTGTATACTATACTCTTCATGACAGAAAAAGGCAACAGAGACAACCAAAATGGAAGGGGCTTCAGGCAACACTGAACTTGGAAGACATCTCTCACAACCAACACTAATTCCTATTGAAAGGATGTTGTACAAGAAATAGAGCTATTTCTAAAACTGCCATCAGCCATGCAGAGTCCATAGGAATCACTATGGGATTAAAAAAATAAAAAGCAATGGGAGCTCACTCCTATACATTTTCATTTAGTAGTTCTAGGTTATAGGTGCATTCCCTTTGTGGCCATAGGAAAAGACACTCCTCTGAGGGTGCTGCCAGTTGGAGGCATGGCTTGTCTATCAGAAGACATACTGAGGTAGGCAGTCCTATGCCAAGGTGTGGGGCTCTGTGAGTAGAGTACAGGATGGATTTTTAGCTTTCTTTATCTCGTTGGTCATTCAATTGTGCAGGGCTCGAAATAGCAGCACTGGGGCGGAGGGGTTAGCATCTGAAAATGCTCTCCTTCTGCCACTGTTATGGGTGCCATTGTACTAAATGCTCTCTTTAAGTGAACTGAATGTTGTCTGTTGGCCTCTGTCTCTCTGATCATTGTGCACATTTGCACTGGGTAACTAGAACTTCTGAGTTACTTTTTCCATTGGATATGTTCTAATGTATACAGAATTGACTCCTCTCCATCATCTGTGTCTATAGGATTCCCTATATTAAAACAAAGTGAAATATATTATCTACTTATAAACTATTTGCATGTTTCTAAATTCCAGATTTATCTAAAGTTTTCATGGTTGAATAAAATTATTAGCTTTAATTTTAATGCTAATAATTATGAAGTTGGTAAATGTGTTGCCTATTCTGAATTGACCACTATTTACTGAGTTCTGCATGGGATGATATTCTATTATCACAAACCCAAAGATGTGACAAAAATGATCATGCTGGCAAAATTAGCACCCAGGACTAGAAAAGTTTATAATTAAAAACTTAAACTTTAACGCACCTTTGTATTTTTGGAATTTGCCAAGCTATTTCTAGGAGGGATGGTATAAATTTGCCAACTCTTAGAAGCAAATAATGCCAGAAACAGCAAAATTGAATTGATCACATTATCTAGGGCATAGGATAAAAATGGCTTTGAATTCTCAAGGAAAAAATCGAGGATAATTACTTTTTAGATACGCTGGCTAGTTTGAAGTTTCTCTGTCCAAGACAAAGGTAATGATTTTCAAAGGTAAACGCAACAGCTCAAAATAGCTCTCCTTTAAAAAAGATCTAAGTGTAATTGTCATATTTAGGAAATAGAGATTGATTTTGCACTTTAAAAAAATGAAATCAGAGTTCTAAAGAGAAGGAATAAAGGAAAAAATTAGTGTAGAAAGTAGTTAAAATAACCATTATGAAAGTTAGTAAGAGACTCACTGGTCATAATTAAAAATGAATCTATACCTGAAATTGATCCTAAGGTTTGAACACCAAAGTAAATAACCATAAGTACACATTATTTTTCCTGAAAGCTTCAGACTGGTTATCATTTATCTACTTTATAAAATCTTGATGTGCATTTTCTGTTGATAAGTGGAAGGTTACTCCTACTGTCCCTATTCTCCAACTAAAATTTAATTTTTTTTAATGTCAAGTGTCATGGGCATTATATTTATATAATGCTACCCATCATTCCTTTACTTTCCCATTTATATTTTTAAAGGGATTACAAAATAAAGTAAGTTAATGTTGTTTCTCTAGGAAAATTTTCACATAAGAAAACAAGATTCATACTTCTTATTCAAATGATTAGGATTTCCTGTTAAAAAATACAACCGTCCTCAGATTAATGGTGAGACTACAAAGAATGAGCTGGCTTTATGATACTGTAGGGGTGTTCTCTGATGATGTTAAAAGATATTAATGCCCAGTGATCTTCAAGTTGCTTCTTTTGACATGACCCTAGAAATTTTTTTATAGCTTTTTCACTATATGCTCGGACACGCTTTCTAGGTTCATCATGTACATTTCCTGTCTCAGGCCTGAATCAGCCATTTCTCCAGGAAACTCTTTTTCTTTACTAGAGAATAGCATTTGAAGACCACAATCTGGATCCTAGGAATGCTCATGGCTACTGTTTCTGGGCTCCTTAGTGAACAGAAAATGCGATTTTTCTACCCACCATGGTGGCTTCATTACAAAAGTTAAATACTCAAAATAACAAAATATGTTCTTTTCTCCTAGCTCAGTTACATGTAATACTGGAATTTTTACAAAACCACTTTATTTAAAAGTAAAACACAAACACAGAAAATCTTTACAAACAGATGGATACCTTATTGATGTAATTAAAGGTGAACACTCATGTAATCACTAGCAGGTCAAGAAACAGAACTTTGCTAGCTTTCCCAGAAGTCCTTCTTTGTATGCAGTACCCTAAAAGTGACCACTATCCCAAATTCTGTGCCTTTGAGAACTAGAAATACAAATAATATACATGGGGTTATGTTAAAATATTTTTACATATGCTCTCCTCACTCTCAACCATCTTTTATAGCTATACTATATCTACCTTGTCTCAGCTTATCACCATAACATACTGTACTCTCTCTTTTCTAACTCTTACTTAATCATTGTTCTAAAAGCGACTACATATTTATTATACATATTTAATTCTCTTTAGTAATTTTGGTTGTCTGATGCTCATTCTCTAGTAAATTCCTTAGGTAATTCTCATGAGAACAACATTTCCTGTACTTTTACATCTTGATAATAGTTTGTATCTAAAATCCTTGGCTCATTTTCTTTTCTTAAATGCTTTCTATTTTATTATGAAAGAAAGTGTGACTGTTAACAATTTAATATTTAATAAGTCTTAACAATATAATATCTACAAGTCATTTGTATTTTTATATTTGCCTAGCTGGTTAAAGGATTTTTTTGTTTTTACTTAAATCCAACAGTTTTAATAACATATGATTTGGCATTGGTTTTTCTAAGTTGATAATCTGAAGCACATGGACTGATCTTTCAATATACAGATTCAAAAAAAATTTTTTTTTTGAGCAGAGGTTTATTGCAGGATCAAGCAAGGAGAACAGGTGGTGGCTCATGCTCAAAAAACCTGAACTCAAATGAAAGGTTTTTTGACATATGTAATTTTAGTATTTGTTCTGTACTCTTACTTTCTTTTTTTTTTTTTCTGCAAGGATTTCTTTTATTCATACACTGGATTTTTTTTAACCTATCTTAAACATTTATCATTTTTTTCCAAATCCTTTTGTTTCTTCTTAATTATTTCTATTTGATTTAAAAATTTTCCCTTCTTTTCACCATGCATTTTTCTTGAAGAGATTTTCTCATCATCTCTGGTATTTACTCACATATGTGTTTTGTTTGGTTTAATCTTCATTTCCTTTTAAATCTTTCTTTCCCCTGAGCTCTGTCATTTAATTTCTAAGTTTTTCTAATGTTGATTCATATTATTCTTTCATTGTTCATATATCATTTTCTTAACATCTTTTAGCTCTGTCTAAAGTAGAAGCTTACTCTTTTGGTCTATTCTGTGAGCATCTTCCTAGCATTAAAAAAAAATCTTATAAGGACATTAGCCTGCTACTTATTTTATTTTCTGGTATGTAATAACTTTGTGTGGGACTTGATCTCATTACTTACTCTTTGCTCCTTTTTGTGTGAAATTTGTTTTCCCTCAATTTTTGAAGGAGGGTTGGCTCAGGCAGTGTTTCTCCTTTTACAGTGCTCTCTCCTCTCTTGATTTTTGGTAATGTTCAAAAAGATGGCAACTTAACTTTCTGAGACCTCCTGGCTCTCTTCTCCTTCATCACTTTTATCTGGACCTCCCATTTCCTTCATCTCTGTTTCACATGCCCTGCTTGATTTTGATTCTGCTCCTAGCAGTTTCTCCTGAGTGTGGGCTCTGTCCTAAAAGAGAACTATGGCAGTTGGTTTCAAGAGCACATGGAGTCTTAGGGCTAGACTCAATTTCTTTTAGGTCCTCTAGTGGATTCCTTTCATTCATCCTATATTGAATTGAGCAAAACCTCTCTTGATTTTGGCTGCTGCTTCCATATCAGTCTGATGCACTTAACAGTGATTAGCTATTGCCTCCTTTGGGGTTTTCCTATTCTCATATCCATCAGACTCCCTCTTTATTCCCTCTGCTTTCTCCTGCTCAAATGCTAATACTATCAAGTCTTCTGGCTATAGTTTGTCTTCACCTGCTTGTGTTTTAAGGTTCACGAGGGTAGTCTATCACCTAATGTTGCCCAAGGTTTATTCTATGTGGTTGTCCTGTCTGTTTTTATGTTGGAATTAGAGGCTTGTTGGTGCCAACATCTTCCCAGAATCCTCTTACACTAGATTTTGATACAGATAATTTTGTAGAAGGTATCAAATTTTAATAAATATGTATGGAAGAAAAGTAAGATTGGGAAGATTCCATCTATTACTCATTAGTAGTAGTATTTTGAAAACTTGGGAAGATAGAATTTCATTAAATTCATATCAGCAAGCAACTTCTGATACTAGATACTGGTTTCAGAAAACCTCCGTGGTGCTGAGACAGTATTACAAAGAGAATAGCTACAAAAATAAAATAATACATTAAAACTGCCATGGTAAATAATCTACTATAGTCAGAAAAGTAGACTCTATGATATTTTTGTCATGCAAACATTATAAGAATATGATGATTTGATCTGAGAAAGGTCTACTTCTGAATGTTTAACTATTACTTTCGAAACAAATTTTTTTTCAAACTTAGTTGTGAAATACTTTTAAGGGAAAGATAGAAGAACTATTTCAAGGTTGTTCTTTTTTAAAAATAAGATCCCAGTAAAGACAGTAAGCTCTGGGGGATTGAAATTGCCTTGCTGGGTGAGTGGATTGAATAGCACATCATCTCTTTCAGGTCATCAGAACATCATTTAGAAAATCACTGATAATACTTCTAAAGATATTATCCCTGTGGCTCATAGGAGCTAATGTAGCTTCCAGGGAAGGGAGGCAGAGAGCAATAAGCAATGGTATTAGAAACATAAGATCTTGTTCCAGTCCTGGTGTCACCATTTATGACCTGTGTTATCTTGGGCAAGTCATTTAATTTCTTAAAGCCTTGAATTTTTCACCTGTAAAATGTATATTCCATGTAACTGGTGGCAAAGTAAATGACCTTGAAATAACTTTAAGCAACTATAGATGTTGTTATTATGAAAATACCAATTTTATTTCCAGGGAGTGGCTGATACACATGAAAACTGCATCTTTTTCTTGGTTTCCAGTCTTCAGTAGGTGTACAACACCTACCCAGTTGCCCAAGCCAGAAGTCCTGATTATTCCTTGTCCTTCCTGCTGGCAGCCAATCAATCACCAGACCCTATAAAGTTTACTTCTCAAATCGATCCATTTTTCACTATACTTATCACCACTACTCTAGTTTAGGTCACCATTGTCTTTTGTCTGACTCATTGCTAGGGCATCTTTATGGATTTCCCTGCCTTTGAGCCTTACATTTTCCAAGAGTAGTCTCCACGTATAGCCAGAAGAATTGTTCAAAAGTGCACAAGATTATGACACTTTCTTCCTAAAGCCTCCTTAATGAATTACTGTATTTTGACAGGTTTCCAACTCTAACATGATTTGTGAGACCCTCACCTTTCCAGCCTCATTTGTTAGCAGTCTGTAGTCTTTGCTCATTACTGCACAGCCCATCAGAACTAGCTTCAGTTCCCCAAAGGTGCTATACTTTCCTTTGCCTCTGCAACAGTGTCCTTGCCTGGAATATACTTTTAGCTCCTCCAAGTCTCACAAAGCCAACTGCTAGCCTTCCCTAAATCCCCAAAACTGGGTTGGCTGTCCGTCCCATGTATTCTCACATTACCCGGATTTCTACTTATTTTGCGTTATACTTATTGGTTTAGTTACCTGCCTTCCACATTTGAATTCAATCTTCAAGAGGTCAGAGACCATGAAATTTTAACTTTTATATCCCTTTGCCTCACAACCATATTCGTTGGATAGATGATTTACCATGTTGTTAGCAGAAAACTCATGCTCTGTAGCCATAATGGTGAGCTGTCATTCTCTATGTGGGCTTGGTTAGGAGATCATTCTGAATTAAACCACAAAAACAGCTTCAATTTTGAAGGATAGAAACACATTTTTCCCACTCATATATAGTTGTTCAAGTTGTTTTCTAATATTTTAAGATCTCTTACAGACATAATGATGATCTTCCCAGTAATTGTTTATTTCCTTCCTAGATATGAGATGGAGTCTGTATACATTAATATACATTGCCCCAAAGGTCTCTGTGATGCTTGTTGTCTTTCCTACAGACGCATAATGACTGAAGCTCTTGAAAATGTATACCCATCCATGAATGATTCTCTTGTGTCCCATTGTTACTAAACAACTATAGATCATGATTAAATTGGTCTAAGTGGAATACCTAAAAGAAATCAAATGTTTACAAATGTAAAGCTAATTTGAGCCCTTGATACTTCTAAGGTGAAAAAACTCCAAAAATTCAAAAATAAAAACCAGGACTCTAAAGGGGCAAAAAAATCAGTTGAGGTAATCATTTATTCAAAACCTCAGTGCTGGCTCTTTGCAAAGGAAAACTACCACTTATGAGGGAAATTTTTACTGATATAGCAGGGTCATAGTCTGGGCCTTTTCTCCATTTTCCACATCCCTAAATTTTCCTTTTCAGGAACAGAGGAATCTGCCTGATCAGAAGAAAGCCCTCCTAATGCATTCACTCTTGTGTGGCTCTTAATACAGATAGTGTTTTTCTATTTGCTTCATAACACTATTTCTTTCCACTATCTGGGAATATAGAAAATAAAAAGAATTTTTTTGTCTTTTATATTGCCAAAGAGGGCTCTGAAACCCACTCTGAAAATATAATGGATATTTTTGGTACTACATGTTTTGAAGAAACTTAGGACACAATTCATCTAAGCATGTGGGTCTCCCTCTCCCAGTTCATCCTAGCATGTCCAAGGTTGTACAGATGTATTGTTAAGTAGAGATATCAAATGAACATCAGTGTGACAAGAAAATCAGTATCATCATATTCAAGGTAACAGCAATATATTGATGTTAGTGTAGTCAAAACGTCCATGGATTCTCAATAATGTTTAAAATTGAATGTCCAGCAAAGTGAAAAGATAACCTACTGAATAAGAGAAAATATTTTCAAATGATATGATTGATAAGGGGTTAATATCCAACATATATAAACCACTCATACAACTCAGTATCAGAAAAACAAACAACCCGATTTTTAAAATGGGCAGAAGTCTTTGAATAGATATTTTTCCAAAGAGGAAATGCAGATGGCCAACAGGCACATGAAAAGGTGCTCAGCATCACTAATCATCAGAGAAATGCAGATCAAAATCACAATGAGATATCACCTCACATCTGTCAGAATGGCTATCATCAAAAAGAACACAAATAACAAGTGTTAGGGAGGATGTGGAGAAAAGGGAACGCTTGTACACTGTTGGTGAGAATGTAAATTGGTGCAGCCACTGTGGTAAATAGTATGGAGGTTTCTCAAAAAACTAAAACTAGAACTACCATATGACCTAGCAATTTCACTCTGTGATATGTATTCCCCTCACCTCAAAAAACCCCAAAGACAAAAACAGTAATTTGAAAAGATATATGCACCCCAATGTTCAGATAGCAGCATTATTTACAAATGCCAAGATATGGAAGTAACCTAAGTGTTCATTGACAGACAACTGGATAAAGAAGATGTGGTAAACACACACACACAAAACACACAATGAATACTACTCAGCCTTAAAAAAGAATAAAATTCTGACATTCGCAGCAACACTGATAGACTTGGAGGGCAAGTATGCTAAATGAAAGAAGTCAGACAGAGAAAGACAAATACTTCATATCATTTATATATGGAATCTAAAAAATAAAACAAACTAGTGAATATAACAAAAAGAAGTAGACTCACAGAACAAACTAGTGGTTACCAGTAGGGAGAAAGAAGAGGGGAGGGGTAATAAAGGGGTAAGAGATTAAAATAAGCATAAGGAGATTAAGATAAACTTATCATGTATAAAATAAGCTACAAGTATATATTGTACAACACCTGGGATGGAAACAATATTTTATAATAACTATAAATAGAGTATAACCTTTAAAAATTGTGAATGACTATATTGTACACCTGTAACTTATATAATATTGTACATCAAATATACTTCAATAAAAATAAACAAATAAATACAATTGAATGTCAAGGAAGGACCCAGAAGGTTCACAGATGTAAAGAGAACTGATTTGAAAGTTAGGAGTTTTGGATATGAAATCAAACTGCCACTAGCTGTGGGACTCCTTCAAAAACCCCTGAATATATGATTTGGTTTCCTCTGATTGAAATTTTATTTCACATTCAGAAGGAAGTCAAATGAAAATTTTAAAAGACAATGGATACTGGAAGTTGAAAGTGCTTAACCAGTGTAGTTGAAGCCCTGCTGAAATATAGGAGAGACCCCCGTTGGGTTACAGGGTAACACTCTTAGTAAGACTCTAGTCAGCCAGGCACCTGAGGGCCTTCTCTCTTCAGACAGTGTCCACTTTGCCATACCTGTGTCCCCTGAGGCAGGCTCAGCATGTTGGGATATTACCACCCCTCCCTCCTCAGGAAGCTTTCAGCAAATTACTGACTAGAGTTGGTGTATAAATACCCTTGACTCTAAATTTCTTGAGAGCATTAACCTCCAGCTGCCTTCCCTTCTCTTCTCACTTCCCCTCTCCCTTATCAATGCTTCCTGTAGCTCCCAAGTAAATGACTTTTGCTTTTGAATTCTTGTCTCGAGGTTTTTTCTAGGAAAACCCAAATTAAGAAAATAAAATTGCACATTATGTTTCCACTTATACTATTAGTGATGCTCCTGGAGGCCTCTCCCTTTTCTCTGAAAAGAGGAAGGAGCCTCCCTGCATTTCTACCACTGGGAGAGGGTAGGAGTGAGGTGATGGGAGTTGTCTCTTTCTAAAGGGCTGGAAAGGGCAGCTTCTCTCCCTTAGTCCTTCCCTTGAAAATGCCTTGAGCTGTGTGTGGAGTCCTCGCTGGTGTTAGGACATAGTCTTTGAGCTGAAACCTCTAAATAGTCCCTGCAGTAAAGTGGATGGCATCACCTTTGATGATTCTCCGAGCTCAGAATGTGGGACCATTAGCCAGCCAACAGGAAGATCCCATGCAGCCTCCTATAACAGGTCTCTGCGTTAGGTCCTCTCAGCTTCAAGCTGAGAAGCTCTTACAGAAATTCATAAGGATGTGGAAGAGTTTGTTGAGACAGGGACAATAATCTTGAGACAAAGGTGAGCAAGGTTGCTGAGGAATGGACACTCAGGCAAGTGATGGGGCAGCATCCTTACTGCATGTCCTGAGGGAGGCGTTGAACAGCTTCTGTCAGCTTGGCAGAGGAGAATTAGCTACTAGCAAACCCTTGGGGAGAAGCATAGTGAAGCCTGGGTCTTCAGTGGTAGGTACTTTACTGGCTAATAATAAGGTAAGGAGGTGTAGGGAGAGGAGGGAGACGCTATGTAGATAACACTGAATGTGTAAAGGTATAGAGGCTTAAAATGACTCATATATTTACTCTGGGGGAAAGTGTTTCCACAGTCCTTGTTTAATGCCGCTACTGTTATCACATACAGCATTGTGAATTTTAATTTTTAGTTAACAAATTGAAAAATAATTCTAGATACCAATAGTGTGGCAGGAGTTATAACTATTTCTTAAAAATCTGAGAAGTAAATTATCCCCCGCATTAAAATGACTGAACTTGAAACCTGCCATCTGATGGCTGTTGAAGCCACAGCTTGTTGGCTGGCTTTTCTGACCTTTGACAAGACTTGTGGTGATGTCAGTGCTTGTCATCTGCATCATCACTCATCTCTTCTCCCTGTGGGCCAACCACGTTCTGGATGTCAAGGCAGGGCAGCTGCCTGGCAGTGTTAGGAAGGCTTTCTTTCTGTTCTGAATGAGGAGGAAATGCCATATTTATGATGACTCATCACCTTCTACAGTGTTCCTGCTGAAACAGATATCCTTAAATTTCATAAGCATTTTGATTTGGATCATATTAAAAGTATTGCTTGACAACAGGTTATCTTTTTGGTAATTTTTGCTTTTCAGCAAGACATCAAGAGTCACATTTCCCAGCCAGCTGGCATGCTGGGTGTCAGTTGTTAAGGACACATTAGTAAATCTTCCAGCTCTGTGGAACCCTGTTCTTGAGGCAAGAGTCCATCTGTCAAGAATCCCAAAAGAATTCTCATTCCAGAGTTGAAAATCCTTCTGTGAGACGATGTCATCTTGCTGCCTGACTTCCCAAATCAAGGTTATATTTTAATGTCTACTTTACAAAGGTTCACCTCTCCTTTAAGTTGGAAGTAAATAACCAACAGGAAAGAAAATGAAGTTATAACATATCACTCAATTGTACAATGGAAGCAATTGTGAAAAGTTTCAAACAGATAATCCATGTTTTAATTACTATGTTAGATAAAACCTTCATTTACAATTGTACAATTGTTGATTATTTATAAATTAATGGAAAAATGCCTAAAATTGAAAAACAGAGTATGCTTGATATTTAGCATTAGGAGTCATCAAAGAGAGTTGTAAATAGCTGCTGATGTAGGGCAAGAAATGGGGTGGGAGAGAGACGGTTTTTCCCACACAAGCCTTGTAAAAATATTTGATTCTAAATTATATACATATTTTTATAAAAATTAAAAAGAGGGCTATAAAGAGATTTGGAAGTTCAGAGGAAAACATTTTAAAAGGTTTTTAAATTAAAGTTATAAAAGAATTTATCTCTATTTAAGTTGAAGAGAATTGTTTAAGTGGTAATAATAATTGCCATAAGTCTCTTTCAAAGATTAATATAAGAAAGTAGAAAAATGTATGACTTATTCCCTTAACTGTTTTGGTTTAATTCTTATATCAATGTCATACACAATGAGTTTTATGTAATTGTTTACACTATTGTGTCTGCAAGAGTAAAGCTTCATTCCTATACATAGAAGGTAAGGCTAAAAATGGGGTCTGTTTGATTCCTGTGGCCTGGGAGCATTTCCTGGTCTCACCAGGGCCTGCAGAACCTGGGAAGAAAGTAGGAACAATTCTTACCACCCTCAGTATTTAAACCTTGGGAGAAAAACTAAGTCAGAACTGTGAAATATTGCTGAAGATCTGGCTAGAGGATGTGTCTAAAATGGATTCCCAGTGTAAGGCTTCTAAGATGACTATCAGGAGCCAAAATCAGAATTCAAGGAGGATCAGAGTTGGTGAGTCAGACAATAAAAGAGCAAACAAGAGTCTGGTCAAACACTGGTAACAATTCACTTACACATTCAGGTGTTGTTGCTGCCATATTCTCTAGGCAGGCCTTTTCTGTTTAAAGGGTTCTAGACAGGAGGGATTTCTATTTCCCCCTGAGCCTCCATCTCAGGTTTACCTCCAGAAAACCTGATGGGTTTCAGTGCCTGCTGAGGCAGGAAGTGAGTTTTGAGGAACTGCTGTCCAGTAATATTCCCAGTGAACTATGTCCTAGAGAAGTCCTTGGTATTTCCAAAGGTCTTGCTATTGCCACATGCCTCTTCAATGTTGGAATCTTCTCATTTTCTTCATTCTGGAATGACATATGCTGTGGAGTGGAACCAGATGAGTAATTGTCATGGAAGGAGCCAGTTGGAGTTGGTAGGTCATCTCAATAGGCTTGAGGTAATGGGCCTCCCATATCTGGCACAGATGGGCAACAGATACTTGTCAGGAGGAAAGGCAGATATAATTTCTTCTTGGATATTCTCCTTGGCACTTGGCTGTAGTTGTACTAGAATGTGCTTCTAAGGTCTCTTAACAGAGAAAATTTCCTTAATTCTATTAGATAGTGGCTAGTTAATCCATGTTGTTGGGAAAAATGGCAAAGATGCATATATGGAAAGACTGTGATAAAGGATGTTCAACCTAGAATTTATATCCCACCATGACATGGAAGGTGGATCAATTGCATTTCATGCAAAAGCAATGTAAGAGAAAAAATATTTGTTGTCCTTATGACATGTATCAGCTGGCCATCCATATTTGAGTGATGAGTAGCAAATAGGGGGTTGCAGAAGTGGAGGGCTTAAAATGGCACCCATAAAACCAAGGTGCAATTTGTGGGCTAGGGTTAAATTCCAGGTAATTGGACAGCCCACTGAGTGAAGATCTTAAAAAAGGGTCAATGACTGGAACTAATCCAGTACAGTGGAACTAAATAATGACCTTATAAATGGTTCTGATGAGTTTAAATTGCAGTTAAAAACTGAGTTTTAACTGGAGCAATAACTGATAAAATTGGTGACTGACACTGGAGTTTAATGCCAAGGAAATTTATCAAATCTCTATCCATAAGTGTTATATGTTAATAATAATCAGTTTGCAGTTATTGATTCATTGTTAGGTACTAAGCACTGTGACTGAATATCTTAGATACAGCATCTCATTATATATAACCAGATAAGTATAACTCACATTTACAAATGAGCAAACTGAGGCACAGATACATTGTTAAAAGGTTATTCAGTAAGTAGTGAAGTTGTATATAAAATGCTCTCTACATAGAAAACCTAAAAGGCTCCCCCCAAAAAACCACTAGAGCTGATAAAAGAATTTGGCAAGGTCACAGTATACAGAAATTAGTTGCATTTCTTTATACTAACAATGAAATATCTGAAAAGGAAAGTAAAGAAACAATCTCTTTTAAAATCATATCCAAAAAAATAAAATATTTAGGAATAAATCTGACCAAAGAAGTGAAAGACTTCTACATGGAGAAATACAAAACATTGATTAAGGAAATTAAAGATGACTTAAAGAAATGGAAAGATACCTCATGCTCTTGGATTGGAAAAATTTATGTTGTTAAAATGGCCATACTATCCTAAGCAATCTACAGATTAAATGTGATCCCTATCAAGTTACCCAGGACATTTTTCATAGAACTATAACAATCCTAAAATTTATATGGAATTACAAATGACCCAGAGTTGCCAAAGCAATACCGAAGACAAAGAATGAAGCTGGAGAAATAACTCTCTCAGACTTGAGACAATATTATAGAACTACAGTAATCAAAACAGTGTGGTACTGGCATAAAAACAGACATATGGGTCAATGGAACAGAATAGAGAGCCTAGAAATAAACCCAATTAATCTTCAACAAAAGAGGCAAGAATATACAATGGAAAAAAGACAGTCTCTTCAGCAAGTGGTGTTGGGAAAACTGGACAGCTGCATGTAAATCAGTGAAGTTAGAACACTCTCACACCATACACAAAAATAATCTCAAAATGCCTTAAAGACTTAAACATAAGACAAGATACTATAAACTTCCTAAAAGAAAACATGGGCAAAACATTTTCTGACATAAATCTCAGCAATGTTCTCTTAAGGCAGTCTACTCAGGCAATAGAAATAAAAGCAACAATAAACAAATGGGACCTAATTAAACTTATAAGCTTCTGCACAGCAAAGGAAACCATAAGCAAAACAAAATGACAACCTATGGAATGGGAGAAAATATTTGCAAATGATGCAACTGACAAGGGCTTCATTTCCAGAATATATAAACAGCTCATACAACTCAATAACAATCAATAACAAAAAACAGCCCAATCTAAAAATGGGCAGAAGACCTAAACAAGCAATTCTCCAATGAAGGTATACAAATGACCAATAGGCACATGAAAAAGTGTTCAATATCACTACTTATCAGAGAAATGCAAATCAAAAACCACGAAGTATCACCTCACACCAATAGAATGGCCATCATTCAAAAATCCACAAATGATAAATGCTGGACAGGGTGTGGAGAAAACGGAATCCTCAATGTAGTTTGGTGCAGCCATTATGGAGAACAGTATGGAGAGTCTTCAAAAAACTAAAAACAGACTTATCATTTAGTCCAGCAATCCCACTCCTGGCAGGAACTCAAATATGAAAAGATCCACGCACCCCAATGCTTGTGGCAGTGCTATTTACAATAGCCAAGACATGGAAACAACCTAAATGTCCATCAACAGATGACTGGATAAAGAAGTTATTAGTTATACACATATAATCTGGCATTCCTCTTTCACACACTTAAGGAGCAATAAATAAATCAACACCCATTTCCTTTCCCATTGTATGCACTGTTAAACTATTGTATATTTTATTCATGTGTATCTCTATTTGCTTTTCTCCCATTTCTCCCTTTAAAATACTAAACAGATGAATAAAAATTATGTTTCACTTTTAAATATCTCTTTCCTTCTTCCAGCTGTTTGTGTTAGTGCGAGCTCTCATTAATAAAGTAAGAAGGACTAGTTAAATGTTAATGTCAATGGTGACTGCTAGGGACTGTTTCCTTTGTGGGATACTGAAATACGAGTTCTGTACCAGTAGCAATGATTGATGGTATTCTAGAAGTAATTAAGACCTCAGAAAATTGTGGTAATGATTAATGGTTACTTCATCTTCTATTTACATGGCAGAGTTTGCACTCTATTAATTCTTGGCTTTCTAAATACAGGCTATGTTTAACCATACCGTTTCAATTTTTAAAATGATACTATTATGATACTTACATTTATTCTTTCACAAATACATATTGCCTACTGTATGCTAGGTGCTGTACTAGGTTCTGGGCATAAAGATTGAATGAGATGACACAATCTTTACACTTTTAGGTGAATATAAAATGTAATTTTACAAATGTTTGTTTAATTGTAGTGATGTTGAACTGTCAAGCTGTAATGCAGGTTTGTGAGATATCAGGGACACAGATTCTGCAATGAAGGCTAGGGAAGGGAGGTGAGTGCCAGGTCATGCAAGCATGCAAAGCTTTGCAGACTTTCAGTCTGCTTTATTTTGAGAGCAATGAAAAGCCGTCAAGTAGAAAAACTGAAAAGGTAAACATCTCTAACAAGAGACCACTGGAATGGTGAAATCACCAGACTTATACAGACTATGGGGTCTTGTCTTAGTGTGGTGGTCTCTGAAAGAAAAGGAAACTGCAAGTTAGAAAGTTAAGTATGTGTCAGACTGGCTTGGTCACTGATAAACTGTTGTAATCTTGGAATTAGAAAGAACAGGCCATTTGGATGGAAGGAACTAATTTTGAATTTTTGATATGTCAAATCCCATATAACCGCACAAGATTCATAGGAACCCTTCACTGGTAATCCAGGCCTGGTATCCTGGCTAGAAATGTAGGATTGGGAACCACTCACAGGACTTCTGTATATAGTTTGTGCCCCTGGCTGAGTCCATGAAGGTGCAGATCTTTCAAATTTGCACAAAATTAGCTTATAGTCACAACCTGTGCATCTACAGAGCTGTGCCTGCCCAGAAAGTCTGCCTTTTTGCATTAATACAAACACTCTGTGAGATAGTAGAAGGTCTGATCCATAAAATTAATTTAAACAGGAAACTGGATGAACTCTTGAGAACTAAGTGTAAAGGAAAAGAGCTAAGAGGTCAATCAATATAAGGGAGTGGGAGAAAGGTAAGGAACAGGACAATAGTATGGAAACATAACATGAAGATTAAAGTAAACATAAGATGAAGATATCAAGTAGAGAGATGTCAGTGGTACCAAATGTAGCAAAAATGTTCAACAGGGGTTAGCACTGAAAAACAACTATTGAATTTAATTATGGGGATGTTAATTAGGGAATTTAGGGAAAGTTGAAAATAGAATCCAGGTTTATTTCATTTATATGTTCATTTGTTTACTCATTCATTAAGCTAAAAATTTTCTCCAAACCTCTTCTATGTTCCAGGCATAGGCTGATATGAGAAGTTTGTGTAGGGAGTGCCTAATAAAGACACTCGAGGAGTTTAGCCAAGAGAAAAAGATGGTGGGGGCTGGAGGAAGCCCCTTTCATTAAGATTCATTGAAGAAAAGCAAAGTCAATTACCTCTAAAATAGAAGTAAGAAAATAAGGGTATAAAGGAGAGGTTATAAATAATAAGGATATTAGGAATAAAAGGAAAAAGTATGGGAATAATGACTTTAGAGTTTTCAGAAGGAAGAGAAGGTAGTTACAGGATTAGAAAGCTGTTGGGGCGGAGATAATAAATTTTATATCATAGACATTGGATATTTTGATCAGTTCTTATGTCTTAAAACATATTTTATAGGCTAGCTTAAATTTTTTTAACCTTTAATATGAATTTGAGCATGGAGTAACTAATTAGATTAAAAGAATAGATTAAGTTAAAATTTACTAGATTAAAACTTGGTTGGTAAACCTATGGTAGAAAACCCAGGGCATTTAATTAAATTCTTTGAGTTTTTATTTCTAGTGCCACCTGTCATATTCCTCTTAATAGTTTTATCATGATGAAGAGCCAATCAATTTACAAAGTTACTGCTGGGAAATAAATTCAGAAAAATCAATTTTATGTGTAAGTAAACTGTGCTTGGTTTACACTTCTCGTAGTTAAATTTATTGGCTTGCTTTTTACTTTTTTAATAATTTTTTTCATGTGGTAAATCTGGGACAGTAGAAATATCAGTGTTTCCATATATTAGCAACAGACATTTGGGAAATGAAACTTTAAAATAGTATGCTTTCTAATAGCATCAAAACCATTTTATACTTATGAATAAGTTTAATAAAAGTGTGCACAACTTCTACACAGTAAACTAAAAATATTTCTAAGAGAAATTTCAGGAAACTTCAATAAATGGCACATTATACCATTTTTATGGATAGGATCATCCAATATTTTTAAGATGTAAACTGTCCCAAATTGATATTGAGATTCAGTGCAACCCCATTTAAAATAGCAATGGGCCTTTTTTGGGGGTGGGGGGGGAGGTGGATACCAACAAGGTGATTCTAAAATTTATTTTGAAATAAAAAAAACCTAGAATAAACAAAGCAATCTTGGAAAAGAACAAGGTTGGAGGACTTACACTACTTATTTCAAGACTTACTGTACAGCTATAGTAATTAAGACAGTGTGGTATTAATATAAGGGTAGAAAAATAAATCAGTGAAACAGTAGAATTCAGAAACTCACATTTTACGGTCAATATATTTTTTAACAAAGGCATTAAGAATTTTAGTGGAGAAAGGAAATTTTTTTCAACAATTGGTTCTGGAACAACTGGATAAATGTACAAAAGATAACCTTGATCCCTACCTTATGTTACTTACAAACATTGTTTTGAGATAGATCATAGACTTAAACATAAGTTAAAGCTATAAATATTTTGGAAGAAAATGGATAAATTGAACTTAACGAAATTTTTAAAACTCTGCTCTTTAAAAGACACCATAAAAAAATGAAAGGTAAGCCACAGGTTGAGTAATAATAATTGCAACACATATATCAGGAAAAGGATTTGCATTCAGTAAATATAAAGAAATTCTACAAATCAATATTAAGAAGACAATCAACCCATTTAAAGCAGGCAAAAAGATCTGAACAGAAACTTCACCAAAGAAGATATAGGAAAAGCTAATAAGCACAGGAAAAACTGCTCAGTATTATTATTCATAAGGGAAATGCAAATTAAGCTACAATGAGATTGTCATTTTGCCCTACTAGAAGCAGTTGATGAAGATGAGAAAGAATTGAAACAATGTGGTTGGGCGTGTAAAATTGTAATTATCTCTCTGGAGAACTTCTTGGCACTTTCTACTCTATGACCCAGAGATTCTATTCCCAGGTATTTACTCAAAAGAGATGGAAATATATGTTCAAAAAAAAAAAAAAAAAGAACATGTGAAAAATGTTCATAGCTTTATAATAGCCAAGAACTGGAAACAACCTAAATGTCCATCAAGAAGAAAAGGGATAAACAAATTGTGGTGTATTCATAAAATGGAGCACTACTCAAAAAGAATGAATTTGATACATGCTACAACATGGATAAAACTTAAAAATATTGAGTTAAAGAAGCCAGACACAAAGGACTACAAACTGTTTGGCTCCATTCACATAAAGAACAGGCAAAACTGGTCAATGGTGATAGAAATCAAAACAATGGATGCCTAAGTCAAAGTGTCATCAAAACTCATAGAAAGATTTGTGCAATGCAGCATATACAACGTTTAGCTTAATACCAAAATAAAGTAGTTGCTTCTGTGAAAAACAATTGTTAATCAAATTGTTAGGCTTTCTGGTGTAGATCTGGTCATTGTTTCACTGGGGCGTCTGTGTGCTACAGAGGTTAAGACAATAGGCTCAGGAGTCAGGCTGCCTGGGTATGAATGCTGACTCTAGTACTGAACACTAGGCAGATAGATAACATCTCTGAGACTCCATTTGTTCATCTATAAAATGGTAGGTTTGGTTTGCATTTTGTATTCATCATTTTCTTGCATATTTTGTTTGTTTGCCTTCTGGATCTGTGACTCAGAAACTGGTGGTTTGGGATTCTCATTACCTATCTCATCCCGTGGTGATGTCAAGGATAGTGGATAGTTGGAGATTCACTCTGAAAAGGACTTGACCCAGGTACTGCCTGGTGGCTGTCCCTGCTCCTACCACAACTCAAGGCAAAGAGCCCCAGACAATGGCTACAGCTTCTCTGAGGAGGCATTCTTGGCCAGCGAAGTCCTCCACTCCACTCTGGTCTCACAGAGGGTCTGCATGTGAGCACTCAAAGCACCCGTAACTCCAGAAGACGCTGAGTACCCCTGCTTCTTAACAGCCCTGTTATCTTGGAGGAGCTATATAGTTTTGGGTTTCATATTAGGTCTGTGATCCATTTTGACTTAATTCATTTTGAACAATTAATTTTTGTGAAAGGTGTAAAGTCCGTCCTATCTAGATTCATATTTTTGAATGTGGATGTCCAGTTGTTTCAGAACCGTTTGTTGAAAAGGCTTTGCATATTTTTTCAGCTTTGTTGGGATAAAGTTGGCATATAACACTGTGTATGTATAAGGTATATAAAGTGATGATTTGAGATATTGTGAACTCATGACCACAATAAGGTTAGTTAACACATTCATCATCTCACATAGTTACAATTTTTTTTTTTTGTGGTGAGAACATTAAAGATTTACTCTTTACAACTTTCAAGTAAAGAATATAATATGGTTAACTACAGCCACCATGCTGTACATTAGATACACAGAATTTATTCATTTATAACTAGATGTTTGTACCCTTTGAATGACATCTCCCCATTTTCCCTACCTCTCAGCTCATGGCAACTCCCAATTTACTCTCTGATTCCATGAGTTCATTTTTCATAGAGTCCATATACAGGTGAGATCACACAGTATGTCTTTATCTGTAAAACTTATTTCACTTGGCATAATGCCCTCAAGCTTCATCTATGTTGTTGCAAATGGCAAGATTTCCTAGCTATCTCAGTTATCAGACCCACCTACGTGAGACTGCATTAACTGTGTTCAAGTAACCCTTATATTACTTAATAATGGCCCCAATGTGCAAGAGTAGTGATGCTGGCAATTCAGATATGCCAAAGAGAAGCTGCAAAGTGTTTCCTTTAAGTGAGAATGTGGAAGTTCTTGATTTAATAAGGAAAGAAAAGAACTGCATACTGAGGGTGCTAAGATCTGTGGTAAGAACAAATACTCTGTTGGTGAAATTATGAAAAAGAAATTTGTGCTAGTTTTGCTGTCCTACCTCAAACTGCAAAAGTTACAGCCACACTGAGTGATAAATGCTTAGTTAAGATGTATAAGGCATTAAATTTGTACAATAAGATATTTGAGAGAGAGGAAGAGAGAAACCACATTCACACAACTTTTATTATAGTACATTATTATAACTTCCATTTTATTATTAGTTATTGTTGTTAATCTCTTACTGTACCTAATTTATAAATTAAACTTTATCACATGGATGTGTATATATAGGAATAAACAGTATATACAGGGTTTAGTACTATCGGCAGTTTCAGGCATCTCTGAGGGTCTTGGAACGTATCCCCTGGAGATAAAGGGGACTACTGTATACATACATACATACACACACACAAACACACACACTTTCTTTATGTATTCATCCATTAATGGACAGTTAGGTTGTTTCCACATCTCGACAACTGTGAAGAATGTGGCAGTGAACATGGAGGTGCAGGTATCTTCTCAACATAGTGATTTTTATCTCCTTCAGATATATTCCCAGAAGTGGAATTGCTGGACCATGTGGTGGTATCTTTAAATATTTTAAAACTAGTTGCCAACCAGGAGATTTTACATGAAGATCTGATGTTCATCTTCCCTTAAAAAAAATTAAACGAACTGGAAACGTCAGGTCAACACTGCCATGTGGTAATCATAAGGAGGCACTGAGCAGCGTCCATCTTCTTTAGTTGGATCATATGTTCCACTGCCTCCCCATTTCCTATAGTATGATGTGTATTCAGAGTATTCACTCATTTGGGTTACTCCCTGACCTCCATAAGCGTTTGAGTTTGGGCCAACAGTTCTCCAACTTTACTGTGTGTAAGAACCACTAATGGAGATAAAGACTCCTGAACACTATCCCTAGAGAGTCTGATTCATCAGGCCTCTAGTTGAGCCAGGTAATCAGCGTGATCCAGAAGCAGCACCACAGGTGCCATGTATAACAGAAACAGGCCCCCACTTCAGCAGGCATTGCTTTAGGCTATTCCACAGAGTTATCCTACCACCTTGGATGATAAAACATTAATTTCCAATCTACAGGCCACCAACAATTTAAATCAGTAGAAAATCACTTGCTGCCTTACCTGTGGGTTGTCTGTAAATCAGGGATTCTTAAAGCTGGAATTGTTCCTGACCCTTTCAAGTCGGGCTCCAACAAGGTCCTCCTGCCGGGAGTCACTTGTGCCAATATAATAAGACTGCGCTCGCTTCAGAAGCAAAGGAAAGCTTTCTTCTTTGACTAAGGACCGGAGAGGTGCGAGCTTCGGCTCTAGAGCTCACGCTCTCCCGACAGGCCACTGGCGAGGCTGCTTCACAGTGCGGTGGGGGGAGGGGCCGCAGATCTCGCGGGTCTGGCGCAGGCGTGCTTCCTGGGCTCCAGACGCAGGGCCCTGTGCAGCGTCTCTGCACACGCCCCCGGCCACCGCCGCCATCTTGAATTGTGTCTCGCGGGCCTTCTGCTCGCTGCCCGCTGAGCCCAGGCGTCCGGCGCAGAGGGACTCTGACCTGACATGTGAGGTGCAAGACCACTGCGAGCGGCCCCCTATAGCAAGTGAAACTAGAAGAAGCACAAAAGAGGTTAGACCTTATCACCTAAATTCCACCTCATTTTTCCCCGGGACCTGAGTGAGCTTTGCCGGTGACAGAACCCCTTTAAAGGAGTTCCATGTTTTGTATAGGGGCATTTGGCAGACACCACTGGATTTCTGTCTGAGGGCAGCAATGTGCCCAGCTGAAAATCTACAAATCTCAGCCTCTCCTGCAGCCAGCAGTGTGCAGGTGACACAATTCTGACCGGCAGGATGTAAGCAGAAGTTACGGGATGAAGCAGCTGGGAAATTCCTGTGAAGTTCAACCAGACTCAGTCACTCAAAATGACTCACTCAACTGGCAGAAGTTTTTGCCCTTTGTCCTTCCTTGCCTGAAGCACACACTCGGTTTTGGAGGTAGCGCATCCACCTTGCTAAAGTCGGCTGCACAGAAAAGGGGAAGGAGCTCAGGTCCGCTTGCACTGTGGAACTGCTATCCCGGTCCTGGACTGCTTAACTCTGGGGAAGAAAGAAACAACCTGCTTGGCTCAAGGTACTAGTCTGGTTTCCTTTTTTTCATAGCCAGTTTCCATCTTAATTGATACAATGCATAAACTATTTTCCCTCTGTCCTCTTTTATCCTATTTTCAAAGGGATCCATAATCCTTACGATAAAGAGGGACTCATTTTCTAGCATGTATTCACTGGCACATCAAATTGGGATTCACAAAACAGGTTAATAATTGACTATGGCTTTTACTGTTTTTTTTAAACAGTTGCTTTATGAGAGGAGAAGTAATGAGACTTCAACATACATTTATTCCAGCATCTGAAGTACGAAAACAGCAGGAATACTTCCTCACAGTAAGTGACAGGAAATACTCATGATTTACTATATTTATATCGCACTTTGTGTTTTTCAAGACACATTCAGGCTAATAAAAATGCGGGCCTGTGCCTTGGTGACGATATTCAAATAAATTGTGCCACCCCACAATATTCCTTACATATATATATATGTATATATAAAAAACTCAGTAGTCAATATGTTCTACTAGAGCAAAAGTCAAACTATTTCAGTGTCATGGTTAGAAGGAGCAATAAAAGTCATCTGCTATCTAGACTTCTGGCTCACTGTAAAATTTGGTTACAACCAAGTGTACTTGTGATCAAAAGGATCAGTAGTCAAGACCAAGATTAGCGAAATGTCGAATATCTGGGGGTTGCGGAGGGAAGCAGGGAACAGAAGCAGTTCATCTCAAGAGAACACAGGCGTCCCAGAGTGGATGAATCCAAAGAGGAAAGAGGGAGAGGACTTGGTCAGGCAGACAGCCCGATCCCTGCCTCAGTAGCCTTGATGAAGATGAAAGTGGAAAGAGAGGGCGCTTTCAACACCAGCTGGGGAAGTTTGTCTTCTCTTTCTCCTGTTCACTTCTGCTTAGCCTCTGAAGGGCTCTCCCTCACCTTCTTAGAATAACCAGGTAGCTCAAACCTCTGGATGGGGGCAGTGGTCACCTGAGAGGGCCCTTATAGTAAAAAAATGCTTGGCAATTCCCGTTCTGGCTGTGCTGTTGGTCTGAGTCTCTTTCAGTTGTTCTCTTGTTATTCACATAAGCGTCTAAGAATTATAGTGTTTCAGAACATTGCAGCTATAAGGGACTTTCTACATTCTGTACATTAGACAGCATTTTGTGAAAAGAAGGTTATGCCATCAAGTAGGTTAGCTATTATCATAGCTAAACAATTATCTTAATATAGGACTTCTCACAGCTATCAATATGTTTAATATTAAATTTAAATTTAACATGTGAATTTCTAAGAGGGGGAATTTAGTATTCAGGGATTTTTCAAAATTGCTTAATTAGCCAAGTGAGTCCCCTCCTCCCTCCCCTTTCCTCCCCTCTGCTTTCCCCCTTTTCTTCTCACTCTCTCTCTTCATCCTTTCTTTTTATTTTTTTCTCTTTATTAAAGTGCCTAACTTTTTTTTTAATTGAAGTATACTTGATTTACAATGTTGTGTTAATTTCTGGTGTACAGCCTAGTGATTCAGTTATACATATATTTTTTATTATAGGTTATTACAAGATAATTGAATATAGTTCCCTGTGCTATACAGTAGGATCTTGTTGTTTATCTATTTACATATAGTAGTTAGTATCTGCTAATCCCAAACTCCTAATTTATCCCTCCCCACCCCTTTCCCCTTTGGTAATCATAAGTTTGTTTTCTATGTCTTTGAGTCTGTTTCTGTTTTGTAAATAAGTTCATTTGTCTTTTTCTTAGATTCCACATATAAGTGATACCATTGATATTCATCTTTCTCTTTCTGACTTCACTTAGTATGATAATCTCTAGTTTCATCCGTGTTGCTGCAAATGGCATTACTTTGTTCTTTTTTATGACTGTGTAGTGTTCCATTATGGCTGAGTACTGTACACATATATACATACACACACACACACACGCACACACACACCACATTTTCTTATCCAATCATCTTTTGATGGACATTTAAGTTGCTTCCATGTCTTGGCTATTGTAAATAGTGCTGCTATTAACATTGGGGTGCATGTATCTTTTGTAATTAGAGCTTCCACTTGATATATGCCCAGCAGTGGGATTGCTGGATCATAGGGTAAGTCTATTTTTAGTTTTTTATGGAATCTCCATACTGTTTTACATAGTGGCTGCACCAAATTACATTCTCACCAACAGTGTAGAAGGGTTCTCTTTTCTTCAAACACTCTCCAGCATTTATCATTTGTTTAAAGTGCCTAATTTTGAAAGTGTTTACTTTGAACAGAACTTGGAATAGGTGTTGAGAATTAAAACACCATATTTTTCCATTAAAAATTATATTGTGGTAAAATATACATAACATAAAATTTATCATCGTAAACTTTTAAAGTCACCACCATCTGTCTCCAGAATCCTTTTCGTCTTGCAAAAGACTGTACCTATTAAGCAATTACTCTATATTTCCACTGCCCTCAGCCCCTGGCCACCACCATTCTACTTTGTATATCTATGAATTTGACTGTTATAGATAACCTCCTATAAGTGATATCATACAGCATTTGTCTTTTTATGATTATTTTATTTCACTTAGCGTAATGTCCCCAAGGTTCATCCATGTTTAGCATATGTCAGAATTTTCTTCCTTTTTAAGACTGAATAATGTTCTGTTGCATTTATATATATCACATTTTGTTTATCTGTCATCCATCTTGGGTTCCTTCTACCTTTTGGCTATTGTGAATAATGTTGCTATGAAAATGGTTGTATTGTATAAGTATTTCTTTGAGTCTGTTTTCAGTTCTTTTGGATATAGACCCAGAAGTGGAATTGCTGGATGATATGGTAATTCTATTTTTAACTTTTTGATGAACTAAAACTGCATATTTCAACTCATCTAGTTAATGTAGGGTCAGTCTGAGTCAGTAAATGATCACTAATGTCTTTAAGAAAAATTTGAAAGTTCACTTACAAGTGAAGGCATTTTTCTGTACCTTCTCCAAAAGAGGACATAATCAGTTTCACACTCTAATGTTGCTTCTCTCAGAAGGACTCTTCTCATAGCACTACAGTGTTGATTCATTAAGGTATAAACATATGAATAGAATTGTAGTCTCCTATTTATTTCTTTGTCCACACCACCTTGTCAGCCCCACTCTTTAACTGCTAAATCGGACACTGAAACTCTGTCCATGCATCTTGAGGTTCATCTTCACCCAAGACCACAGAGTCAGTGCTATTACTAGTTAGGTGTACATCAGAGAATACTTGCTCAGTATCAAGTCAGCCACTTTATTCATGGCCACTTTATTCATATCAAATGTCTGTAAGATACCAGAGTGGGTTTCAGTTTCAGATTATTCAAACTCATAAAACAAGGTAGGCTTATTCAGCACAAAGTTTATTAATTTTAAGAAAGTATAGAGTACAGGGAGCACAGAATCATACATAAAACAGCATCATGGAGGCTGCAGACTCACAGTTGCAGCTTCACTGTCCCAGTTACCACGTGGGATGTGCTTTGGTCATGAGGGGTGACAACTGGCATGTGTTTGGGCATCAATACAAGACAGCTTCAAGGCCTTGGATCTTTTCAACTTAAATACTTTGAAGTTCTCTAGCACCTGGAGGCATGTGGATTTAGCTTTTATTCATTAGTTTAGCTGTGGCCCATAATTTACCATGCTATACAATAAACAATCCTGACAACCATGTTCAGTATGCTCAGGAACATCTGTTTCCAATAGATACACACCTGCAGTTGATACTGAAAAAAGTTTGACTAAGGGCCAAGCTTTACTCAAGTGTCCCTGTGGCTGGAAGGGCAGATTTATAACCAATTCCTTTCTGGATGTTACCCCTAGGAGATGGAATTGCACCTTTTTTCTGTGACAAAATTTTTTCCCCATACTGTAATTCCAGTCACTTTACTCTGATTTGTGTTCATGCATTTACAACTTAAAGGGTATCTCAATTCCTAGAAAAGTGGAACTATGTTTTCACCAATTCTCCTAAGATCTGTATTCTGGTTACTGATTTTCAGACTTACATAAGGGGCTCTGTCTTCCAGCCTCACAATTGTATCTGTCTTACTACTTGCCCTCACTAAATCCATGCTTGTTCCAGGATATCCTTGGTTAAAGTCTCCTTTGTAGGTTTAATTTCCCTAACACCCACCGTAAGTCTGTTTGTGGGAAGTCATCACTGCTCTAGCACACATGAATGGTGGCCTACCCATAGCCATTCCTCCTTTCTTGCTTGCTAGTAAAGCTCGGTTATATTTGTTTCTATTTTTCCTCCCATGTCTCAGAGTTATAACATGAATAATTCTGTTCCTCTTGATAATAGTTGGTTTAACTGTGAGCACGTAAACCCTTTGGATAACAAGAGTGAAACTGGGAAATGTTTTTCTACTGATATCTAAACCAAGGATAAGCTTTATATGATCTCATTTAACCTTCACACCACCACCAGTTTAGATCCTGTTAGCAGCCTCTTTTATACATGGTGGAACTGAGGCTCAAGAAGTTAAATAATCCTACCACTCAATGAATGTTTGTTAAAATGAATTACATAGATAATTTCCATGGTATAACTAATATAGTAAAAATATAACAAATCTGACATTGTTACATTAGGAAGCTTAAAGATATTTTTGTAAAATTTCTTTCTCAAGTTAGGTGAAGCTGCTTACTAAGATGTGTCAGACTACTGGAATAACATCAGATGGTGCGCTTCTTTTTCAATAATTGAACCCTATACATACCGAGTTCCTTTCAGGGCAGGGACCATATTGTATCCCCAGCTCCTAGCACACATAATTGAGTGCCTGCCCTCAATAAGTATTGATTAACTGAATAAAATAATACATTTTATTGCTGAAAGACTTAAACATAAGACAAGATACTATAAACCTCTTAGAAGAAAACGTAGACAAAACATTCTTTGACATAAATCTTAGCAATGTTCTCTGAGGGCAGTCTATCAAGGCAATAGAAGCAAAAATAAACTAATGGGACCTAATTAATCTTATAAACTTTTGCACAACAAAGGAAACTATAAACAAAATGAAAAGACAACCTATGGAATGGGAGAAAATACTTACAAATTATACGACTGACAAGGGCTTAATTTCCAGAATATATGAACAGCTCATACAACTCAGTAACAAGAAACAAACAACCCAATAAAAAATGGGCACAAGACCTAAACAGACATTTCTCCAATGAAGGCATACAAATGGCCAAAAGGCACATGAAAAAATGCTCAATATTGCTAATTATCAGAGAAATGCAAATCAGAACTACAATGATAGATCACTTCACACCAGTCAGAATGGCCATCGTTAAAAAGTCCACAAACGATAAATGCTGGAGAGGGTATGGAGAAAAGGGAGTCCTCTTATACTGTTGGTGGGAAAGTAGTTTGGTGTGGCCATAATGGAAAACAGTATGGAGATTCCTTTAAAAAATGAAAATAGACTTAACCATATGATCCAGCAATCCCACTCCTGGGCATATAACTGGAGGAAACTCTAATTTGAAAAGATACATGTACCCCAATGTTCATAGCAGCACTATTTACAATAGCTAAGACATGGAAGCAACTTAAATGTCTACCAACAAATGATTGGATAAAGGAGATGTGGTATGTGTATACACACACACACACCCTCCCACCCACTATGGAATACTACTCAGCCATAAAAAAGAATGAAATAATGTCATTTGCAGCAACATGGGTGGACATAGAGATTGTCATACAAAGTGAAGTAAGGCAGAAAGAGAAAGAAAAATAGCATATGATATCACATTTATGTGGAATCTAAAAAAAAAAATCACACAAATGAACTTATTTACAAAACAGAGACAGACTCACAGACATAGAAAACAAACTTATGGTTGCCAGGGGTTAAAGGGGTGTGGAGGAATAAACTGGGAGTTCTGGATTTTCAGATACTAACTACTATATACAAAATAGGTAAACAACAAAGTCCTGCAGTATAGCACAGGGAAGTATATTCAATATCTTGTAATGGCTTATAATGAAAAAGAATATAAAAAGGAATATATATAAGTATAACTGAATCACTATGCTGTACACCAGAAACTCAAATAACAGTGTAAACCGACTATACCTCAATTTAAAAAAGTTAAAAAGAATACTTTTAAAAAATTTTGTTTTGCTTCTCTCTAAATGCATTAGGCTTTTGTGCAGTTGAGTTCTTGAGCAACATGCAAAAAATATAATGACACAAACTATGATCTAATCATTAAATAAAACTGGTCTGCATTAGTGAAATAAGACTAGTAAATTGGTATAACCACTATGGGAAACAATATGGAGATTTCTCAAAAAATTAAAAATAGATCTACCATGTGATCCAGTAATTTCACTTCTGGTGTTTATACAGAGAAAATGAAAACACTCAGTGAGATATACGCACCCCTCCGTTCACTGCATTATTATTTACAATAGCCAAGTTATGGAAACAACCTTAGTGTCCAAATGGATAAAGAAATTATGCCATATGTATGAACACACACACACACACTGGAATACTCAGCCATAAAAAGAATAAAACCTTGCCATTTGGAACAATGTGGATGGACCTCTAGGGCATTATGATAAGTAAAATAAATCAAGTAGAGAAAGAAAAATGCCATATAGTCATATGTGGGATCTTGAAAACAAACAAACAAAAACCAAGCTTATAGGTACAGAAACAGATTGGTGGTTGTCAGACGCAGGGGGTGAGAGGTGAGAGAAATGGGTGAAAGGGGTCAAAAAGTAAAAAGAAAAAAAAAAGACTGGTCTTATTTAAATAGAGCTATTTTCTATTTCCTGAGAGAAATATTAGTTTAGTAAATAATATATGGATCACTATTTCAGCTTATATCATCAAAGATTGTGTTTCTCTTGATTCTTCTTCCAATTCTCATCTTCCTTAATCAAATATTCCCAAAGTTAGGGAGGAGACATATTAACATTTTTATGCCCAATATTTTATAATTTTTAAATGCAATTATACAAATTTAAAGTTATGTGAATATTATTATTCACACATTTTATAGCCTCAGAATTTGATAAACCAAGCACAAACATGTTTACAATATTGTTTACTTTTCATGATTCTAGCTACATCATAAATTACAATGCCAAATTTCAATTTTTTATTAAAATTTCTCATTATACTTGGAAAAGGCCTATCAAATTTACTAATGTCCTGTAACATTTGTAAAGATTTTAGAATTGAGGTTATGCTTTAAATCTCTTTTTATAATTCTCTTCTCTGACCATTTGCAAAAAATTGAACCTTGGTATAAATGTCTATTTTTATATTTTACCAGTTAAATAATATATATTGGATTAAAAAATCAACTAATAAATTCAAATTATCATGCCTTTAATATTCTTTTAAATTAGAACATTTTCCTTAATATTGAATTCATTTTTTAAATTGACTTTTTCCTTACAGCTTTGGGAATGCTAAGTGATAAGCTTCAACTGAGTGGATTTCTTTACGTTTAAGAATGACAGACAATATTCTGTTAAATTGAATGGATCATCAAATTAAGATTTCTTTTTTTTTTTTTTTTTGTATAGCCATATTGGCAGTGAAGGGATGCACAAAGCAATTTGCAAAAGAAATTACATTCTGGGAAATTTCCAGTGAAATTGTCAACTGACAAACTGCTTGTTATATTACAGAAACGTTGTTTGTACTCATTAAAAGAATCTGAATTATATTACAAATTATTTAAAACAAACTGAGGTAAAGTCTAATCCAATGTAAATAGGAAAGTTACTGGGCTTGCTGTTCTAGCCAATGGCAACCTGCCCGTATGTGCACAGTCAAAGGGTTATTCCTTGCTTTGCAGCTTGCACATTATAGAGAGATGGCCTCCTGGTCACTCTGAAATAGAAGCAGCTTTTTTTAAAAAAAAAATGTATTGTAGTTTAGTCAGTTTACAATGTTGTGTCAGTTTCTGGTGTACAGCATAATGGTTCAGTCATACATATACATACATATATTTATTTTCATATTCTTTTTCATTATAGGTTACTACAAGAAACTGAATATAGTTCCCTGTACTATACAGAAAACTTGTTGTTTGTCTATTTTATATATAATAGTTAGTATCTGCAAATCTTAAACTTCCAATTTAACCCTCCCACCCCTTTTCTCCCCTGGTAACCATATGTTTGTTTTCTATGTCTGTGAGTCTGTTTCTGCTTTGTAAATAAGTTCACTTGTGACTTTTTTTTTAAGATTCCACATATGATTGATATTATGTGGTATTTTTCTTCCTCTTTTTGGCTTACTTAGAAGCAGCCTTGAGAATACCAAATGCCTAATTCCAAACTGAACCATCCCTCTGCCTATATTTCTCTAACCACATATCCTTCAGCAAACCATTGTCTCTGTAAGTAAAACTGAGATTTGTCATGTATTTGGTCATCCTATTCATCTGGGGAACTGAGACATGTGCTCATGCAATTATATGCAATACTGTGAATACTAGAATCTCTCTATGGGAGTCTCTTGTGTTAATTTAATAATAAAACAACACTCAAGTTAATTGCTTTCTATCGAGCTGGCCTTGAATTACACATAAGCATATAAAAGTTTCCCTAGCAGATGTGAATTCAGGAGCCTGGGGAAAACCACTTTCTCAGAAAAACAGCTCTACAATTACAGAGATGCAACCACCTGTTCTCTGATATTTGTAATTTTTGGAAAGTACATACAGATATAGATTCAACAATTACATAATTAGATTTCTGTGAGAGTATAAAGCTGCTTTAATTTACACTAAATACCAATGGCAGATATTAAATTGCTTTTGAAGAGAGTTACTTTGGGGAAGGAGTCAGCACTGGGCACCACTCTGGAAAGTGGGACCATATAGGAGGGAAGGGATGCAGAAAAGGGCTTTTGGGAGTCAATATAAATTTAAAACTTTGACTAAGAATCATACAAAATTTTGCATATTTCCAGAATTTTAAAACTTACTGACATTTTGTCATATTTGTTTTTCTTTTTTCAAATGATGAAAATTAAAGTTGAAATCCCATTGCTTCTCTTTCTAGTATGTGGGCTTCTTCCTCTCTCTGGAGGCAATCCTTATGATGTTACTGTGTATCCAGTCCATATTTTATGCTTTCATTACACATCCATATGTGTCTGAAACAAATATGTAGTTATTGTCTTGTTTATTTTTAAAATTTACATAAGTGATTTTTCATATCCTGGTGTATTTTTCTACAACTTGCTTTTTTCACTCAACATATTTTTGAGCTGTATCTATCTTAACTGCTGCATTATATTAATTTGGTTGAATGTATCACAGTGTATTTATCCCTTCCCATGAGCATTTAGATTACTTTCACATTTTCACTGTTGCAAATATTGCAGTAATGAGTGTTCATGAACATGGCTCCTTATGCTCTTGTGAGGGAACTTCTCTAGGGATTTGCTAGGTTATAGTGTATGCCCATTGGCCACTTTTCTAGATACTGATAAAGTTGCTCTTCCTGGCAATTGTAAATGTTTTATTGAGGGTTGCTGACTTAAATAGGTACAAACATAAAAATGTTATGTTTTTCCCCTTCAAATCAATGCTTACCACTATGCTCTTTTGAATCCCCTTATGGAATTCCTTTTCTCGATTTCTTTTTTCTTCCTTCCTTCCTTCCTTACTTTCTTTCTTTTTTATTGTATTTTTTTAAAATGGAGATACTAGGGTTTGAACCCAGGACCTCATGCATGCTAAGTATACACTCTTAACAATGAGCTGTACTTAGCTCCTGGAATTCCTTTTCTAATAATGCAAGTTTTTTTACCTTTCCAATTTCTTTATTATAATTAGTTTATTCAAACTTTAGACTTCTTCTTGAGGTCAAATTTAGCAGTTCTCTCTTTTGTTAGGAAATCATCCTTATCAAGAAGTTTGTAAACTTAGTTAACATACAGCGTTTTGTCTTTGTATTGAAATATAGTTGACATACATTATTATGTTAATTTTATGTTCACTGGATAATGATGTGAACTTTGCATACATTATGGAATAATCAGCATCATTAGCCTACTAACCGTCTGTCCCCACACAAAGTTATGTCATTGACCATATTCCTTATGCTGTATATTCCATTCTCATGACTTATTTATTATGTAGCTGGAAATTTGTACCCCTTAATCCCTTAGACTTATTTCACTCAACCTCACCACCCTCCACCTGGCAACCACCCATTTGTTCTCTGTATCTATGAGTCTGTTTTTATTTTGGTTTTTTGTTTTGTTTGTTTCATTTTTTAGATTCCACATGTAAGTGAGATCATGCAGTATTTGTCTGTGTTTGTCTGACTTGTAATACCCTCTAGATCCATCCATGTTGTCCTAAATAGCAAGACTTCATTTTCCAATGGTTGAGTAATACACCATTTTGTATAAATATATATATACACACACACACACACACACACACACATTATCTTCTTTATCCATGTGTCTATCGTTAGATGTTTAGGTTGCTTCTATGTTTTGGCTATTGTAAACAATGCTGTGATTAATATTGGACTGCATGTATCTATTCAAATCAGTGTTTTTATTTTCCTTTGCCAAATACCCAGAAGTACACTTGAAAAGAATGTGAGTTCTGCTGCTTTTGGATGGAATTCATATATATATAAAGTCTATCTGCTCCAAGTGTCATTTGAATCAGTGTCTCCTTATTGATTTTTTGTTTGGATTATCTGTCCATTAATATAAGTAGGGTGTTAAAGTCCCCTACTATTATTTTGTTACTGTCAATTTCTCCCTTTAGATCTGTTAATATTTACTTTATGTATTTAGGTGCTTCTGTATTGGGGTGTGTGTGTGTGTATTTATACCTGTTATATCTTCTTGGATTGATCCCTTTATCATTGTATAATGTCCCTTTTCCTTTGTTACAGCCTTTGCTTTAAAGTGTATTTCATCTCATCTAACTATTTCTATCCTGGCTTTCTTTTGATTTCCATTTGTGTTGAATACATTTTTCCATGCCCTCACTTTCAGCCTGTGTGTATGTTTAGATCTGAAATGAATCTCTTGTAGACAGCATATATGTGGGGTTTTTTTTAATCTTTTCACACACTCTGTGTCTTCTGAGTGGAGCATTTAGTCCATTTACATTTAAAGCAATTGTCAATATGTATGTTCTTATTACCATTTTGTTCATTGGTTATGGGTTGTTTTTATAGTTCATTTTTGTTCTTCTTATTTTGTTCTATTCCCTTGCATTTAGGTGAGTATCTTGAGTGTTATGTTTGGATTCCTTTCTCTTTTTCGCATGTGTATCTATTGATTTTTGTTTTTGGTTACCATGAGGTTTATACATAGCAATCTATCTATATCTATATATATGATTACTTTAAGTTGCTGATCTTTTCATTTCAAATGCATTTTAACAACCCTGCATTTTTACTCCCCTCCTCCCAAGATTGCTATTTTTGACATCATATTTTACATCTTTTTGTTTTGTGTATCCCTTAACTTCTTACTGTAGATATAGATGATTTTACCACTTTTGTCTTTTAATCTTTCTACTAGCTTTGTACATGGTTAATTTACTACCTTTACTGTATATTTGCTTTTACTGATGAGCTTTTTCCTTTTACAATTTTCATGTTTTTAGTTGTGCCTTTTCTTTTTCCTTAGAGAAGTCCCTTTAAAATTTCTTGTATATCTAGTTTGGTAGTGCTGGACCCTTGTAGCTTTTGCTCATCTGTGAAACTTATGATTTCTCCATTAAATTTGAATGAGAGCCTTGTCAATTAGAGTATTCTTGGCTATAATTTTTCCCTTTTATCACTTTAGATTTATTGTACCATTTATTTTCAGCCTGTAGTGTTTCTGCTGAAAAGTCAACTGACAGCCTTGTGGGAGCTCCTTTGTATGTAACTGGTTGCTTTTCTCTTGCTGCTTTTTAGATTCTCTCTTTATCTTTAATTTTTCCCATTTTAATTAAAATGTGTCTTGGTGGTCCTCTTTGGGAACTTCTGTGTTTCCTGGGCCTAGATGTCTGTTTCCTTTCCCAGATTAGGAAAGTTTATAGTTATCATGTCTTCAAATATGTTCTCTGCCCCTTTCTCTCTCTCTTTTCCTCCTGGGACCCCTATTATGTGAATGTTAGTAGACTTGATGTTTTCCTAAAGGTCTCTGAAATTGTCATCATTTATTTTTACTCTTTTTCCTTTTTTTCTATTCAGCTGCAGTGATTTCCACTGTTCTGTCTGTCAGCTCACTGATTCACTTCTCTGCATAATTTAGTCTGTTGATCCCTTCTAGTGTATTTTTCATTACAGTTACATTCTTCATCTCTGGGTCTTCTTCATATTTTCTAACTCTTTGATAAAAACTTCTAACTTCTCACACTGTTCACCCATTCTTTTGAGTTCTTTGATCATCTTTACATTCACTACCTTGAATTCTATATTGGTAGATTGCCATCTCTACTTAACTACTTCTTCTGGGGTTTTGTCTTGTTCCCTCATTTGGAATGTGTTCTTCTGTGGCCCCATTTTGCCTATTTTGCTCTTTCTATTTTTATGTATCTAAAAAGTTGGTTACATTTCCCAATCTTGAAGAAGTGGCCTTTTGTAGGGGAGGTCCTATGTTGACCAGCAGCACACCTCCATCTGGTCACCAGAAGTATATGCTCTAGAGGTGTCCCCTGTGTGGACTGTGTGAGTCCTTGTGTTATGGTGGGATGACTACTGTGAATGGTCTGGTAGGTGTGGCTGTCCCCTAGTCTGATGGATTGCCGGGCCCTGCCTTGTGCAGAAACCACTGATTTCTGATTGTTGGGGCCAGGGCTTAGGTGGTCCCAGGGCTAGTGCCGGCTCACTACTGTGCAAAGCCAGGTCCTGGGATCTCTGCAGAGACAATAAATAGAAAGGAACTGCAGCCTGGTTGACTGCTAGGCCCTGTGTCATGTGATAGCTGCTGGTTCACAGGTGTGTGGGGTCAAGTCTTGATGCATCTAATTATGGTACTTTAGGGGTGTTCCAGGGCTGTTGCTGGCCTGCTGGTGGATAGGGCAGGGTCCTGGCATGGCTGGCTGCATGGCCAAATGTGATCTTAGTATGGCTGGCTATTGAGCCCAGAGATCTCAGGACTGGTGCCAGCCCACTGGTGGGTGGGTAAGCCCCCAGCAGTAATTGACTAAAGGGAGGACTCCAGAATGTGTCTTGCCAGTACCAGTGTCCTTGTCACAGAACAGACTCCCCCAAATTGCTGCCGCCACTGTCTGTGTTTCCAGGAGGAGTCCCAGTTACCTCTTGCTTCTTCAGAATGTTCTCCAACATCACCAAGTGTGTCTGACTTAGTTTCCTTTCAGATTACTGCCTCTGCACTAGGTCTTGGAGTGTGTGAAATTTTGCATGAGCCCTTTAAGAGGAGAGTCTCTGTTTTCTACTATCCTCCAGCTTTCCTGTACACGAGCCCTGCTCACCTTCAACTTCAGATGTTCTGGGGTCTTCTTGGTGCAGAACCCCATGTTGCACCTGGGAAGCCTGCTATGGGGCTCAGACCCCTCACTCCTTGGGGAGAATCTCTGTAAATGTGGTTATCTTCCCATTTGTGGGTTGCTTACATAGGGATAGGGTCTTGACTATACCATGTCTCCACCCCTCCTACCTATCTTACTGTGGTTCCTTCTTTATGTGTTTAATTGTGGAAAATCTTTCCTGGTAGTCTTCAGGTTATTCTCATAGACAGTTGTACTATAAATAGTTGTAATTTTGATGTGCCTGTGGGAAGAGGTGAGCTCAGGGTCTTTTAATCTGCCATCTTGGGCACACTACCTATGTACTATGTTTTCTGATAATTATTTTCATTTTCAGTTCTCTGTGGTTATGTCACCATTGTTGTTTATAAACTCATATGTGTGTTTGCCTCTTTTGTTTTTCTTGATCAGATTAATCATTAATTTGTCAAAGAACCACCTTTGAATTTATTTATTCTTTCCATTTAAAAATAATTTTGGGATCCCTCTTATTGATTTCATCTTTACTATAGTTTTTTGATTTATTACTCTTTTTCTAATTTTGATGAGTACCAAATTTCTTTAGTTTTCATGACATTACACTTAAAGTGAAAAAAAATTGAATCTATCATTAATCAGTTTGGATTAAATTTAAAAAATAAAACATTAAAGAGCTCCTAAAAGCTCTCATCACCAGGGGAACTTTTTCTTTTTTTAAAATTGTATCTATATGAGATGATGGATGTTAATTAAACCTATTGTGGTAGTCATCTCACAATATATGAAAATGAAACCATCACGATGTACACCTTAAACTTACATGGTGATGTATGTCAAATATTCTCAATTATTTCTCAGCCAGGAGTTTGATTTTTAGGAGATGCTTTTTTTTTTTTTTTTTTTTACTGCTCAGAGCTTCCATAGAGATAGATGAGATTTTTTGTATTTTACTTACAGTAAATGGATTTTTATATAGTCTATTTTTTTTATTGAGCAGTCCAGGCTTTATGGGGAGTCCCCATTTTCAATTTCTTATTTTTTAAGAATTATAGTCCTTGTTGCCTGCCTCAGGTGGACATTAAAACCCAGTCTCTGTTTTATTGGACTGATTAAGAGCAACAACATCTCATGTTTTTATGCCTCTGCCTATCTGTTCTGGCTTTATTTCTGTCATTTGTAGTTTTTAATTTCATAATTGTGAGCTCAACAATGCATTAAAATATTTTTTTAACATCTTTAACTATGACCAGTAGTTAAGAGGTTAAACAGTTCAAGAGCTTCTGGCATTCCCAAATAGAAGTTTAAAATAAAACAAAAATGAACTTTAGGACTCCCAAAAAGGTGAGGTTCTAATAACATATAGGCTTCTAATTTCTAAAGGAATAAGGGTGAATAAAAGAAGAAAATCCTAGCAGTGACTGAATCCCAGCCTTGAAACAACTCAATGCCTTAGTGAATTAAGGTGCTGCTTCTATCCCAACTGCCTCCCAGAAGCAAAAGTAATATTCTCTGGTAGAAGATAACATCCCTCAGAACTTCGAATTTTCTCCATTTTAATTTTAGCTAACATCAAGCAGTCAATAAAAAAATAACTATGCATACACAAAGTCAAGACTATATATTTCTGGTTTTGTTTTATATATATGCAAATTCTTATCTCATACAACTTATATTTGATGTGTGTATATATATACATATATATATACACTCGCATACATATTTAAATTCTTATCTTAAAACAAATATCAGAACAGATTCACAGGAGATGGAGATACTGGAATTCACAGGCACTCACTTTAAAATAGCTTCTTTTAATATATTAAGGAAAATAATGACAAAATAAAAAAAATTAAAGAGATTTAAAAACTATTAAAATTATAAGAAAATCTAATTTTAAAGATACAATAATTAAAATTAAGAAATCAAGAGTTAGGCTTAACAGAAGATTTAACATATCTGAACAGAGAATTTGTGAACTAGATGAGTCTGAGGAAATATCCAGCCTGGATTATAGATATATAAAGAATAAAATATACAGAAAATACTGTAAGTGGTATGGTAAAATGATGTAACTTATATAAATTAGAAGTTCCACAGGAGAAAGAAGAAAGAATGTGACAAAAAGTATTTGTAGAGTTAATTTCCAAGTGACAGATTCAAAGAATCCCTGTGAATTTTCACAAGAATGAATGCAGAGAAAAATCACACCATCATGGTAAAACTGCTCAAAACTCAAATTAAAGGGAAAATCTTAAAAGCATTTGGAAAAAATTAGTACATAACCTTCAAAGGAACAATGATAAGACTGGCAGTTGACATCTCAACAGAAAAAAAAAAAAACAAAACTCACAGAGTGAATTGATATCTCCCAGTGTTGATGGATAATAACTATGAACCTAGAATTCTACACGTGAAAAGTCTTTAAGGATAAAGGTGATATACAATGTTTTCAGAAAAAAACCCCAGAGAATTCATCATCAGAAAACATACGTTATGTAACTATTAAAGGATGTCCTTCAGGCAGAAAAAAAATGATCTCAGGAGATACTGAAAGAAATGGGGGTAAATCTAATGAATGTTAACTACTTAAAATTAAAAAATAAATATTAACTATTTGAAACACACACACACACACACACACACGTCACTGAAATATACAACAGTAGTACCAAAGGCAGTTGAGGTGAGCGCAAATGGAGTTAAAGGGTTCTATGTTCTTTTCATTGTCCAGGCAGTGAAAATAACTACTAACATTCATTAAAATTTAGTAAAGCAAAGAAGCATGTAATTTACATTTAGTATAGTTTTGATCTTTTTTGGGTTTGTATCTTTGATTTTGCTATTTGATTTCTATATGACCCACTTGCTTTATGTTTCATTATAACTACTTTCTTCAATCTTTTTTGAATAATTATATTTTACTATTTGGTTACCTCCTCTGTTAACTTGTCAGTTATACACGCTTTTCCTTTTCCTTTAGTTGTTAGCATAAACTTTTCTCTGTGCATCCTTGACTTGTTTCAGACTAATGTAATTTATTTTTTCTACCATTTTTCTGACTATCTTAGCAACTTAAAAACTCTTTAAAAAATCTATTTATCCCACTGGCCTCTTTTGGTGTTATAGTTTCATGCATTTTTATTCTGCATACATTTTATATCTCGTAAAAATTTATTAGTATTGATATAAAATTACTTACATATTTATTTATCTTTTATGCTGCTCTATATTTTCTCCTTCATTCCTTTGCCTAGGATCATTTTGTTTCTGAACAAAGAACTTACTTTAGTATTTCTTTTAGTGCCAGTTTGTTGATGACTAATTCTCTAAGATTTGGTGCATCTGAAAATATCTTTATTTCACCTTCACTTTTGAAGAATATTTTTACTGTTTATAGAATCCTAAGTTGGAGTTATTTTTCTTTCAGCAACTTAAATGTCATGTCATTGTCTTCTGGCTTCTATAGTTTTCTTTGAAAATTCACCGGTCAATCTTACTATTGCTTCTTTGAGAGTAATAGGCATGATTTTTTTCCTCTGGCTGCTTCTAAGCTATTTCTCTTTTTCTTTGGGAGTTTTCAGCAGGTTTCCTATGATTAACCTAGAAATTATTTTCTTTATTTTATTTTTCTTTCCCAGGTCTTATTGAATTTGTGGCTTGATGTTGCTCATCAATTTAAGAAAATTCTCAGCCATTGTATCTTCAAAACTTATCTCTGCACTATTAATTTCTGGGACTCCAATTATAGTAATGTTAGAATTTTTACTGTGTGCTATAATGTCCATATGTCTTGTACCTTCATTTTCTATAATAATTCTTAAATAACCCTCTGATAATTCAATATGTTGTATTTACCCACTCTTGTGTTCATTCTTAGTCTTCATTTATGAAACGATTTTGGTTCATTCCCAGTTCTTCCCAGAGTCTGTCATCTCTCTTTTCAAATTTTCTCTTTAATCACTTTGACTTTTGAAAATTCTGGTCTATATTGTTCTTTTATAACTTTGATAATTTTAAAAACTTTATTCTCATTTTGAAATATTAAGTTATAGATTTACTTATAGTTTTCATGTATTTTGTGAGTGTGTATGTAGAAACATTCTGTTCCTTATTCTTTTTTTTTCTCATAACTGCTTTACCTTGATTCTTTCATATTGTTTATCTTTTACACGAAATGAGCTTTCATCTACTTTTAGGAGAAAGACTATTCAACATAATATTTCTAGCTCCATTCTTCTAGAGCAGGGGTTGGCAAACGTTTTATATAAAGGGCCAAACAGTAAATATACTATGCTTTGCTGGCTATGGAGGCCTTTGTCTCCTCCTTCTCCTTTCTCCCCTCCTCCTCCTTCATCTTCCTCTTCTTCCCATTCTTACCTTGTAGGAATGTAGAAAAACAGGCTACAGGATATACTTGGCCTTGGGCTGTAGTTTGCTGACCCCTTGTTAAAATATTCCTTCTGTCATTTTTGCAAAGTGATTGAAATACGGCCTCATACTTTCAGAAATCTACCTCCTTTGTTTCCCTCCTACAGTGTTATATGAATCTCTTTCTTTGTCCATATTTCCCTGTCTTATTCAATTTATGTCCTACTAAAAGCAATTTTTCTATAGCATAGGGTTTTCTCTTAAAAGGAAGTTTTGATGTGTCAGTTTTAAGAGTTGATAAGGCCCAGACTGTTCCAGCACCATTAAAGTATAGTCCATTATAATTTTCTTCACTCACTGTGAACTGAAAAAGTTTCCACTGTGACTCTTAGATCAGTCCATTGCTCTTCCCAGAGGGTACTTATACACGATTGTGAGGCTTTCATGCTCAGGACTAACAGAAGCCTATGTGCCTTCTCTCCACTTCCTCCCACACAAATGCTGATACCACATGGATTTCAGTGGTTTATCACGTCCATATATTTTGTGATTTGTGGGGATATCTTGTCACCTCATTTTGTTGTAGGTGTTATCTGTGTGTCTTTGTTTTCACTTTCCTAGTTTCTCTCTCTGTTTTTATGATGGGTCTTAGGAGATTCATAAACCAAGCCTCTGCTGCCAAAATCTTCCACAATGCCTCCTCTCTGACTTGCTTTTTCAATAGAAAAATCTAACTTCTGTGTGAGAAAGTGACAATAAAGAGAGAATAGGAGATACTGTAATGACACTGACAAGAGAGGATGGTGACATGGGGTATGGTAGCTGCAGCAGAGGTAGTGAGAAGTGCTCAAATTTTGGAATGCCTTTTGGAGCTCTTATTATTTTTTTTAAATTCAGGATTACCTTCTCTCCTCCAGCATTTCTGTTTCATTGGGAATTTGTTCTGTGATTCTTTTGGCTGATGGTCTCTTTTAGAGATAATTTTTCTTTGTTGACTCATTACAGCTCAGGTCTGTCTATGGGGATATTTAAAACTGGGAGTTCCAGAGGCAGTGGGATGTGGATGAGTGGTTTCCATCCCTGTGAGCTTCCGTTAGGGGTAGGCAGGCTGGCAATGGCCTGTTGAGGCACCTGGAAAAGGCTCTTTGATTATTATATTCCTCCAAACCTCAACTGCAGGTAAAATTTACTTCTCCCATTAACTCTTTTCTTTTCTTTCTTTCTTTTTTTTAGAAACACAATTTCCCATTAACTCTTTATTGGTCTTTCTATGGTCAGGAGCACTACCACAGTCATAAGAGGCTGCTGGTAACTTTGCCTTGGGAACTCTGAATGGCAGGGTCTTCCTAGTACCCGTTGCTTTCCATTCTTTGTCCTTGGTCTGATGCTTGGATAAAATCCCACACTAGTTCCTGATGCCAGAGTGAGCTCAAAGTCTCACTTAAACCTGTAGATCCCAGAAGGCATTTGCCCAGGAAAGACATATAGCTTAAAGTTGAGTGTGGAAGGGAACATTAATATTTATGTCACTATGCTACAAGAATTTTTTTAAAAAAATTATCTATCCCCAAATATCTTTAGAATTATCAGAACCTGATTAATCTTATCTTAATATATATGTGAATTCAGTGGATTTAGTTAATAGACTGCCCTTATCATAAGTGTTTATATTCATTAATAAAACTATGAATATTATAAAAGAATAAGTATACTTTGGGAAGAAAGTAGTACTTTATGTTTCAATCTGAATTTATTTCTTAAAATTTGTTTATAAGAACATTTGGGAAGTTAAAGAAATATATACCAGAGATCTTGTTCTCCAGGTGTTTACAGCCTGTTTAAGATGGCATATATCAGATTTAAAAAGGAAGGAAAAAGGAAATAGAAGAAAAGAAAAAAAAAGTATCTCATATAAGGCAGTATAAAGTTTCATACGTGCTTTCTAGACAAGTGCTATAGAAATTCAGAAGAAGGGTAAGTAGCAGTGACCTTAACTTTAGAACTTGGGATATTCTTTATATTTTATGTTAATATGGCTAACCAGTGTTTAAGTTTTATTCTACAAACATCTGTTTATCAAAACTATGTGCTAGGTGTAGGGGATTCAACCAAAAAGGCAACAATGTTCCTCCCTGGCAGGAATTTATGATTTAGGAAACTCTTGTCAGGAGGCCATCAGTCTTGAGTTGATTTTCTTGTAAAGCTTTGTCATAGATTTAGCTTATGACCAATGGCATACATATGGATATTACTGGTCATGTTTAAGGACGACAGTTGTAATGAGGAAGCAGAGCAGAAAAGCTCTATAATAATGAAAGAAACACAAAATAAACTATTGGTGTTATAAGCAAGTGCTTTGATCAGTCTGTCGAAAACAGTGTCCTAATGGCTGATGCTTCCAATGAAATCAGCAAATGCAAAAGCCTAGATTTGACAGTCTTTCTTCAGTTAAGATTTGGAAAGTTCCTATGAACATGTTAATATTAGAATCTAAATTTTTCAATGTTGGACAATACTAAATATAGAGATAAAACTTCCACTAACTCATTTCTACAGCTGATCTTGTTGTTAGAGAGTATGTGGGAAATGTAAAACAATACATTTTGACCTAAAAGTTATGATTCATGCTTCACTAGTACTTAAATGTTTTATTTAGATGCAGCCTCAATCATCTTTCAACTGAATCATTTTCTAAACTTATTTCAAGCAATTGATTTTCCAGTAATAATATATTAATCTTTGTGATGTCAAAATCATTAATAATAACAAAATCTTTGTACATGGTGCTCTGAACAATATATAATTCCATTTTGGAGCTAAATGACATGCATACGTTTTGGCTATTAATAAGAAAATGCAAAGACAAATGTGCTTTTTTTTTTTTCAAAGATAAATTAATTTTGCTTTTTCACTCTGTTAAAGAATTCACTCTTATCCTCCTTCAGATGTGAATAAATATGACCAGAAAGGTCACTGAACTAATATTAAACAGTAAGTTATTAAATCCTAGAGAAAAGACGTACAAAAAGAAATTTATTTCATTTTTTAGTTTTAATCATGAAAGCATAATACTGCTGCTTTTAAATAGATCAGTGAATCCTCAAAACTGTCTCTAAGTAACTCATGGATCTGTTTTGAGGCCATTGTCCATGGTCTATAAAAATCAAGGAATGAAATATCCAGATATTATTTCCAGTGAAGTAAAAATCTATTAAAAATGTAGTGATTAGTCTTATTCATGGCTCATATCAAGGAATAAAATCTAGAAAAACTCATGACATTTCTCAATGTCTGAATGAATGAATGATGGTTTTATTGAAAATTATTATAAATACCTTCAAAATAACAAGGCATGTTTAAAAAAATCCTATTCAACTTGAAATTATTCAGTGAGTCCCTGACAGAGGGTCCTGTGGCTACTTCAGATTCATAATATCTTGAGTATAATATTAAGTAAAATGTTGTCTTTCCCTTTCAACATATTGAATTTTATAAGAGTTTTTTAATGTGAAAATTCTGTTGTCAAGACAAATTTTCTGTCAAGACAAAAATATGTCAAGAATTCAAAACCTTCTATTTCTACAATTGTTTCATGGTTGTCATGGCTTTAAAAGAAATAGAAAAGAATTCAAAATCCCTTCTGCCAGTGGTCTCTGGCTTTTCCAAGAAGCCGGTGTTGCTGTTAGAATTGGAACTAGGGGCTCTCAGTGGCTATAGGAGCTTAGTTATTCCTGCCACAGCACACAGCACACAGCAAATGAAGGTCATGTCTGAATTTATTTACAGAATCCTATCTGTAACAGATCAACTACTGAATATTTATACACAGAAAGTGTTGAGAACTCGGAAAAGATTTCTCTGGGGCTTACTTTAGAATTCATGTTTTCTCCAATTTGCTCAATTTTAAAATCCCAAAGTATAATGCATGGAAATTTGCTTCAGGAAGACTGTTCTGACTGCTCTGTTTCTTGAGCCTCACTGCATCATAACCCCTGTGACACTTGGGTGCATGCCCATCACCACTGACTCGTCAGAAAACTCCTCCAGGCAAGCAGCCACATTCCATTTATCTTTGTACTTTCATTGCCTGGCCAGTGCCTGCATTATAGTGAGGGAAAACATATCATTAAGAGGGACCACAAACAGATAAGAAAGAGGAATAAAATCATCTTTTGTGTAATCATATATCAGCTTACTTGCATGTATCAATTACTTGTCTTCTGTTTGCTCTTACAACCTTTTTCATTCCCTATATTATAGACTACAGTTTTCTACCAGTGCTCCAGAAATACAGAAGAATGAACAAAGGTCCCCAGGGGCTGGAAGCTTAGGCTGAAAGGACTGTCATAATTGCAAAATTTTTATATTTTATATTTTAAAATGTGAAAATTTCTTTCTATTATACATGTTTATTTTATTGCAAACATTGTATATAAACATATAATCTTTCCATATTTACTAGATTATAAATATGACTTTTTTTTCTCAAAATCTTTAATTAAATAGATAGTCCAGGCTTATTCATTACATGTATCCTTTGGATTTTCATAACGTCTCACTGATAAATGTGGCACTAGGGTTTCTCTCTTCAACAGCCCGCCATTTCTAGAAACAATGGTCACTTTCCTACTGTCAACATCTTGAATAATCACTTGAAATAGTCAAGTGATTATTTCATTTATATGCACATCTATAACCTTAGGCTTTTTCTGAGTTTGAATTTGTACTGAAATGTTATTTTAAAGTAAAATTAAAATGACAATAAATAAATGTAGATCTCTTGATTGATCAGTCAGGATCAGGAATAGTCTCCTATTTGGAAAACACAGAAAGTACTAAAAATAAAACACAACAGAGGGAAAACCAGAAGTATTCTTCCTATTGTCATTTGTTAAATGATTCCTTTGTTCTTTACCTCATTCATTCATCAGGTTATCAGGTCTCTAAGGATTATGACTCATTGGGAAAGACAGGCAAGAAAGTGGCTTACTACGGTGCGAGACAATGTCTGTGCTGTAACAGGTGTGAAAATCCTAGCGTGGAAGTGCAGGGAGAGGTGAGAATAGGGATGTAGAATGGGGAAGGCCTTATGGAGGAAGGTGTGTATGCATGCAGCTAAGTGGAATGCCAGGATTTGGTGTTTGGGTAAGAAAATCACCACCAGTCTGGTATTGTAGATCTACCAAACCAGTTTATGGCAGCAAATAAAGGATATGAAATTAGAATCTACCATATGTGCATCCTAACTTTATGAAAAATGGGATATTGTGAAGTTTGAGCAGCCCACAACTGAGCAGTCTAAGATTTAGCTCTCTGGGCCCCTTTTAAAGTGGCAGTTTTATTATACCATACCTCAAACTTGTATATTTAATCTTAAGAAGTATATGCCTTGGCTGGAAGAAACCAAGAACTAAGAGATTGTTATTAGCACCATCAGTAATGTTCCATCAAGATTTTAAAATAACAGCTTGTTATTATCTAATAGATGTTGTTCCTTTCTGATGCTGTAGCTGTGCCTGATCTTGCTGACACAGCCATCCATCTAACCCCATAACTTTCGGGGGCAAAAATACCAGTAGACTGTTCTGTCGTTTAAGGTTGCACATCAGGGAAGGACCTTTGGCTCTTTCTAAAGGAGGAAGGGAGACTTGTAATAAGCAGAAATAAATAGAAGTGGAGGAGCTTGACTGGTGAAATAATAAAGAATGAATTAAATTGTAATAGCACGTTTTGCAGGTTTTTCAGAAGTTATAGAGTTTTACATAAGGGTCTATATAAATGGATAATGATGTTTTTATTTTTATTTGATGAGTGAATAGTTGTGATTATTTCATAGTCATCCAGTTAGCAGGCAACATAGGCTGCACATGAACTAGATCTTGCTCCCTCTCTCCTTTCCTTGCAATTGTTTCTGCTGAGACAGGGTGGCTGTCAGTCAGGGACACTCTAGTCTGGAAGGAAATTTAACTCCGGGTTGATTTTATGTCCATTTTATGTCCTTGAAATACTAAGAATCCTTGATTCTGTGGTAAAAGTTTCAACTCAGTCAGGGGCCTATGAGTTCTGCAGAAAAACTTAATGGACTTGGAAAATGCTCTGTCTGCAGAAGCAGTAGAACTTAGAGGCTGGCTATACAAAGTAAAGGAGAAAAATAAGTAGAACATAATGCAGGAATTTATCCCTTGGTAAATTAGTTTAGGAGTGGATTGGAGATAAATCACATTTTAAACCTCAGTTAATGATTAAAATAGGGCCCAAAGCCCCAATTGGCAAGATATTAAATAATAGAATTTATTTTAATCTCTCGGTCATGTCCCACTGTAACTCTTCCTCTTGATTCCACATTTATGGAAGGATTTTTTTCTACTTTCATATATATGTAGACACACACACATAAGCATACATATTTTGATAACTCTGTGCAAAACTTACTTTATCCTTGACTTACTGTGATTCTTTTATTCAAATGTAGAAAAAATATTGTAACTATTGTACCATAATCACTGGGAAATTGTGTACTTCTATTAAATTTTCAGGGCCTGCTTTTGCAAGCCTTCTCTAACTGGTGACTTCAAGGACAGCAGCTCCAAGGACAGTTGCCAGCCGCTGTTTGAATGAGTTTGACACTATCTTGAACTGAATGACTAAAATGCATAGTCTTAACCAATAAACATTGTGGATGTCAAGGGCTTCAGTCTTCTAAATCTCAGTTTACATGGCAACCATTTGGAGGAGAGGTTGTAAAAGAGAAACATATGTAATTATTTGCATGGTAATTTAAATACTTATTAACTGTGAACAGTTCATGTTTTTTCTCCTTAGTCTCTCATCCCTTTACCTGTGTGCTCCCCAAACCCTTTCTAATCCATGGTTATGGAATCACTAGTGCTATGGTCTGTTTGTATCTTCCCCACCACCCCCAACAATTCATATGTTGAGAGATCCTACCCCTTAGAAGGGATGGTATTAGTAAGTTGGGCCTTTGAGAGGCTATTAGGTCATAAAATGAAGGCTGAGTCCTCATAAATGGGATTAGTATTCCCTATAAAAGGGTTCCCACGGAACTCCCTAGTCCCTCCTACCATGTGATGTTACAGAGAAAGGTCGGCACCCTATAACCCAGGAGAGGGCCCTCACCCAACTATGCTGGCACCCTGATCTTGGACTTCCAGCTTCCAGAACTGTAAAAAGTAAATTTTTGTTGTTTATAGGCCACTTAATCTGTAGTATTTTGTTATAGCAGGCCGAATGTATTAAGACCACCAGTAATCATTAATTCTGGAAGCAACTGGGATGCGGGAGGTGATTTTTAAAATTCTGTCATTTATAGTTTTTTTAATTAAGAATACAAATTTAAGGCATTTATGAAACTACTTTGTAGGAAAAATTAACTATATCCATTGAAGTCACTTACTCCTGGAGTTCTGTAATGGAACAGGACCCTGTGGAGTCTTCCTGGGACAGACCCCCCCTCCCCCATATCCTCTGCTGTAGCTCTTCTCCGAAGTACCCAGGTAATAGTAAGCAAAAAATGGCTTCCCTCATGCTGAAGCACATTCTAGCTTGACTCTAACCACAGAGACCGGAGTCCACATTGCCAGGTTTTCTTGACGCCAATGCAGCTGCATCGGGGGGAAAGAATGGAACCCCTGCACGTTCCCAGGTGTTGATCAGAAACTCTGTTCCTTGGACTCTCACTATAAAACTTCCTGCTGCCCCTCCCCAAATTGGGCTCGCAGACTTGAGGCATTAGCCTGCTTGCTGTGACTACCTTTGCCTGGCAAAGAAGTAAAACTTTTTTTTTACTTCACTCAAAACTCTTATCTCCAGATTTCAATTCGGTGTCAAGGCACTGAGGCTGGGATTCAAAAATAGTTATAGAAAAAGCTCCTTTTGGTAAACCAACTTAATCTTTTTGTTTTATTCCTGATAAATCTTTTTGGCAAATTCCTTTGACATATGGCAAGATTGCTGGCTGCCTAATCATAACCAAAGTGAAATTCCCATGCCTTCCTTGTTTTCAGCACCCTCCCTTCCCCCACCTGCCCCGTTGCTGCTGATCTCCTGACTATGCCCCGAGGTCTACATAGAAGTTGGATAATGAGGTTCTCGGCCTGAAAGCTTCTTCAGAAATTATTTGGAAAATCCATTGTGCTGGCAGATGCATCTGTCCATATCTATTTGTACAGCACTGAATCCAATTTTGGGCCCTCCAAATGAAAATGCTCTATTTCTGGTACTGGCTGAGAACATCTTTGATAAAAGCTTACTCCGCAGGGACATCATATTGAATACTAGATAACAATATCTAGCTAGACAACAAATAAAGTTATTTCCCCAACCTATTCATCCAAAGTTTCTTTGAAAAGTTAGGTTTCCTAGGCCATGCGTACAAAACTTGGTGATACTTTATGATAATTAGGACTGCCTTTGAAGAGTTATTTATATAAGGATATTTTTTGGAAAAAGAAACTTAGTGATGTTCAACTGCGTTTCTTTTATGTTGAGATTGAAAAGGGGAAACATCGCTTAACCTGAGAGGGGGAACTAGTTGTGACTGGCAGAGTGGCTTGTCCACTATAGAAGAATTTAATATGTTTTAGGCTTTTTCAGTACAGAATTTTTTCCCCTAGAAATTTAGATTAAACTTTACAGTTCAACACAAAGATAAATAAAATGAAAAAGAAGATATGCTATCTCTATTTTTGTGACAAAAGTTGAATATCTTTATTCACAAAGTATGGTTTTCCACTAAAAGGAATTCTTTTTGCCACATTCCCTAGGGGAGATATCCAAAAAAGATCATGTCTCCTTTATTAATTTACCAACTTGGGGAAAAATTGTTTTCTCCAAAATCTTTGTGACTGAGATCAGTGGCTGTAGAATGAGAATTTAAATCAGTCAGAGAATCTTTCTTAGAAGTTGTCATGAGGTCAGACCTCTATGTCAGGAAGCAAATACCTGACATTATAATTTTACATGTGGCACAGGAGGCTGAGACATTGGGTTATCAATCTAGAGACTTGAGGAAATTTTGTTCTTTAGTATGTTGTCTGAATATGACATTGTATATATAACATCTGTAATATTTCTGAAGCTATTTAAAATGAAGGGATCTGGAGTCCCAGAAAAAGAAACATGTAATATGTTAGAGACTACATTCTGTAAGGCTGGCTTTTGTGCAAAAGAAGATTGACCTGGGGCTTGAGACAGCTCACTCAAGAGACAACAGGGTAGAAAATCCCAGTGACTAGAAAGGTAACTGGTCTTCTCTCTCTTTCTTCTCTGCCTTTTTCCCCCCTGCCATTCCTAACTGCCCTGCCTTGTTCCAGCAAAGATTGAAATATTTGACAATGATCATAAATCATGTGCTCTTTAAGAAAAATATAGTCCACATTCTTCCAACAAACCTTTTTTGAGGGTTCTATCAGTCAGGGTCCCAGTGGGAAAGAGACAGCACACTCAAAGGGCAATTGAAATAATTTTAATGAAGGGGTTTACAAAGAGCAGGTAGCTCTGGGGGAACCGATCATGGATAGTGTAGTACCCAGGGACTGGCTAGCAACAGCAAGAAGCCATTAGCATCCTTACGCTTCAAAGGACAAGGAAAAATAGATATTACTGGAATCCAGTAGGTGGCCATGGATGCAGGTAAGGGAGAAAGCTACTATGAAACCTTGGACAAGTAGGCAGAACACAATGAATAAGTGCCCTAACCTCTCTGTCTCCTTCTACTCTCTCTCTAATATTGGCATCCCCCCATTGACTGAATTCAACTAGAAATCAGAATGTAATAGAGCTTGGCTGAAGCCAGTGCACAGGCCAGGATAGAGAAGTCTTCAGAATTAATCTGGAAGGGCAAAGAATATGCAGCACATGAATGTGCCAGACAATATATTAAACTTAGCATCATTTTTTTTTCCTTGAGAGTCTAATTAATGTAGTAGATTAGGAGGGCATAGAGTGAATATATTCTGATTTCAGGAAAGAATTTATAAATTTTCCCAGTAGAGATGTCCACATTGTCTCCATCTCCTCATCTTCATTGCCTGTTCTATTTTATTTATTTTATTTTATTTTTTAAAATGTCCTTAAACAACAGAAATTTATTTTGTTGAATCACTATGCTGTTCTACTTATTTTAAATGGGTGTGAGCCTGCCTCATTCCCTAACTCTACCCTAGTCAGTCAAGACTACCAGTGATTCCCACCTCACCAAACCCAATGGCCATTTCTTTATTTCTTATTGGTATTGGACACAATTGACCATTTCCACCTTCTTGAAACACTCTCTTGTCCTTTGTGACTCTTTACGCTTCTGGTTTTCTTTATTCTTTACTATCCACTTCTTCTCTTGCCCTTTGGCTAATGTCTCCCTCCTTAACTGATTTCTACAGACTAAGGGAAGCAAAATTGAGTCTTTGGTCTCCTTCTTTTTCCTAGGTAATATTTTCTACTGTGCTGCTATAAATATTCTAATTCATATCTGCATCTTTTCCCTAAAACTCTAATGCCTTATACCCACACAAAAAAATGTGTCAAATACCAGACTCTTGATTTTATTCTCTAAACCTATACTATCCTCAGTTTCCTCGTCTCAGTAAAAGACACCACCATTGTTCATGACAAATTCCTAAGAATCTTGATTTTTTTTTCACTTTCTTTTCCTTATCCATTGGCAAGTCCTGTCAATTCTACCTCTAACATGGTTTTCAAATTTAACTCCTTCTCTCAGACTCCATTTGCCACCCCCGGGTCCCAGCTGCCATCCTTCTCCAGCTAAATGACTGCATTATCCTCTAGTGGATCTCCCTGCTTCCTCATTCTTCTGGAGTCTATGCTCTACAGAGCTTCCAGAGTGGTCATTTTAAAATGTTCATCAAAGAAGAGCCTTTTCCTTCTCAGACCCTTCATAAAATAAGATCCAAATTCTTTGTTCCAGTCCGCAAAGACCCAATAATCTGGCTTTTTTCTATCACTTCAATCTTGTCTTTAACCATTCTCCATGCTGATTGACTCCTGGCACAATGGTTTTCTTTTTGTTCTGAGAAGATGTCAAAATCTTTTTCACTATAGAGTCTTTGTGCTTGGTGTCGTGTCTGCTAGAAAAACTCATTAATTAAGCATCAGCTAAAATTTCACCTGTATGTGAACTGTTTTTGTTTTGCTCTGAGACAAGCTTAGTTACTCTCATGTTTTGTACTCCTGCTGCACTCTGTTCTGACCTAGCATCCATGTTTTGTACTCCTGCTGCACTCTGTTCTGACTTAGCATCAACGAGCATCTTTCGTCACTCTTTTGTGCTGGGTTTTCCTACTCTAGAATGTAAGTTATTGGGGGAACAGTAACTTCCTTACTTGTTGTTGTTATTATTTCTTTAGTGCCCAGAGCACAGAATGTACTCACTAAACAGATGCAGCATTTACGAAAGAACTTTAAAGATGTTTAGTGTGAAGAAAAAGTTAAAGGGAAGTACTCAAGATAGTTATGGTCTATGTGCCGTTATATAGAATAGATAGTACATTTGTTTCCTTTTAGGACACACCTGGGTTTAATGTGCAGAAGTTACATGGAAAAGGGGGCTTTGCTCAATTTAAGAAACTTCAAAAGGTTAGAACTCTCCAGCTGGAGAAAGAGTGTGTGAAACAGTACTGACTCTGTCACTGGAAATATATATAAACGAGCAGGCTGGCTGTGTGCAAACGTCCCTAGGGAAGGGGTCCCTGCTTTGGGTATGGGGTTTTGTTTTTGTTTTTGTGTTTTTAATCTACCATTAGATTCTGTGTGGCCTGTATCATCCTTAGTTTCTATGTTAACTTCTTAAGTCTACTATTGTTTTAATTTCTGAGCCTACTTCCTATGTACTCAAGTAGCAGCTTTATTCTTTCCTTGATGGTTTTCTACTCTCCATTCTTGCTTAGTTATGTAATTTTTGGTGCATGGTTTTATTTTCTCTGCACTGATTGAATATTTGTTTACAGAGAAGCAATATGCACAGCAGTTCGATACACAGCCCCCAGAACTAAGCAGCCTGGGTTCAAATCTTGCCTTTATCACTCACCAGCTTTGCAAGCTACTGCTCCTACTACTGCCGCCCAATTAATATTGCTTATCTTCATTAATTACATCCAAGATGTTTTTCAACTCTAAATCTATTGTTCACTTTTGTTCACTTTTATTTTATGTGACTCTGCCTATTTAGTTAATCCACTTTAACCTTGGCTATTCTTCTTACATGACAACTTTTTAAAAAGTTGATTATTTTTTTATAAACAATAAATTGTGTTGGTTATAGGAAATGTATTTTTAATAAATATATACTTTGGAGTAACTTTTAATGATAGATTAACATTCCATTGCATGTATATACTCAGATTTTTGCATATCTCCTATTATTGAGACTTAGTATAGTTTCAGTTTTTATCATTATAAATGGTAAATATCCTTCTTGAAACACATTTTCATATTTTGCCAAAAACTTAAACTAAGATTAAGTCCTGGATATGGATTACTGTGTTCAGTGGCATTTACTTTTAAAGTAGTATATATTTGCTACTCTTCAGAAGGTTTTTCAGGACTTCTAATAGCATTTTTAAAATTCTATTCTCTTTTTCATAGTAACCAAATTAGTTTCTTTTTCTACTTGTATATCATTCTATTTGTACAGTAAATTTATTTTCTGTCTTCTGTGTTAGTCCCAGAATGTTAACCTATTTTGAGACTTCAACCATTTTTCTAACTTTTTATTATATATGTTTAAATGCATGATTTTTCTGTGATAATTACATAGTGTATCTTTAATTTATTCTAACAGAATGATTAATACATTACTTTTTATTTACTAATTTACAAGAATAATATAATTAGGAATCTTATTATTTATCCAAATATTTAATAAGGAAGAAAGGTATAATTTATTCTTCAGTGCTATACTGATCTTTTTGCCTTGGAAGTAGCTGTGAGCTATTCTGTATATCAAAGCATTTTTATCAATAGCTATTTACACTGACGTATATTCATTATGATAAGTTTTCTGCCTGATTTGGCTATTCAAGTAACTAAAACATTAAAATCAATATACAGTGTTATTTATAAAAAAAAAAAAACAATGAAATCCCTTCCATTTGAAATTAGATCCTATTATTTCATACAGTATTTTCAACATAATTGAAAAGGTTTCCTACCTGGTATAGTCCTGAATTGCTGTTAGATTGGCAATCCTCAACACAAAATTAAAAAGTGATATCCATTTTTAACATGAAATTGAATTTATAGTTTAGGTTTAAAAAATTTTTATGTCATCCCTTGAGGTTATTTTAAGTACAATTGAGATGTTAATACCACCATAGCTGGGAGTCACAGCTTCAGACCTTCTATTTGTTGACGCTTATGGAAGGTGAAATGTAAATTACTAATGCTGTTGAAATTCAGATACATAGTGTTTACTGTTCTCTCTTTGTCTGACTGGACCATTTAGCCACTGGAGGCAAATTTTATATATAAGTCTTTGAAAATACACATTGATCTTTACAAATCTAGAAAACTATAAAATGGTTGCTGGGTGAAATAGGTTACATTTGAGCATAACAAATCTTATATTCTTAACATTTAAAATTCAAATATAAAGTCAAATACTACCTTGAGGCAGAGACCAATTAAAGCTATTTAAAAGCACCTATGAATAGAATAAATAAAATTATTCTCAAAGACATTGTGCAGTTTATAATTTTGGTTATTATACCATTGGATCTTTAGTTTATTTTCATTTTGACATTATTATTCTTTAGTTGTGATTATTCAACTTTTGAATTCATGAATTGGAAACAAAAGTCAAGTTTCCTTAAGCCATGTTTTTTAAAAAAGAATGAGCATTGAATATACTTAGAAAAGCCAAAATTTTATACTTCTACAAACAATTATAATCAGACATGCATTCAACAAAGACTTGTTGAGTTTTTAATATAAGCCAGGTGTTGAGGGGTCCAGAAATGAAATTTTTTTTCCTTTTAAGGAATTGGGAATGAAGGAAGAAAGATAGTTATGATAAAATGTAATGACTGCTCTACCAGCGATTGTCTAAGGTATAATTGCAGCCTACGAGAGTATCTAATTCAGCATCAGGGCTCAGAGTGCACTTGAACTGGACCATGAAAAATGCCACGTGGTATTGAAAGTATGTACAGTGATAAAGCTGCACAAAAAGTTAACATTTCATTCCTGAAAGATCTCGTATGATGTTGCATTTCTCTCTTCCTGAAGTTAAAAGGTGGCCATTAAAGATGTTAAGCAGTGGAATGATGTGATCCAATTTGTGCATTTGGATGTCACTCTGTCAGAAGTGTAAGGGACTGGTGGAGAGGGAGATAGGTCATTGCGTGGCAATTCAGTCAAGAGCTGAACTCGTACGTTGACAACAGGAATAGAACTTTGAGAGCAGGTTTGAGAGGTATTAAGGAAATAGTAAAGTTACGGTTTAGTGACTAATTGGTTGTAGGGGGGTCAGAGCAAGAAAGGAGACAAAGATGACATCCAGATTTCTCACTTGGGCAACTGGATAAATGATGAATTGTATTCTGAAATAGGGAACATAAAAATACAGCAGCTCGATAGGGACAAGGATAAGTTCAGATTGAATACGCTGAGTTTGAGATACCAGTGATAGATTCAGGAGAGGTTTTTGGTAGGAAGTTGGGAATGTGGATTTGATAGTCAAAAGAAAATTTGGAGTGGAAGAATAGATTCTGGAGATATAGGTGACATTGTGATCAATATTTTGGTAGTGGTTCAAAACATAAGTGGGAATGAAATGGCCAAGGAAGAGAAGGTAGAGTAAGAAGAAAAGAGTGTTGAGAAGAAAGCCTGGAAGATATAACTATTTATGAGTTTGATAAAGGCATAGACATTTGCAAAGCAGGCTGAAAATATGTCACTAAAGCAATAGGAAGAATATTGTAAGAAAGTGATTTCATAGACTTAAAACTGAGAACTGAAATTTATCCATTGAATTGTGTATATCAGGAATCATGGCCAGCTTGGTGAGAACAATTTTGTGGAGTTGGACGCTGAATGGACTGGATTTTAAAGGTTATGTAGAAGAAAAAACTCGTAATGAACTATCTTTTCAAGATGTCTGTGCAGCACTGATGTTTCCATGGAGGCTGAAGATCATTAATTTGAAATGTTATCAAACTGCAGGTTTAAAAATATTTTTAACTAATCCTCAGTCTTCAAGCTTGGGAATAGAGTAATGGGGTAGGATATTTGTGACATAGGCTCATCAGAAAGATGACTGTGAGGAAGTTGAGGACATTGATGTTTTAGATACTAAATAAAAGAAAACAGAAAACAATCATCTAATATTAGAATTAATGCCTCTCCCCTCAAGTTAGACTAGGACAGGATGAAACCACATTATTTGGGTTCCAGGCCTATGCTTTAGACAGGAAAACTGTTCTTTAATTCTCTAAGCAGCCTTTGGCAAATGCACAAATTCACAGGAGTTAATGAGTTGGTGCTCTCAGTATGTCAAGGACGCCAGTACAGTTGACAGCATAAAAGATCCAAGCTGTGCTTGCTGAGCGATTAAAGTGTGTTCTTCTTTACTCTTGTGTTGCATTCAGAGAAGCAGACCGCTCAATGTGACTGAGGGGTTTTCTGCCTTACTGTTAGATGGGAAGCCCCATCATCTGTTAGGACATAAATGTCAAGGCAAGCATGTCAAATATCGGTGATGTGTACAAGAGGAGTCACTATCTATAAATTATAAGGCTCTGGGGCTTTTGTCACAACATAAGACTCTGAAATTTAGCAGCAGGAACAGCTTTCAACTTACTAGCATTTCTTTGAGAGAGAAAGAATAAACCTGCATGAGACACCCCAATAATCAAACTATGTATACAGACTGATGAAAATAACCTATAGGAAGATAGGTGAGCAGCCAATACATAATTTAAAGATGGGGAGGCCTCTGAATAACTGAAGGTAGATAGCAAGCGAATGCAGAAATACCATTTCAGCAGGACTAAATTGATAGGATGGAAAAGATCTCTCTGCTACATGAGACAGATATGACTAGACTGGGATTTGAGATAAATATGTTCTTCATTTTTCTCTTTACAACATTTTTTTTCAATATGAATAAAAATGCTGGTAGATTTTTTTTTTTTTTTTTAACCTCAGGGTTCTATTGTGTAAGTGGCTCCAGGGAAAGGGAAAAGAGAACATTCATTAGTGGTGAAAGAAATTTATATATAAAATAAACCTAAAAGAAAATGCATAGTAAATTGAAAGTCAAATGATTAAAAATGACTATAACTATAATATATGATATTCTTTTTTGCTTACCTGGATAATTATAGAAGTAATCTGGTACCAATAATTATGGTTTTTTTAAAAGCTGATACATTACAGGTAACTTATCCATCCCTGTTGGTTAAAACAAAATAGCATCACCAAATAGCATTAGTAACTGTTGTAAGTATTCAACAGTAAGTCCTGAATGGTAGAAATGAGAAATTTTATAGTACAGACCAAATTAGCAAAGAATTATAGGGCCACACAAAATACATAAAAATAAGAAATGAAAAAAAGAATAAAACTGTAGGCTGCTATATTTATATATAGGATGTATATTTGGCATCTACAGCCATTTAGAAAATAGCTGGAGATGAAGAAACTAAAAGAAAATCTCTTTAAGGAGCCTAAATAGAATACTCAAGAGTCAATACATTAAAGCTCATGTACTGAATTCAGTTAAAAGCATTACTCTTATTTATACATGATTGTGTATCATTTTCCCAACTAGCAGAAAAATTACAAGTAGTAAATATAAAGATGTCTATTGAAGAGGCAGTACACTTTGGTAGAAAAATAGAGAGCAAGACACGGTTGGGAGTAGGGGGTGGAGAGAAATAATTTACACAAATCTAGTTAATAAGGATACTTGAGATTAAAAGAAGTTAAACCCAGTGTTCTATCTATTGAGTACTGGATGTATGATCTGAAACACAATATTTTATGATACCTAGGTTTGAGCCTTGGCTTGACCACTTACTGATAGTGTGATTTTATGGGCAATGAGAGATTTATGCATCCTAATTTACTATCCATGAAATGATGGTACTAATGATACATTTTGTTGATTCCAAGAGCACTTCTTTACGTTTTAACACCTCTGAAATGGAGATGAGTGTTGCTGTTGATGACATCTTGCCACTGCAGTGAGTCAGGCAGCTTTTGAGACACAGTTGTTACTGCCTGCCTATGCAAACCTTGGTTCCTGCTGTCATGATTGTAGAACTGCAGTACATCAGTGATTCAGACAACAAACCACTTAAAGACCATACAAAGAAGAAACGTATCCTATTTGTTGTCTAAAACCTTTTATTGACATCTTCTTGTAAGATCAAAAAAGCACCCACATCAAAACTTGCAAAATGGGTGTCAGTGGCTAGGAAGACAATTCTTAAGACAGAAGGAGAGCATTTCTCTATGACATGCTACATCACCTATACGGATGGTGGCACAGAGGATGCATTGGCTGGAAAAACAGGGGCATCTACAGTGCTGAGTTGAAAAGTGATTTGGAAGAATCAATCCAATTATGAAGATAATTGAAAAAATGCTTTAGCTGATTTACTTAACTTTAATTATTCTTTTTAGTATGCACAGGAGTGACATATACGGTAGAAAAATTTATGCGTAAATAAGTCTAAAGAAACCCTTTGAATAAAAATTGTAAGTGATAAATCAGTCTTAGTTTAACTGACAGCTTTTTGTTCTTTCCTAGTGCTTCATGAAATAGTAGTGTCTTATAGTGGCATTTTATATTTAATGAAATATGGTATTTGGGAGAGTTGAAGAGATTAAAAGAAAAGCAAAAGTGGTTTGCAGGACTGGAAAACAATGAAAACATTTTGGGCAATTACAGTGAAAAGAGATGGTTAAAAGCTGGTTGAGGGAAAAAGACATAAAAATAAGCTTTAAATTTAGGTACATCTATACTAAAACACCTTAAATTCTATCTTGGACTTCAATTACATTGTTGTGTACCTTGCCAACTGCTGCTGACACACAAAAAGAAAAAAAATGTGTATCTGAAGAATATATATATTTTAAGAATATAGAAATGTAAATCACTGTTTATATTTTACCTTAAATGTTTAAAATATACATTGGAATATTAATATTTATTTACTTTGCAAGTGCAATTGTGTTCAACCTAAAAATTTTTAAATCAATTAAATTAAAAAAATTTTTTTTCATTGGGGGAGGTGATTAGATTTATTTATTTATTTATTTCCTGAGGAGACACTGGGGATTGAACCCAGGACCTTGTGCATGCTAAGCATGAACTCTACCACTTGAGCTGTATATCCTCCCCTCAAAATCAATTACATTTTGTTAATAATAAATCATGTAATGTTTACATTTTAGAAATAGCATATACAGAGACCTTTAATTTCTAGTATAATTTTCTTGGTGAAGTCTAGGCCACATTTATAATTATCATGATAAATATATATGTCACAGTATATAAACATATACTATTTTGCAATCTGCTTTTTGAACATAATATATCTTGGCTATTGTGCCATGTCAGTCTGTATAGAACTATCTATCCCTTTTAATGGCTGTTTTGTAGTCCGTTGCATGAATATGCCATAATTGATTTAACTAATGCTTTGTTAACAGATATAAAGATGTCCACCTACTTGCTCTCATAAACAATGTTACAATGAATAATTCTTGCAGCTTCTTTCTTGCACACGCTTGTTTAATTTTTCCTTTGGGTAAATTCATACATATAATATTGATATAGGCTCATTTTGCATTTGGGGATACAGAAAATGTTTTTCTCCAGAAAGGTCGTTTAAAATTTGCTTACTTAACAGTATATTGTAGAAATAGAAATAACTTCACAGACTGATCTTAGTTGAAAAATTGTAATCTACAACAAACTTAGTCTTGAAGCCTTGTGGATAATGTGAGGTAGTTGAAATTGTCCTCCTTGGCAGGACAAGCAGGGGATGGTTAGATATTTCTCATGGGGGAACTATTGGCATTTTAGGCAGAACACTTTTGTGTTGTGTAACCAGTTTGTGCTTTCTGATTATAAAGTACTCTTTGCCTCATAGGGCACAGGAACTGGGTGAAATGAGAACATTGTTCTAGGACAAATAGGTGGGGAAAGACCTCATTAAATTTAAATAAATGCAAGCTCTGTCCCTCTCTTGCTATGCTTATGGAGCAGATTAATTCTGGATAGCTCATCCTGGAATACTCAATGCTTAACTACAAAGGTTTTTTCTAATCATTCAGGAATGCAGCTTTGTAATTACAAAAGATAGGAAAGTCCAAAGCTTATGAAATATTATAGTGCTCTTTTTAAATCTTTAGACTATAAATTTTTTGTCGAAAATGAATTTGTTTACTTTAGTTGTAAAAGAATTTAGCTTTGATCCATCACAATAAAAATTGTGTAGGTTTTTTTGTTGTTTGGTTTGTTTTGTTTTGTTTCGTTTTTGTTTTTGCTTTGATATTCAGAAAACATCAAATCACTTTCACATCTTATTTTCACCTGTGCTCTGTTTAAAATAAATAGTGCTTCTGGCAAATTTAAGCACAAATGTGACTCAAAGCCTCCTTCTATGGTATGAAAGTTCTTCTTTGCCCACACCTTCATCAAATCTGGTTAATAATTATAGAGCAGTGGTTAAAATTAAAGCTCTGAAATCAGATTGCCTTGGTTCAGACATTGTTTCATTTTTCTGTGCCTCACTTTCTGTATCTGAAAGGTTCAAGGATAGTACCAAAATACCTCAGAGGACTGCTGTCAAGAAATAGACCTGTGCTTAACACATAGAAAGCACTCAATACATGTTTGTTATTGTCATTATTATTGTTATCAGTGGTGGTGCTGATGCAGGAAAAACGGATGTGGGGTGTGAGGAGGGCCATGTCCCAGGCTTTGGTTGAGCCCCTGGAACGTTTCCCGCCAAGTGTGGGTCCTTGGCTTCGCGCAGGAAAGAATTCAAGAGCGAGACACAGATAAGTAAATGTAGATTTATTTAGAGAGCTACATCGAAAGGCAAGAGGAAGGCCACGAGATATGTGGGTTGGGTGCTCAGATTAGAGTAAAAGTAGGTACACACTCCATAGACAGAGTCCCCAAACGAGGAGGGGGAGGAGAGGTGGTGGTGGCTGCAAGGTGGCATGTTGCCAGTTTTTATGGGCTCAGTGGCTTCATATGCTAATAAGTGGAAGGACCAGTCTGACTAGCCTGGGTAAGGGGCTGAGATTCCCAGGAAGTTGCCCATTTCCCACTCTTTTACCTTTTGTGGCGAGCCTTAGGACTGTCATGGTGCCTGGGGGCATGTTATTTACCGTGTTAATATATTACAATGGGAGTATAATGAAGCTCAAGATCTGCTAAAAGCCAAATCTCCCACCACCTTGAGGCTCAAGGCCTACTGGGGGTTGAATCTTCCACCACTTTGATGTTAATTGCTGTATCATTCCTTGAATGGCTGTGCCCTGCCCCCTTCCTGTCTCAGTTCTGTAGTATGTCAGCTGAACTGAAAATAACGCAGCCCAGAATTTCCTTCCCTGCATGATATGGGTTCTCTTGACTGCAAGAGAAATCTGCATTCTCTTTGAAAAGGGGAAGGGAAACAGCAACCCTGTTTGAGACCAAGGCTGTTGCAAGTGCATGCACATTGACAGGGCTCTCTGCTGGCTCACCTTGGAGTAGGGCCCCTGCCTTGTTTGCAGCCCCTCAAGCTCTGAGTTCTCTGTTTCCTGGGCCCACTGCCAAGTGCATGTTTATCTCCATGAGGAAATGTACTAATATTTCTTCTGTCATCCCATCATCAAAATTGGAGGTTTGAAAGCAGTGAAAGGCCTACATGATTTCTGTAGCTGTAAAGAGAGCAGTGCGTTCCTGCTTGTCCTCATGCACTGAGTTTTCCTTATTGTCACATCCCCCTTCCCTTCTGACTGCAGACTCAAAAACAGATTCAGGGGCATCTCACGTACTCAGCTTTCACAATCATGTGTTCAATCCTTATAACTCTCATAAAGATTCTGCTTCTTTGATCAGACTCAATTCATTGTTAATGTAATTTTGCTATTTGTGATACGTAAAAATCACAAACCCAAGACTCCTTTTGTTTTAGTTTGTACTTCTTTATTATTAGAAACTCTTGAATATCTTTTGGAATGTTCATTGGTAGTTAGCATATCATCTATGATTTGCTTATTTGTATTTGACCAATTAGATTGTTCCTTTTATATAGCCTTGTAGGAATGCATTATAAACTTAGAATATTAAAACTTTGTAATATGTATTGTATGTGTTGTTTTTCTTTTAAGCTTGTTTATATATATATTTTGCCATACCGAGTTCAAACTTTTTGTAACTAAATTCATATTATTTAACTTCATAAATTCTACCCTTTATAGTGTGCCTTCCCCCTCAACTAGAGAAATATTTATATATTATTTTTTCTACTAGTCTTATTGAGATAGAATTGATATAACATTGTATTAGGTTAAGTGGTACAACATAATTATTTGATATATGTATATCTGTATTATTGTAAAATAATCACCACTATAAGTTTAGTTAACATCCATCACCTCACAAAGTTCACACAGTTACAATTTTTTTCTTGAGATGAAAACTTTTAAGATCTATTCCCTTAGCAACTTTCAAATGCAGTATTGTTAACTATTTTCACCATGCTTTTCATTATATATGTAGAACTTATTTATTTTGTAACTGGAAGTGTATACCTTTTGACCACTTTCACCCAGTTTGCCCAGCACCCGCTCCCCCAACTTCTGATGGTCACCAATCTGTTCTTCTATATCTATGAGTTCACCTAGACTATTGTAAATAATGCTGCAGTGAGCATGGGAATGCATATATCTTTTAGAGATGAGATTATTCCTTCAGATAAATACCCAGGAGTGGACTTGTTGTATCATAGGGTAATTCTATTTAAAATTTTTTGAGGAACCTCCATATTGTCTTCCAGAGCGGCTATACCAATTGACATTCCCACCAGCAGTGCCCAAGTGTTCCCTTTCCTCTACATTCTTACTAACACTTGTTATTTCTTCTCTTTTTGATTAAATAGTCATTCTAACAGGTGTAAAGTGATAATCTCATTGGGTTTTCATTTTCATTTCCTTAGCAATTAATGATGTTGAGCAGCTTTTCATGTACCTGTTGGCCATTTGTATATCTTCTCTGAAAATATGTCTTTTCAGGTTCTCTGCCTATTTAAAAAATCAGATTGTTTGATTTTTCCTATTGAGTTGTATCAGTTCCTTATGTCTTTTGGATATTAACCCCTTATATGATTTGCAAATATTTTCTCTCATTCAATAGGTTGTCTTTTCATGTTGTTGATTATTTCCTTTGCTGTGCAGAAGCATTTTAGTTTGATGTAGTGCCACTTGTTTATTTTTGCTTTTGTTGCATTTGTTTTCAGTGTCGAATTCAAAAATATCATTGCCAAGACTAATGTCTAGTAGCTTACCACTTGTGCTTTCTTCCAGTTTTATGGTTTCAGGTTTTATGTTCAATTCTTTAATCCATGTTGAATTGGTCTTTGTGTATGGTGTAAGATAAGGGTCTAATTTCATTCTTTTAGATGTGCCATCCAATTTTCCCAACACCATTTATTGAAGAAATTGTCCTTTCCCCATTGTATATTCTTGGGTCCTTTATCATAACTTAATTGATCATATATATGTGGGTTTATTTCTGGGCTCTAATTCTGTTCCATTGCTCTCTGTGTCTATTTTTATGCCAATGCAATACTGTTTTGATCACTATAGCTTTGTAATATAGTTTGAAAGCGTGAATTGTGCTGCCTTCAGCTTTCTTCTTGCTCAAGATTGCTTTGGCTCTTGAGGGTGTTTTGTGATTTAATACAAATTGTAGAGTTGTTTGTTCTATTTCTGTGAAAAAATGCCATTGGAATTTTGGTAGGAATTGCATTCAATCTGTAGTACATATTTTATAATTTGGAGAAAATTTCTCATCAAGCCTTTGATATGTGATTTATATTATTGTAGGAACTCTTATTATTTGGATGAAATGGTCAAATATTTTGATTACTATGTGTATTATTAGATGGACTTCACTCATAATGAATATACATAGTTCTGAAAATGACAAATGAAAACTACACAAGTATTTCCAGCTTTGCAAAGTTAGAACAGCCGATTTAGTAATCAGCTGAAAAAAATACCAGGAAGCAAATTTATTCTTTAAATTTATAGTTAAGTTTGGAAAAAAAATATTAAAAGTTATGTAATCTAAACTCTCAGGCAAAAAAGAAAACTTCTTATTTTCTTGATAGCTCATTCTAAATTTATTTATTAGAGGTTCTTCTGTAATTCCTATCCCTTGCTTCTAGTTTTGCTATCTGAAGTTCTGCAAGATATGTCTAATATTTTCTCTTTCACTTCATAGTTCTTAAATCTTTGAAGATAGCTTTTATAATCTAGTTAAGTCATATCTTTTCCAGTTTTTCATTCATATTCATTTTTTTAACTTATTCAACATATATTTATTGAGCACTTGTTATGTGCTGAATAATGTTCTAAAATACAGCCCATGCCGTCATAGAGCTTACATTGAAATAGTTAAAAATTCCTCATATTACATAATTTTTTACTCTTTATCAATTTACTGAGACTTCTATATTTCTTAGTTTCCTCTTTTAGTGATTTGTCTAGAATAAACGCAATGTGCTAGGTATGTGATCTAACCAGTGTAGCTGTGGTCATGATCCATGTGTTCTTTGTTCACATAGAAACATTTTTACATTGAAATCAATTACATTCCAGGAACTAAATTCAAATATAATCGAATGATGGCCTACATTGTAAGCAGCAACATAAAAAAATGTCATCTGATAACATTTCATATTGTATCAGGAGGTAGCCTAGGAAAAGAATTTGAGAGCAGAAGTCATAACAGCAGAGAGGTAGTTAGACTGTAGAACTTTCTGAAATACTTTTTAAGCAAACCAGTTTGTAACAGAACTAGTCTTGAAATATTCAAGTGCATACATAGAGGCCAGGATTATTACTGGAGGGGACCTGTCAATTGGATGTCTTCTTACGTTACAGTTGACCTGTTTTCTCTTCATGTTCTATGTCCCATTTATATAACATCATGTTGTTTGGGGTTGTAGCCTTTACATTATAGTAATTCTCACAGATAGGATAGGAGCCCATGCTCTTACCTATTAAAAATGTAAATGATGACTGAGAAATTCTGAATATGATTTATGTCTTCAGTGACTTGGATATGAATGCTTATCAATAAATAATGGGCAGTTGTAGTAGGAATGGAATTTCCCACTCCATATTCCAACTGGAGTTGCAATTACATGTCGAATAGCACAATTTTTCTTATCTTTTTTCCCTCTGCTTATGATATTGAAAGTAAATCTTAAAAGTCAGTTTAGAATGACTAAAAAATGAGTCATTGGATTAGAATTTGGATGCCTGCTGCCTCTCTCTGAAGAGGAAAATAGAGGGCAGTTAACCATAATTCGTAGTTCACTGACTTAGGCAGTAAATTTTTTGTAATAAGAAACTTTCCTGGGAAACAAATGAAAGCTCTGACATGTCCCCAAAGATCCGTGAAATGCTGATGGGATCTGCTCTTATTTCTATAGGAATGTGGTATAATAGAGTAAGCAGTGCTTAGCATTGCATCAAGAGGCTGTTTTTCATCTCTTGAGCCAGTAACTCCTTTAAATTTCTTATGAAGCAAGCAAAAAAATTTTCCCCTATAAAACTGAATAGGCAGTGGTTTTGTTCAACTATGCAGTAATACAAACGTCCATATCACACACATTTTATATTTTAGGTGCCAATAAGTATCCTGAAACCATTTAAGTTTGTTTCACAAGGAATAAAATTGTATATTCTCTTAGTAATAGACTCATAATAAGAACATACTGCTATTTTAAAATTATTTTATGCCTATTTAAAATACAACATTAGGGTGATCATTTTAATGTTTATTTCCCTTTCTTTATTATTATAAAATTATATTGTCTAATTCTTGATTTTTTTGTATTTGCATTTAAATCGTTAATTTTTACAGTGGCTTGCCTTGTTCGTAAAGGTAGCCATTTTCACTCATTCAGTTATTCATCTGCTCATTTATTTAACAATTACTTATAGAATGCTTATGTGGCTAGAATAGTGTTGGGCACCATGGATGCAACGGAAAGTTCCAAATAGGGATAAACAGAACACAAAATTATGCAAGATTGTAGAATGCATGGTTAAGATCTGGAACTGGAGAGTTTAACAGGAACCAGATCATGAACGTGCAGCTAAGAGTTTGTGCTTCATCTCAGGGGCAGTGGGGAACTCTTAAGAGCTTAATTGGGAGATTGACATGATTAGATAAGTATTTTAGAAAGATCACTTTTGGCTGCCATGCAGAGAATGGGCTACAAAGAAACTGGAAGTACAGCAACTAGTTAGGAAGCTGTTGTAATAATTCAGGCAAAGGTGATGGTGTCCACAGTAGGTAGAGGCAGCTTATGGACAGGTCTGCTCATCGGAGAATATGAGTAGAGTTAAAAGGAAAGAGAATCTGAAATTCTTAGGAAAATGAGAGATAGGTTGAGGAGAGAGAATCCAAAATGAAGGGCACAAGGAGTAGCTAGAGAGGCTGGAGTGAAGCTGGGAGATTATTTTGAGGGAGCCCAAAACTAAATGTTGCACGTATTACTTATGTGCCTGGGGAGAAAAGTGTCTTGACGTTTGTATTAAGTGAAAATTAAATGGTGGTTCCCCTTTTTAAACAAAGCAAAGGCGTAACATCTAATGAATTATCACTACTGCTTGGTCAATTGTCAATAGGATGATAAATTTTTTGGGAAAAGGAATTGGGGCAAACCTTGATGGAGGACTCTTTAAGAGATTTCTTGGGATTCATACGGGCAGTGAGACTAATCTATCAGTATCATTATGCTGTTTCAGGGATGCAGTGATGATAAATGTGGATATGGGATAGTTCCAGAGACTCTCTATCATTAATTAGCACCTTACAGTTATCTTCAGACATTTATTAACAACGTTTAGATTTGGCTATAACTATCTATTATAGTCCTTTTAAGTAGAAGGCTTCTAAATCCTGGCAGTTGTTTTCATTAGCTGCCAAATGAAGAGAAATATGACCATGTGCTGTACAATTCAGAAAAGCTAGCAGCACTTCTTCTTTCCCAAATGTTCACTTAACTGCAGGAAAAAGCAACAATGAAATTTGAAAAGAACTGCTTTTCATTCAGATCTCCATTTCAAAGAACATTTTATGAGATTACCTACTGTGCTAATGAGGCACCTTCAAAGGACGTTTAAATATCTTTACATTTTTCATCAGTAATGTCTAATTGGTATGATCAGATTATGATTTTTTCAGTATCTATATTATAAAATTCTTAAAATAATCCTGTGACTTCAAGATTTGCTGTAACTCCAGTTAACCATTAAGGGGCCAGAGGCCCCAAGTGGTTCCATTTACACATCTACAAGTGGAGGGACTGGTATTCAAATCAGTATTCAAATACTCTAGTGTCTAGTCATTCAGCCTTTCCAATGTTTTTAATATGTACTTGTTTGTCTTTTGAATCCACATCCCCATCTACAAAAAAAGCCTGATCTGTAACAGCTCCTGTCTTCATTCAAGGGCTTCTGACGTGCCTTCTTAGAGTTCTTGTAGCTCCACAAAGCTAATTTAAACTATGTGCTGGCAACGAACCTGCCTCCTAGTTTGATGAATTGGGGCTCTAGTGCAAAGGAAGACGGATGGAAGAAAAAAATTTAACTTGATTCATTGATGGTTTTAAAAGATGATTTGTGTTTACTGAATACAGTTCAATGTTGTCTGGAAATTTTTTGAAATATATACTTCTGCCATCACTTAAAAACAACTTTTAATTCTGAAGTAATTCTAGTATTAACGAAAAGTTGCAAAAATAGATCAGGAAACTCCTATATTCTCTCACCTGTGTTGACATCTCACATAACCATACATCAAAACCAGAAACTTAAATTGATGATTACTATTAAGTAAACTACAGGCTTTATTTTTGCACCAGTTTTTCCCAACAACCTCTTTTTTCTGTTCCATAATCCAGTCCTGCATCCCACACTGCATTTAGTTGTTGGGTTTCCTCACTGTCCTCCAATCTGTGACAGTTCCTCAGTCCTTCCTTGTCTTTCATCATCTTGATACTACAGAAAGTACTGGTCAGTTATTTTGTAGACTGTGTCCCTATTTGGGTTCATGTAATGTTTCTCAAAATTAGATTGATGTAATGTATTTTTGGCAAGAACACCACTGAAGTGATATTGTGTCCTTCTCAGTGAATCACAGCAAGGAGTAGTACATAATGCCACTGTATCGTACTGGTGATGTTGGCTTTGGTCACTTAGTTAAGGTAGTATCAGTCAAGTTTCTCCACTGTAAAATTACTATTTTCCCTTTTATAATTAATAGATATTTTTGGAGGGAAGAACACCTTGAGACTGTGCAAATATCCTATTTCTCCTTAAACTTTCACCTACAAATTTTAGCATTCACTGGTGGATATTGCTTGAAACAATTGTTATTGTGGTATTGGTCTCATTTGATTTTGTATTTCCCATCTACATTTATTAATTAGAATTCTTCTGTGTGAAACAGGTGGCCTTTTCCAGGTTTATTTACTTATTGAATTATTTATATTTATCCGTATGGATTCATGTATATTTATTTTATTCTATAAGTTACAGTCCAATATCATTGTTATATACTTTATTTATCATATTATTCTAACTTCAGTCATTGGGAGCTCTTCAGGTTGACTCCTGTGTCCTTTTGATATACCCTCATTCCATTGCTTTTTGAATAATTTTTTTACTTCCTGAAAACAAAATCCTCCTGGCTCATTTTGCATTTTCCTTGCCTCAGTCCTAGAATCAACCAATTTTTCAAAAAGCTCAGGTTCCTTTTGTGGAGAACAGTATTTAGAAACCAGGATCTGGCTGACAGGTATGTGTCATTCCTAGGCCCTCTCAGTGGACAAAGCTTGGACATATATGTATATATGCTAATTCATGCATACATACACCTGTATTTCTTTCTGCGTCCCTCCATTAAACACACACACACACACACAAATACAAGTTTATACTGATAACTCAAGCATCAGGTGGGCTGAATTGATCAAATAAACTATTCTAACTGAAGTCCTTGAAAACTGAAATTTTCACGTTTTCCAGCTCCAAGTACACTAGGCTCTAAGTGAAGAATTTGCGTTGCGTTTCCACATTTGCCAGAAAACAGCTCTATTACCTTGATCTCTCCCTTTCTGCCTGCTGACCTGGAAAAGTGAAATAACATCTGCCCTATCCAGGTTACCAGTTGGTTGCAGGGATTTAATAAAAGTCTTGATTTTGTCTCTACTTCTCTGTCAGTGTCTCTCTGTTTTCCTTTATAGCCAGTCTTCTTCCCTGCCTCTAGCCTTGTTGCTCAGAAAACTCTTTTCCATACTGAATTAGAATGATCAATCAGAAATGAAAACTGTTTCTCATTTCTCTTCTTGTTTAAACTTGCAATAGCTTTTTATCTGCTAAAAAATAAGATCTAAGGACATGACATAGCAAACAAGACTCTCTATGGTCTAAGTCTTTCATATCTACAAGTCTCATCTCCTTATTTTCTACCTTCCTATTTTATGCTCTAATATTATAAGATGGTTTGATATCATCTTCCTTTGCCAATGGAAGTCTTTCTTCAGCTCTTTGTTTTTGTGATACTATTTGGCCAGATTTGGATTGAGGCATTCTTGACAGTTTCTTCCAGCTAACTCTTGTGTAAATTTTAAGAATCAGTTTGGTGTCATGCACCCTTATATGTTGTCATGTGCTTGGTCCCTGACACTTGGTCCATTCAGTCAATTCTCTCTCTTTTTTTTTAAATTCAGTCAATTCTTGATGAGCTTGATGAGTTGTCTCCTTTTTCTGTTACCACTTTCTTATTATTTCTGATGCCTGATACCTGAAGCCATTGTAGTTTGCTTTTTGTCTCCGTTAATTATCTAAAATTGCTCTTGATAAAGTACTAATTGCCAAAATCATAGACACATTTTAGTCCTCATCTAACTTTACCCTAAAGAGTGTTGGGTGCTAAGGATAGTTTATTGTAGTTGCCATGCATAGGGTCACATTGGTGATGCACGAATGGAGGTGGTTTATTTGAGAGAAGATCAGTGCTGAGAAACAAGGCTGCAGATGTAAACCAAGGCCACGTGTTATAGAAATCAGTAGGCCATGTTAAGGAGATCAAATTTATCCTGAAAACAGTGGAGAGCCCTGTAAAAGATTTAAATAAAGAAGGTTGTATTTTAGAAACATAATTGTGAATGAATTTGTCAAGAGTAGAGGGCATGTCAAAATGAAATGGAGCAATCCTGAGAATAGAAGAAGGGAAATTAGGTTGTCGTGTAATCCTCAGATGTTATTATGATTTATCTAAACTATGGTAGCAAAAGTATGAAGAAAATAGAAGTACTCAACAGATATAGTAGATAGAATCATTTGATGATGAACTGAAAGTGGAGGATGAGTCTGAAGAAGAGATAACAGACTTTTAGGTTCTTATTAAATGATAGAGGAATTCCCTGAGATTGGGATACAAGAGTAGAAGTGGATTTGGGGGAAGACAATGGTGAGTTTATTTGGAAATGTTGAGTTCAGGATATCTGTGAAACATCTAAATGGAGCTGTCTCACTGGCAGCCCCATGTGTGACTAAAGCCTGAAATACAGGTGTGGGCATGAGATGCGGGTTTTGAAATCAATAGCGTGTTGATGGTAAATGAATCCATGGTCGTTGATAAGATACCCCGGGATGTCTGTGAAATGAAAAGGGATCTAACACCTTCCACTGCCTTTCCCTTTCATCTTAGTGAATAGAACCACCACTCACCCATTCACCCAGCTGGAAACCTTAGAGTCATGCTCAGCTACATACTATCACCTCTTCAACTCATGCTTAACTCGCTCTCCTGCTTATGTCTTCCTTATTCTGACCATCTCTGCCTTTGCTCAGGCTCTTAGAATGTCTCTCATGGACCAATTATTATAGTTCTTACTGGTCTTCATGCTGTCAGCTTAACCTCTTCAAAACCATCTATCTTATGCATTTTATAACCCTAGAATCTGCACATTATTTATAAAAATATTTATGAGTGAATAAATATATTCTTGAAAAGTATAAAGTGCTAAAGAAATAGAAACTAATGAATTTTAACTGAGGTTGAAATCTCAATTCTCTTTAGAAGCTCTGTTCTATAACAATTTATAGGTGAGATTAAAATATTAATGTCTATTTCCTTTGTGGGTACTTAATACCACCTATCACAGGTAAAAGGAAAACTACCTCTCAGAGTAATTTTTAAAAAACGTATAATTATTATGTGGGGGTGTGCCATGGAAAGCAATCTGGATAAGGGAATAAAAGCTGTTGTCTTGAGGCAAGAGAAACAAAGGAAGAAAGTCAGAGAAGACCTATCGTAGTGACTCTAACTGACCCTAAATTTCTGACATAATCTTAGAGGTTCTAACCCAAGCATTTGCAATGGGCCAGCAGTCAATGTGCGTCCTCTTGAGCTGGCAGCCACTGCAAGATGTTAGGGAGCCTTTCTTTGGTATGTACCACTTGGCCACAAGCCAGCATTCATACACAGTAGTCTTTTGGTGAATATTAATGGCTGATGGTTTTAAGAGAATGGATTAAGCAATGAATGTAGATATTTTTAGATACTTAGCATTATGCATAGAGAAGGCCAAAGAAGAGCAGATAAACTTTAAAATGGTCTACCTGAATCCTTTTGAGAGTTTGTTGAAAAGTAGGACCAAGACAAAGGTAAAAAGCAAAGAAAATATCAAAACTTATTTTTATTTAAAAACACTTTTGTGAATAAAATTTCTTAACCGATTGAATAGATTTTCATTTTTCTTGCTACTCTACTCCTTTTCTTTGTGTCAAATGCCCAGAGACAATTTTGGTTTTCTTTTTGTATGGAGAGTTTTATTTTCATACCATCAGACAGAGAGCACTCTAAAAAACATTAGAAGATAGACATTTAATTCAGTCTCTAAATGGCAACTTTGCTTATAAATACAGTGTATTTTACAATGCTAAGAACTTAATCTCTTTTTCTTGCCTGACTGCTCTAGCTAGGACTTTCAGGCTGATGTCAAATAGCAGTGGCAAAAGTGAGCATTCTTGTCTTATTCCTGAGCTAAGGGAGAAAGCTTTCAATCTTATCACCACTGACTATGATGTCATCTGTGGCAAAAGCAACATAAAAGATTCTCACTAGTTTAAATTAGAAAGTGAATTTTTTTTTTTTAAATAATATTAAGCTATCTCATGGAACCAAAAAGAGATGGATAATGAAGAATCAGGAAGATCATTACCTCACAGACCCTATCTGAACAATTTTCATTTAAAATGACTCAGCTCTTACAGCATTCTGCTTCTGGATCCCTTTGTTATGAATATTATAGACCTGAGAAAGAAAAAAAAAAAAAAGGAGAATGTGATTGGCTCCACTCATATCACATGTCCACTGCTGGACCATTCAGCCAAGGTGAGATATAGGGTGATATAGTAAAGGCAGAGCTATTAGCCCTGTTTGCCAGGAACTGTTCTCAGAGAAGGAAGAACCACTGTGGGCTTACAATATTCTGCCCCAAAGATCAAGAGCCATAGGAAATGCTAACATAGAAATAGTGTTTGTATTACTAAATTCATGCTTTAAATTTTATTTAGTAGGCCACTGGTCTTTGCCTCTTCATCTGTATTGTCAAAGGCACTAAAAACTTTGGAATTTTTTGCATTGAAGTTTCTTAGCATTGATTTATTATACTTAGTTCCTCTGAAGGTGTTGAGCTAGTTGCATTTCAGAATAATTCAAGTGGCAACTCCATTTAAAAATAGATTCAAGAAGAAAAAGAACTGGCATAACTGCAAAGAATAAACAAAAATCTCAGGATATAGCAAGTGTAAATTTTGAAAGACTATAAAAATAATACAGATTAAGAATAATTCTAAAAAAGAGATGTTTGAGGTATATTGGAGTAGATTCTTACTTCCTCCTTACCCTGCTAAATATTTTTAGTAGCAATTATGCAACTTGACATTATAGTTAATGATTAATTTGTATACTTATTGTCTTCCTACTCCAGTAACACTTAAACACTGTAGCAGTAAAGCCTGCTGGTTATTACCATTCCCTTCGCTCCTAGAACACTGTCTGGCACATAGAAGGCACTAAATAAATATTTTTTAAGTGACCTAAGTGATGAACCAAAATATTAAACTCTCTGTCTACTTTCTTGTTGCCAGGACCAAATAAAAATGTTGTGTGGAGACTTAGAGCTGAAAATGACCTTGGGAATTATTTCAGTTTTTTTTTTTTTTACTTTACAATGGAAATAATTGAGGTCCCTGTAAATGTATCCTTGGCCTAGGAGACTACAGGAAAAGATAATGGTGTCAAATTCAGAAAGTCACCTACAACTGGATTTCCTTTAAGAATACAAATGTACTCTGTTAACGTCAAGTGAATCATAAGACATCTATTCACCGGTAAGGAAATTGTATAACTGCTACTTCTGTATAACTGCTACCTTAACTCCTCAAGAAGCACACAAATCCCCTTAAGTTCTGAATATAAATATAAAACATAAATATGTTTATTAAAAACTAAAATTCAGAGCACCTGAAATGTACTCTATAGAGACTTCGAATATATATTAAAATATTAAATATACACATGAGTATTTTATATGCCTAGATTTTATTCAGTGCAGCATTATGTGAAGCTTCTGAAAGATCAAGGTATGATAACATCCTGGACATTGGGCCCGTCTGGATTAATCTTCCCATGTCTTAACTTTTTTTTAATTCAAGCAGTTGTGATATAAAGATCCATTATTAATTAAAGGGTTCATTAATACTTAATGCTGGGCAAAAATTTGGCAATTACTTTGGAAAACTACTTTTACATTTCTAAGATGTGTGACTTATTTGTTTCCTGGCTTAGAATGTTGGCTTTGATTTATAGCATTTATTAAGTAATTTTTTAGAACATGAGCTGTTTGTTAGATGGAAACAATTCTGTAATGCAGACATAAATATTTTAAAATTGAAATTGATTATGACAAATGGGTATTTTATAGTGAGATTTTATGAATGATTACAATAAAAACCTCCAGGGCAGCAGTGAATCCTAGTATTTTGTATGTATATTGTTGGGTTACTGCATTCATTGTTAAAGCCAGTCTTGTGGCTCCTGCTACATGTTGCATCTCCTTATTTATTAATAATTTTCAACTGATGCTTGTTCTAGTGGTCCCAGGTCTGAGTTTTGCTGCTTTCTCTGTTTCTTTTGGAAATGAGAGGTAGGCAGCAGCCTACCTGGGATCTAAGATAGCAGAAAGAGCCAATGAAAGTAATCTCTTTCTTTTTTATGATCTTCCACAATCCAGTAAACAGGATTTTGTGCCCAGCCTTTATGCATGCTTCTAGAGCTCTTGTTAATAGCTTCTGAATATCAGGCATGCCAAATCCCTCTAACATTCATACAATAAGTAGCTTGTTAGCAATGTAAATATTCTGTGAGCCATGAAGTAAGTATTCAGGGCACTGGGTTTTCAGGCATTTGTGTGTTTCAGCTGATGAATATTTAATCCTATTGAGCACTTGGAGAAAATGTAAAAGCTTTGCAAAAAATCCGATTTTAAAAATTAGGGCTTCTTGTACATTCTTGTTCTGAAAGTCTTTGAATTTATTATTTTGAACGGTTAAGGAGGGGAAATAGGTTTTAAGTCTGTTACTGGAAATTTCTTGGGATTTTTTTGGAGGGTGGTGAACAATAAGTGTAATTGCCCTTGTCTTTCTGTTGAAAACAAGAGCCTCTTGGGTCTTCTACTTGCGACTGGCAAAGAGTGCTCTAATGTTCTTATTTTATTCCTAAGTCTCTGATAGGGATGGTAATGGAGACTTTGTTATGAACAGACTGAATGGCATCTCTTTTAATCATCACAATTCTTTTTCTTACAAGAATCTTACAAATCTACTAGTCAGAATTACCAAAATGATGAACATATAATGGTAAAGACATTTTATAGACTGTAGGTGGGAGAGGAGTGCTTCACTTTCTCTCCTCCAAAATATCCCTGAGCAGTTACCCAATTCAACCACATGACTGTGTGTGTAGTACTTTTCCCCTTCTCTGTTTTACATTTCATTATTCTTCACTTGGGCTCCTTAGTTAAGTGATCATCATTTCCTAATTTCCCATCTTTTTCAATAATACTTGGAATACTCTTAACCATTTTAGTCCTTTACGTCATGCCCTGTCCTCATTTAAAGAATAAAGGATGGTGAAGAGTAAATGTTGTTCAGTAGTTTTAGGAAATAGAAAAAGATTGAAAAAGAGAAAACTTAGGGGAATGACAACTTAGATGATCTGATACTTCTCTGTCATATTAACGTTCAATCTGTTGTGTTTGGATAATTATTTCTAATATTTTATAAAAGACAATGAGAGATTAAGGAGTAAGTACAGGGAACTGTGGAGATGCTGAAAGCACTGACCGGACAGTACTGGATCCAGCTTGATCTTGTTCTGAATTTGTATATTTGCATTCTACAATGTCTAAATCTCTTCTCAGAATGCCCAAGGAATGGAAGAAAGTGCTAGAAGGTCCAAATGAAAGAGCAGAAGGAAAGCTAAAGCCTCTTTGGGTTACAGTCTTCATATATTACTATTATTTTATATTGGATTAAACATTTCATCTTCCTTCTCAGTAAATCTTTCAGATGGAACAAATGGCTTCAGACTTTGAACAAGAGTTGCTGGAAACCAGTAAGAACTTCAAGGGAGAATTCACTAAAACAAGGATTATTTCTTGAAAACATTTCTTGGGGACAAAAGGAGTAAATTATGAGAAGAAATGATGCATTTTTTTCAGTTCTGTTCACATCACTACTGTTCCTGCGTATTAGACAAAACTGAAAATAAGTAGTTTTTTTCATTGAGGCCATAACCTTTCATAGCTTGATATAAATCAAGACCTATATATTAATGACATTACAGCCAGTAAAAGCAGAGTGAAATAACAAAGTCATTTTGTAGGATTTCCTTGCCAAACCAATTGTCAATTATTATTCATTGCAGTAGAACTTGCCACTTGCTGAAACAATTTCTGTGAGAGAAAAACAAGAACAAGGTGAAAGCAAGAGAAATATAAAAGGTACAACTGTCAGTAAAAGAAAAACTCATTCAAACTAGCTTAAATTTTAAAAAGGATTATCTCAGTAGGAACAGAAAGTGCATATGGCAAAATCCAAACTCCTTTTCATGATGAAACACTAAAAAAAGTTGAAATAGAAGGGACCTTCTTCAACAAGATAAAGGACATTTATGAAATACCCACAGCTAACATCATATTCAACATAAAAAACTGAAAGCTTTCTCCCTTAGCTCAGGAATAAGACAAGGATGTTCATTTTTGTCACTACTATTCAACATTATCCTGGAAGTCCTAGCTAGAGCAATAAAGCAAGAAAAAGAAATAAAGTTACCTAAATTGGAATGGAAGAAGTAAAATTATCTCTATTCATAGATATGTTTCTGTATGAAGGAAATCACAAAGAATTAACCAAAAATATTATTAGAGCTAATAAATAAATTCAGCAAAGTGGCAGCATGTAAGATAAACTTACAAACCTCAGCTGTATTTTTCACACCAGCATAAAACAATCCAAAGAAACTTATGAACACAATTCCATATATAATAGCATCCAAAATAATAAAACACTTAAGAATAAATTTAACCAAGAAGATGAAAGTCTTGTGAATTGAAAGCTACAAATTGCTGAAACAACTTAAAGATCTAACTAAATTAAAAGACATCCCATGTTCATAGATTGGAAGACAATATTTTAAGATGGCAGTACCTTCCCTAATGATCTACAGATTCAATGCAAACTTTATCAAAATTACAGTGGTCTTTTTAATGAAAATGGAAAAGCTGATCTTCAAATTCATATTGAATTGCAGAAGGCCCAACATAGCCAAAAACAATATTGAAAAAGAAAAACAAAGTTGGAGGACTCGTGTGTCCCAAATTAAAAACTTACTAACAAGTTATAGTAATCAAAACAGAGTGGTACTGGCATAAGGATAAACATGTGGACCAAAGAACAGAATTGAGAATCTAGAAATAAACCCAAACTTCTATGACCAATTGATTTTCAACAAGGGTGCCAAGGTCATTCAATGGGGAAAGAGGAGTTTCGTAATCAAATGCTCAGACACAACCCTCAGGGCCTCTGCTCCAGCAGCTTGGGACCTAACAGGGGAGTGAAGGCCACTGAGCATAGGAAAAGCCCCAGCTCACACAAGGCTCTGGCTCTAGCATGTCCATCTCTAGCCCTACTTCCCACCAAGATGATAGCTGCCAGCAAACCCAGGGAAAGATGTGACATGTCACATCTAGCTCTCCCACTAAAGCTACAGAGCACATAAAGACAGCATAAGGATGCTCCCACACAAGGAAACCCCTTCAAGACTGGGATAGGTAACTGTTTCACTTAATTTCATAGAGACAGAGAAAATTTAACAAAATGAGAAGACAGAGGAATTTGTTTCAGATGAAAGAATGACTACCACAAAATCCCTGAAAAAATAAACTGATGAAACAGAAATAAATAATTTACAAGATAAAGATTTCAAAGCATTAGTAATAAGAATACTGAACTTGGGAATAGAATAGATGAACACAGTGAGAATTTTAACAAGAAACTAGACAATATAAATAGTAACCAGAGCTAATGAATATAGTAACTGAAATGAAAAACACAGTAGGAGGAATTAACAGCAGACTAGGTGATGCAGAAGAATAAGTGATCTGGAAGATAGAATAATGGAAGTGAGCCAATCAGAACAGCAAAAAGTAAAACAAATAAGGACAGTTTAAAGGACCTCTAAGACAACATCGAGCATGCTAACATTTACATTTAGAGGTCCCAGAAGGAGAAGAGAGAAAGGAGTAGAAAATGTATGTGACAAAATTATGACTGAAAACTTCCTGAAGCTGAAGAAAGAAGCAGATATCTAGGTACAAGATGCACAGAGAATCCCAAACAAGATGAAACCAAAGAGACACACACCAAGGCACTTAAAGTGGCAAAAGTTAGAGATAACAAGAGAATTTTAAAGGCAGCAAGAGAAAAACAGTCACTTACAAGGGAACTCCCGTAAGAGTTTCCACTGATTTTTCTGCAGAAAATTTGCAGGCCAGAAAGGAGTGGCGTAATATATTTAAAATGCCAAAAGGGGAACACCTGCAGCCTAAAATACCCTACTAGCCAGATTATCATTCAAAATTGAAGGCAAGATAAAGAACTTCTCACCAGCAAAAACTGAAAGAGAGTATCAATACTAAACTGAACCCAAAAGAAGTGTTGAAGGGTCTAAGTAGAAAAGAAAAGACTACAACAAGAAGTAAGAATTTATAGGGAAGGAAAAAATCCCACTAGTAAAGGCAAATATATACTGCAGGCTGTGGATCAACTACTTAAATAAGCTAATTCGAAGATTAAAAGACAAAAATTGTGAAATGAACTATAACTACAGTAAACAATTAAGGGATAGGCATGAAAATGTAAAATATGACATCAAACCCACAAAATGTAGAGGAGAGGAGTGAAAACTGGAGCTCTTTTAGAATGTCTTTGAACTTCAATGACCATCAGTTTAAAACAATTAGATATAGTTAAAGGTCAGTGTACATGAACCCCGTGGTAACCACAAATCAAAAACCTACAATAGATACACAAAAACTAGAGAGAGAAGAATGCAAACATAACACTGAAAAAATCATCAAACCACAAGAGGAGAGACTGAAAGAAGGAAAGAACAGAGAAAAACTATAAAAATAGCTAAAAAACAAGTAACAAAATGGCAATAAGTGCATACCTATCAATAATCTTTGAGTGTAAATGGACTAATTTCATATAGGATCTTCAAAAGCCTTCAAAATCAAAAGTCTTTTTTTTTTTCAGGACAAGTTTTCTCTTTTAATTTTAATTTTAAAACAATTTTAGATTCACAGGAAGTTACAAAAAAAGTGTATGAGTAATGGGAGTTTCTGTTTACCTTTCTCCCAGTTTTCTTTATGGTAACATCTTGCATAATTATACTGCATTATCAAAATCAGGAAGTGGACATTGATACAATACATAGAGCTTATTCAGATTTCACTAGTTTTGCATGCACTCATTTGTGTGTATGTTTCTGTGAAATTTTATCTCATGTATAGGTTCATATAACTACTACCACAGTCAAGATAAAGACCTATTCCATCACTACAACACTCCTATGAGCTACCCCTTTATAGCCACAACCACCTTTTCCCTTACCCCTCCATAAACCCTGGTAACAACTAATTTATTCTCTATCTCTGTAATTTTGTTATTTCAAGAATGTTGCATAATTGGGATCATAGAGCATGTAACATTTTGAAATTAGCTTTTTCCTCTCAGCATAATTCGCTTAATTTCCATTCAAGTTGTTTCATGTACCAAGTTTGTTCTTTTTTATTGCTGAGTAGTATTCCATAGTATGGATATATCAGTTTGTTTAATCATTCCTCATTGAAGGATATATCTGGGCTATTTCTAGGTTTTGGCTATTACAAGAAAAGGGGCTATGAACAATTGAGTACAGGTTTTTGTGTGAAAATACATTTTACATTTCTCTGAGATAAATGCCCAGAAGCATAGTGGCTAGGTCATATGATAGTTACATGCTTAGTTTTATAAGAAACTGCCAAAATATCTTCCAGAGTGGCCATCAGCATTTCACAACTCCCCATAATCTCAGAATATATGAAAAGTACAAGAATTTTACAACCCATGCCACTTAGACACCTAATAATTTGGAACCAAAAAATTTTTCCAAGAGTTGACATGACTCATTGTGTATTATGTCACACAATGGCATAATGTATTGATGTGGAATAGTCTACATCCATACATTAATATTAATAGATTACATTAAAATATTAAGTAGAAGAGTGAAATACAAATATTGGCCTATATGAAGTTAGTATTTGCTTTGAGAGGGGGATTGATATTTAATTGAGAAGAGATGAAGAAGTTACTGAGCAGTTCCAAATCTAAGGTCAAAAAACTAAAGCCTCTCTAATTGGCTTTCATCTCTACTATCACTAAATGAGAGCCCAAATCACCAGAAATAAGGATTCAAAGAAGAATAAACACAAAGGATACTTTCTGTAGCCAAGGGTATTCTGAGTGGCACATCTACATCATGCCTGGTTATGGGTTTGTCTCTTTTCTGTTCTTTATCTAGATCTAATTCCTTTCTTTCTTTCTTTTTCTCTCTTAAATACTCAAGAAAAACCTTTCCATTCCTATGAGAAACATTACCAGAAGACTTCAGGGACATACACAAAATCTCTAGGAAGCACACATACTCTTTTAATATATGCTTTAATTATTAAGTCAGCCAAGTCTTAATTCATTAAATGTTCTTTAAAAATATACGCAGGTTCACAGCTATGTAGGTAATTTGAGAAAGGATTAATAATGTGCAAGAAGAACTCAGTTTGATGGAGTGCAGAGTTATAAAATAAAGGCAGCCAGATACTGGAGAATAAGAGATGATGAAAGAAGCAAAGCTGTAAAGGTCAGATCAGATAGTGAGATGAAGTAATGATGGGTATTGAGCCCGTGTGAATCTACAGAGGAAAAGCTCTGGCTGTCTAGTGTGAGAGGTGATGTTTTCTGCATCCATCACTCAGAAGAAATGTAAATGTTTACATCACAATGAATGCTGAACTCACTTGTATTTATTCACATGATCTTCCCCTGTGTATTTCTGTTTTGCACTTATATTCTTTGCAAAGTAAGGAAAGAACTGTGTTCTCTCTCTGTGACTTACTGTCAGTCAGTGTCTCCTCTCTCCCCTTTTATTTAAAATAGGAATTCAGCTTTTCCAGCCCATTGGGGAATACATATTGTCATTGTAGAGGAAGACCTAGATAACTGTAGGAGCAGTCAGGTTTTCGCCTTTGGCTGATAAGTGGGCAGATGAGACACTTAGCAGTGACACTTCTGTCTCTGGAAAGCTGCTTCTTATTCCAATCCATTCTCTTCTTCTGTGTTTTGATTTTTTAAATTGATGGCTCGGGGGAGCACAGAGAAACAGGTTTGCCAACTATATAGGGCTTTGGCTATCCGATCCTTCATCATCTGGATATTTAGTTCCAAAAATGAAGATAGAAAGAACCCTAAAAAAGTCACCTTTCAAATTTGCATATCACCTCTCTCCCATCTTTTCCTCAGTTAATGTGAAGCATTGGGCAAAGCCATCTTTGATTGACTTCAGTGGCAAGACAAAAATAATTGGAACTATAGAATTTAACTCTGTCACTGATTTTTCCATCCTATGGATAGTCACTGTGTGTTTTTAAATGTGGATGCTGAACATAAAAAGAAAAAGAAAGGAAAAAATATGTTTATTTTCCTTTTCCTTTTCCTTTCAGCATAATGTTTACTGCCCTCACCATTGCTAAACTGAGAGTAAAATTATCGGGAGGGAAGGGAAGAGATTCTGCAAATAAAAGCTCTTTTTGTTTAAAGTAATTTTGTATTTGAAAATTTATTTATTGACTCTAAAACTCTTTAAAGCATAATAGAAAAATGTATTAGACATAGAAATCACTGGCATACCAACTTTTCCAGAGTCTAAAATGTATTTTTTAAATCAAAATTGTGCAAAATTATTGCAAAATTATATCTAGGAGCAGAACCTGATTATATTGAACAGGTAATAAATGCTGAAGAACAAGGGTCAAGAATTTCCTGAAATATGTTTATCTACATATAGCCACATTAATTGAAATACTGATTACCAGCTGAAGTCTTGATTTTGTCTTAACAGGCAAGTAGATACATTACATGATTGAGCTAATGCTCAAAGCACTTACAATAAAACACTTATTCTGCTGGCTATATCTGATTTTCTATTATTTTCAAAAATAGATAAAAATGAAAAATAAAAGGATTATTAGCATTAACATGTGAAAGAGTTTTATCTGGACAGAAGAATATAATTTTATTTTACTAAATTTAGAGTAGGTAGCGGGAGCAAAGGATCATCTAACCCAATCTTTCTCGGTTTTTACTGTGTATACAAATCTCTGGGGATCTGGGGATCTTGTTAAAATGAAGATTCTGATTCAGTTTGAGGTGGAACCTGAGATTCTGAATTTTCTGACAGGCTTTCAGCTGATGCCAACCCTTCTGGTCCCTGGACCATGCTTTGAGTGTCAAGAATCAAAACGTTAAGATGTTTATATAATACCACACATGTCAAGAAGAGCCGTAGTACAAATAGGCTAACAATAGCACTTGTTTTACTTTATAGTTACTAATTAGAGTAGTTTAGAAAATCTTCTGTTATAAAAACATTAAAAATTGTTACCCAGGGAGTTTTTTTATTTGGATCACCTTTGCATTGGTTGCTGTCTTTAACAGCTAGAATATTTTGTTCCTTTATGAACACTGACAGTGAAGAGCAAACAGCTTTGCAGTATGTCATATTAAGGTTCTGCAGATCTGAATCTCATTCACATGTGTATTGATTATTGACATAAATTTGACAGAATTATCTAAAACACATGTTTACTTCTTCTCCAGACTACGGGATATGATATAGAGCAATGGTTCTTAGCCAGGAGTGTTTTTGTCCCCCAAGGGACATTGGGCAATGTCTAAAGATATTTTTGGTTGTCACAACTTGGGGGGCTGTGGGGTCAGGAGATTTGCTACTGGCAACTAGTAGGTAGAGGACAGGGGTTCCACTGAGCATCCTACAATGCACAGGAAAGCTGTGCACAACAAATAATAATCCAGCCAAAATGTCAGTAGTGCCAAGGTTAAGAAACCCAACTGTAGGGGTAAGAGAGGTGTGAATATGGCCCCTATTTAGGGTATACAGATATTTGAGGATGAAAGGTTAACCTAAATGAAATAATTGGTGAATAAGTCTTGAACAGTGCTGTAGATAGGGAAGTAGGAACAGGATAGTGGAAGATATCTACCTGCTGTACTACCGTCAGAACGATTTGTAAAGAGGCAGTTCTGGAAGAAAGATGGGCAAGATTAATTTTATAAAGACTAGTGGAAAACAAAACAAACTAAAATTTTAGTTTTCTCAATTTTTGCCCAGTTTTGATAATCTGAGAAAGATTAGGCTCTTAAATGTATACTAGCTTGTAGCTGTAACAATTACAAATAATTATTACAGAATTCAAATAGGAAATATTTATTGCTCAAATTGCACTTAACTATTTAAAATAAATTATTGTAATGCACAAGCTATATACATAATACATTTTTTGCATTCCTAAAATAATCAAGTAATTTTAGATTAGTGAATAGAATAGTCACCATACATACACTAAAGACTTTCAAATCTATCACTCCAGCTCAGTGATCTCTACTGAACATTAAATCTGTATATTAAGCTGTTTAATGGGTGTTGCCATTTAGAACCTCAAGCTCCATACCACGTTCCTAATCACTCTATTTATCCCTATTGCCACAACAAACTTCTTTCAGTACTTTGAAAGAGATGTGGTCCTTCTCGACTACAGGTCTTTTAACACACATTTTCCTTTGCCTGGAATACAGTCCCTCAACATACATTGTTTACCCTCCCACTTATCTGGCAGGTCTCAGCTTAAATGCAGCCTGGTTTTCCTAGAGTAGGTTAGGTGGGCCACTGTTTCCATAGCATCCTATAGGACTCGTTGAACTTCATCTACACTATTTGTTGAATGTAAGCTCTCTGCAAGAGCAAGAACTTCATGAAGCTGTCTCTAGTGCTTAATGTATCATCTAGCACATAGTAGGTACTTGGTATATATTTGATCACCTGAAAAAACAATAGAAAAAGAGTAACACAAATGCAGTAAAACGTATCTTCAAAAATATTTAATGATGGGAAAATGGTCAGATATAATGGTCAGATAAATTGAAAGTACATGCTATGAGATTATATATAATGTGATTTCAATTTTGTAAAATAAGAAATGTGCAAATTTTTACACAGAAGAAAGGTTAGAAATATATCAAAATGTTAATAGAGAAAATGTTCCGTTGGCCAAAAACTATATGATTTTAAAAATATATCTTTTCCATTTTTATAGTGAATGTATATTAGATTTATGAACAGAAAAAACAAACTATTTTAAAAGGGAAGTCTATTCTTCTCTATATTCATGTTAAATATATAAGCAAGGATTAAAAAATCATTTTGCAATTCATCCTTTTAGTCATTTTTGATGGAAAGTTTTAACATTTTTATAGTCTTTGTGACACAAGAAACATTTCTCAAACCAGATCCAGCAATCTTATGCTAATATAGCTTCTTTTAGGCTTGGAGACACCCATGAACACTAATGTAATTCTATATTATACTATATATTCTATGTAATTCTATAATGTAATATAACCCCATTCTATGAGATCTATGTTTTTTTTTAAAGAACTCTTTCTCTCCTATGTAAATACTTCTAAGGACGTTGTCATTTTTCTTATCAATTAAGATTTTGAAGGGTTTAGCATCCTTTCCTCAACAGCCTAATTTAAAGAATGTAAAATTCCTTTTGTAGAAATGATGTGATACTATTGAAGAACCACAGTTCACCATTAAATGTGAATTACTTCCCAGGGGATAATGCACAAAATATATCCTTTTTGCTATCTCACAGCTTAGTAATTCTGGCTGGCTTATTAATATTCAACCCTCTCTTATCTTTTTATGTCTCAGTTACATATTGAAAATTATTCTGAAGTGAAAAATGTGAACATTGTTCATTGAGATTAATTTTAACTTGCTTTTTTCACAAAAGTTTACAGAGTACCCTTATATGCTCAGCAGAATTCTAAGCACTGAGAGTACAAAATGAATGAGATATGGTTCCTGTTTTGAGGTGCTCACAGCCTATTGGGGCAGAAATATTACAAAAATATACATGATAACATAGCACAACAAACCCTGTTATTTAGGGAGAACAAAGTGCTTGAGACTCAAAGAGATCCAGGTGAGTGTCATAGAAGTCTAACCTTTTACATCATTTCTGGTTCAAGCCACCATCACTTCTTACCTTGATTAGTGTAATAGCCCTTCAACTGGTTGCACTGATTCTATCCCTGCCTTCCTATAATCTGTTCTAGACAAAGTGGCCTGGATATACTTTCAAAAGTATACTGGACAGTGTCTTTCCTTTGCTCAAAACTCTCCAGTGGCTCCCCATTTCACTAAGAGGAAAACTAGAGTCCTTCCAAGTCCTTTCTGATTGTTTCCCTCTTTCCCAACCCCAAATTGCCTCTGTTTTTATGTCTTTTAATGTTCCCCTTTGCTAGATCTCCTGTAGCCACATTAATCTTTTGACATTTTTCAAGCCTACCAGTATGTTTACACTTTGGGGACCCTACACTTGCCTTCCCTCTGCTGGAAAGCTCTTGACCCAGCATGATTACTTCTTCGCTTTCTTTAAGTCTTGATCACATATTAGCTTCTCTATGAGGCCTACCCTGGCTAGACCATCTAAAATTACAACTTGTGGCAAGGATGCCCAGTCTCATCACTCTTATTCAAAATAGTTTTGGAGGTCCTAGCCATAGCAATTGAAGAAGAAAAAGAAATAAAAGAAACCCAAATTGGAAAAGAAGTAAAACTGTCACTGTTTGCAGATGACATAATACTATACATAGAAAATCCTTAAGATTCCACCAGAAAACTACTAGAGCTCATCAATGAATTCAGTAAAGTTGCAGGATACAAAATTAATATACAGAAATCTGTTGTATTTCTATACACTAACAACAAAGTATCAGAAAGAGACATTAAGGGAAAAAAAATCCCATTTCACCCTTGCGTCAAAAATAAATAAATAAATAAAATACCTAGAAATAAACCTACCTAAGGAGGCAAAAGACCTATACTCAGAAAACTGTAAGACACTGATGAAAGAAACTGAAGATGATACGAATGGATGGAAAGATATACTGTTTTCTTGGATTGGAAGAAACAATATTGTTAAAATGATCATACTGCTCAAGGCAATCTACAGATTCAGTGCAACGCCTATCAAAATACCAATGACGTTTTTCAACGAACTAGAACAAATAATTTTAAAATTTGTATGGAAACACAAAAGATCCCAAATAGCCAAAACAATCTTGAGAAAGAAGAACAGAGCTGGAGGAATTAGAGAAGGAAGACTTCAGACTATAATACAAAGCTACAGTAGTCAAAACCATATGGGACTAGCACAAAAACAGATAAATAGATGAATGGAACAGGATAGAAAGTCCAGAAATAAACCCAGATACTTATGGTCAGTTAATCTATGACAAAGAAGGCAAGAATATACAATGGAGAAAAGACAATCTCTTCAATAAGTGGTGCTGGAAAACTGGATAGATATATGTAAAAGAATGAAATTAGAACATTTTCTCACACCATATACAAAAATAAACTCAAAGTGGATTAAAGACGTAAATGTAAGACCAGATACTATAAAACTCCTAGAGGAAAACATAGGCAGAACACTGACATAAATTGCAGAAATATATTTTTTGGATCTGTCTCCTAAACTAAAGGAAACAAAAGCAAAAGTAAACAAATGGGACCTAATTAAACTTAAAAGCTTTTGCACAACAAAGAAAACAACTGATAAAATGAAAAGACAACCTACTGAATGGGAGAAGATATTTGCAAATGATATGACCAATAAGGGGTTTATATACAACATATATAGACAGCTTACACAACTCAACATCAAAAAACCAAACAACCCAATTAAAAATTGGTCAGAAGACCTTAATAGATATTTTTCCAAAGAGGAAATGCAGAGGCACAGACACATGAAAAGATGCTCAATATCACTTATCACCAGGGAAATGCAAATCAAAACCCCAATGAGATACCACCGCACACCTGTCAGAATGGCCATCATCAAAAAAGTACACAAATAACAAATGTTGATGAGAATGTGGAGAAAAGGGAACTCTTGTACACTGTTGGTGGGAATGTAAAATAGTGCAGCCACTGTGGAAAACAGTATAGACCTTTCTCAAAAAACTAAAATATGGTCATGTTAATATGATCCAGCAATTCCACTCATGGGTATAAATCTAAAAATAGCAAAACCACTAATTCAAAAAGATACATGCACCCCAATGTTCATAGCTGCATTATTTATAGTTGTCAAGACATGAAAGCAACCTAAATGTCCATCAATGGATGAATGGATAAAGAAGACAATATAAAAATATCAATGGAATACTACTCCACCATTAAAAAAGAATGAAAATTTTCACTTGCAGCAACATGGATGAAATTGGAAGGCATTATGCTAAGTGAAATAAATCAGACAAAGATAAATATTGTGAGATAGCACTTATATGTGGAATCTAAAAAATACAACAAACTAGTGAATATAACAAAAAAAGCATCAGGCTCACAGATACAGAGAACAAACTAGTGGTTACGAGAGGGGAGAGTGTGAGAGAGGGAGTACAGGACAGTGGGTGGTACAAATTATTGTCTGTAAGACAGGCTCAAGGATGTTTTGTACAACATGGGGAATATAGCCAATATTTTGTAATAACTTTAAATGGAAAGTAACCTTTAAAATTTTATAAAAAGTTAAGAAAAAGCTTAAAAAATAACACCATATAGATGAAAAAGCAGATTCTAGACTTTGGGAAACTCTATTGACTAAACCAGTTATTTCAATAAATAAAACAGAAAAAAAGCATGAATTAAAAAATACTTGTACAACTTGTACATCCAAACACTCCCAATTCCCAAATCACATCCTTATTTTTCTTATTTGTAGTTCACTTAGCACTACCCAGCATTCTTATTATCTCTCTCCCTCAGTCACAGATTATTTATTCAGTACCGTACTGAATACATTTACAGAAGGGCCTTGTATATATTAAATGTTCAATAAATGATGAAGTGATGACTAATTCCAGTAAATTAGTCTAGTTTTTATTCTAGTAAAATGTTCATTTTTACTAATTAAGGATTTGTGATGATTCTTCTTGGATTCATTTGAAATTTATCTTTAAAGTTTCTGTTAAAAATTGTGGTTCCTTTGTAACTAAACACTTTTAAGTTAAAAAGAGGGTGAAAAGAAAGAATAGCCTCTTTAAGAAAACTGCCATCAAGCAATTTTTACTGAATTCATGCAGCCAATAACTGAAAAGCTGACTTTTAGCTGAGGAGCCCTGCCTAAGATTTTGACAGTTATTTGTTAGTGTAATTATATGTTACTAAAGTAATAAAATTGCATTTTTAAAAATTGGTGAATTCCTCAGATGAACTAACTTTGGACTAGTCTTCTCAGCTAATTGCTCTGCATTCAAGACAATTACAACAGTCATAAAAGAAATTATATAGATATAAAATAGAATGTTATAAGGATGTAGTCTTCAGTTTCAACTGTTGACATTCTAGAAATCTTTGGTTCCTGATGGGAGGCACTAATAAGAGCCTTTAGTTTCACTAATAGCTAAAATGTGTTGTGTTGGAAAGACACACTAGAGACATTAATTATTTGAGGCAACTGGAGTACCATTATTTCACCACGACCTTCCTGTGACCTTAAAAAAGGAAAATGGAAACAATGGACTAGTAACAAAACTCTCTGACTTTAAATGATTTCTGCAAAGCCTGGAAGACTTAATGAATGCATAAGTGTCCAATAGTCACATAAATTTGGTCTCTTCTCCAACTAAGTCAATGTGCTGCAGCCACAGAGCAATTGAGGGAGTGGGAAACTTGAATTGGCTTTTGCATATTTTGTGGTGTGAGGGGTTGCCTTGAATTCTTCACACTTGGGGCAACTCCACGTTACATGTAATGACATATATTTGCCAAGCAGTTGGGCAGAAATATAGTTTAATTTCTGCCATGGATCTATCCTGAGTTCACTGCCAAGGAATCAACATTAATTTTCAAGACAGCCCTAGCGCTCTCTCTCTCTCAGTGATACTTTAAGAAGTTAACTTTGTTAAGGAAAAAAGGCATGATGAAAATAAAGATCTACTTGGAATTTTAAAAGAGCAGGGCCCCTCCCACTCTTCCCTGGAGAAATTATCTAAGTGCTAATGTGCTATGCAGAGGAGTATTCCAAACTGCCTGCTGCCTAATTAGCTTTATTAAAAATATACAACAAACTTGTTTTGAGTGGTAGGTTTATTGTGTGGAAAATGATACAAACATACAATTACTGAATGAAAACAAGTAAACTTATCATCAAAGATGTTAGAATTAACCAAAAGAGCAGATTAGTAAATTGGTCTTTCTTCTCAAGTTACCAAGCAGGTGGGAGGTTTGAATTGGTGTCTTTAATAAGCTCTTGGTTTGAAATGAAGAGAAGTGTGAGCTTCTCTCCACCCCCGATAATTTCATGTTCATTTTAATTTTCAGTTCTCAAAGATAATTCAAAGTGAGGTACTGTTCTTTCCTTTCTTCTTTCCAAGTTTCATCAGTTAGTGTTTGACATGTGTATGAAATGATAAGGATTAGCTAGTATAATAAGGAAGCTGGAAAGCAATTTGCCTGTTACAGCCATATATTTGAAAAATTAATCAGTGCTTATAAATCCTTCCCAACTTTTTTTTCCCTAACAAATGAGTTTATGTTCTGAAATTGTGAGTTTAAAGAGTAATTGCAGTATAGACTAAAAATGGTGACTATGGGAGGGTTTGGCTGAATCAGTTCTGTTTAGTATTTGGCCTTTTGTTTCCATCATTGCTAATTCAATACATTCAGTCTAGGCTGGAGATGAACTAGTGTATACAAAATTGCTATGAATTCTTTAAGATGCTTTAAATTGGAGAGACATTGTACATTTGGAAGATCCTCGCTCGAGAGACTGGGGATCAAATGCTGATTCTGTCAATTCTGTGTGGCATTGAATAAACAACTTCCCTTTTCTGAATCCTAGTTTCCGTGTTGTAGCACAGATATAATATCACATGAGAAATGACTGTAAGTATTATGTAGTATCATGGCATGGTGCCCCATAATATTAGGACATCATCTTGATCTTCTCTTCTACATCTGATTTGTCCTCCAAAAGACCAAACTGACCTTCTGATACAGAGACCAAGGACAGATAACAGCTACTCTAGTTTAACTGTCAGATAGAGTATAGATCTTGGTGACTGATACACATGCAAATTGTGCAGTTTTTGTGTGGTAATATCTTTGAAAACTCTATTTTGTCTGTATGGGATTATTCTTGCATAAGTCTGAGTTCATATGAGGGAAGGTTTCAGAAGGAACTGGGATATTTTTGGGTTGAAGGTATTCAAAGCTCTGACTAAATCTTAAAACAGAATAATTTTCTTCCCTCAGATATCAGTATGATGGGAAAGATGGTTAGACTACTTGGATGAATATGAAAAAGCTTAAATGAAAATAATGGGGAAAAAATGTCATACATACATATTCTAGTTTACCTATAAAATATTAGCTTTCCCTAGCTTCATAAAGAATAAATCCTCTAAACTAAGAATAAGTTAGCACAAAATCCAAACAACCAATACCATTGCTTCATTAATACCAAAATCTCCTCTTCTTCCTCTGTGTTCAAAAAAGTCCTTCATAAACCACAAAGTAAAACAAAGAAAAGCAAAACAAAAAACAAACCTCCAATGGAAATAACAAAAAAGTACCATCAATACCATCACCACCAACTACAACAAAAAGCCAAGTCCAAACCAGAACTAACATATTTTTAGTAGTAATTGAGGTCATTAATGTTACCATGTTTCAACAGCATGTGAGACTCAGTTAATGTGCAATTAGGCAATGATTAGGAGAAAAATAGGAATAAAAAAGATACTAGATGCCAAAGATTTAAATTTCTAACACATTTCTACCATGACTTTAACATACTACTAAAAGATTTGAGGTCTCCAACATTCATTCCTTAACTGAAAATTGAAGATTTATTGAGAAATTTATTGAGAACTGTTATTTAAAATTCTTCAGTACCTCCTTATAAGTCAATTACCATTTTCAAGAATATCTTTATTCTTATAACAACCTATGAAAAAGGTATACTTATCTTCATTTGACCAATGGAGAAACCTAATTTCAGAGAGTTTAAGTTATATGCCCAAGGATTCAAGTTGAAAAATGGTAGGACCAGCTTTGAACCCTAATTTAAAAACTGGTGTTCATTTCATTTCACTGTGGATTTCTCCCAATAATTGCTACCTTGCCTACTGTGTAGGATTATTATGCCACCAAATAAAATAATGTGTTTGAAAGCATTTTATAAAACTGTCAAATTCTGAGCATATATGTTAAATACGTATGTGATCTCTCCCTTTGGGGCGATTTCATGAGAAACCAAGCTACATGTAAACAATGGAATAATGTATAACGGAAAGAACTTGACTTTTAGGATCAAATGGGGGTTAAAATAAAGTCCTTCTGGGATGTTATTTTACACTTTATATCACATTGGAAAGGGATCTATGGCTTTGCCTTTGGCATTTTCCTCATTCAACAATAGTTTATTACAGCTGATTCCTCTTCATGATTTATATCTTGGCCCTAAATCCTCAGAGATCTCTTCCTTGAATACCCTGTTTAATATCCTCATTTGCATTAGAATACTCTCTACTGTCTCCCCCAATTTCAGAACTTTAGTTAACATGTTATTGTTTAAATTATTGACTTTTGCTATTGTTGTTTGCTTGCTTACTGTCTTCTTTTGGAATCTTGTCTCTCTTTACTATATCTGTACCCACTGGTATACAGTGGATGTTTAATAAGTATTTGTCAGAAGAGCATTAGACTACTAAGAGACCTCAGTTTCATTTTGAGGCTGGCCACCAACTAGCTGTGTGTCATAGTAAGTTGCTTAACTCTTGTGGACCTCAGAATTCTCAGCTTTTAAGATAATAGCAAAACTATTGAATCCACAGAGTTTTCAGATACATTATTGTCTTAAAATAAGGAAATGAGAGAGTCAGACTAAAAAAGTATATAAATCCTTTTCAGTTCTAAAGCTTGATATATTTAAGTCTTGATGTATAGCTTATACTTAATTGACCTACATGATATCACATAGAAATATGTATACATAGGTACAAAAACATATGGGGATTTGGAATCCTTATATGTTATTTCTTTTCTTCTACTGACTACACTGTTTATGATCTAGGCATTCTGTGACTATTATACCTGTATATTTGCTAGGCAGTGCAAGTTTATAAGGTTGAACAGTGTGTTACTTTTTAAAAAGTATTTTTCTGTAGAATTTTAATCATGACCTTGATTGCAATTATAATCAATGCTCAATAGTATAAGCCTCTGAAGAATTCTGCCCTTTGGCTGCCTTTGTCATTGCATTTCACATTTCTCATGACTTAGAGTCTGTTCAGATAGTGATGGTCCACTGTTCACTGTTTCTTTCAATCAGAATCATTTGCATATCACCTTCCCTTTTTTTTCCCCCTAAAATAGCAAGTTAGACTTCTGTAAGGATAACACTATGTTTAAAACTAATTAAATAAAGAAGAATATGAGGTTTTTGGTGATGACACTATTGAAATGATTGCTAATATGCATTTCATTATGGAATTAAAAGATAATGCTTTAGGTTGATATATTTTTAATTGAAGTATAGTTGATTTTCAGTGTTGTTAGTTTCTGTGTACAGTATAGTGATTCAGTTATACATATATATATTCTTTTTCATTACAGGTTATTACAAGCTATTGAATTTTAAAAAAATGATCATGCCCTAGAAAAAATAGAAAGGTCAGAAAGGAAACTCAATGAATCTAATTTCATTCAGTATTTATTTTTCAAGTTTCCATTGCTAAATTGTTTTAGGATTTAGAATGTTGTCAAATAGCCTTGGAGTAAACTCAACTTTTTCTCCTTTAGGTACTGCAACTACTTGTCTAAAAGAGATCCTTGGAGGAGTCAGTTGAACAGAAAATTGTATTTTTGTTTTCAGTCATTCCCTAACTTAAAATTTTCTTTAAAATTTCTACCTTTCCAAAAATACATTTTAAGTTTACAAAGTTAGGATAATTGTAATTCTTGTTTTATGACATATTTGCATCATTGATCTTTGTAAGGTTCTTATTTATTTAATTTATGTATACATCTATTTATTACTTATTTTAAAAAGGCTTCAAGAACCTATGACCCAACACTAAAACTAGAACACTGATAATGACTAACAGCCACCTATAAAGTCATCCCCTTGCCTGTCCCAAATGATTTCAAAACTGCTTGTACCATAAATTTACCTAACTCCTCTACCTACCTACTCTTTATTACTCTGATTTTTACCCTTACCATAAACCTCAGTCTCATTCGCTATCCTTAGTCCATAAGCTATGTCTTGCTAAAATGAAGGATCTTTTAAAATTCTTTGGTTCCAAGTAATAGAAATTGATGCTAGCTAATCAGAGTTAACTAGAATTAAGCAAACTTAATAGTATTTAATGGAATTAAACAAAATGAATTAGGATTAATTTCTAATTAATCAGAAAAATATTGTTTTGATTATGAGAGAGCTTAAGCAATGGAAGGAGAGGTTAGGAACCAAGCTTCAAAGGACAGGAACTAGAGTAACAACTGCAGAAACACATAGACAGGTTTTGTTGGAGGGATGGGGTGTGAATCAACTCCAGTGCCTTTAAATGTGTGATTGGTTTAGCTTGACTTATGTACCACCTTTCATTGGGAAGAGAGCAGAACATTTTAATGGAACTTCCCTCCAGACTGTGTCCAATGGAAGAACAAATCTCCCAAAGCAAATTTAGGTTGTTATTCCATAAGGAAGGAGTTAAACGTTGGGGCCAAAGGTAGCACAAGTCCACGCCAGGAATACTTTCTTCACTCTAGACTTTGGTGCTAGCCACTTTAACACAAGTTTATGATTCCCCAGCTGAATCCAACATTGCAGTCCTTAACCCAGAGCTCAGGGCCCCTTATTCCACTCCTATTAATGTTGAACTATTGGTAGTTACTTGTATTTATTTGTGATCTGAAAGAAATAATTTCCCAAAACTCTGGCCTGAGGCTTTTATCATTAATGAAGCATATTATCAAGCTGGAAAGGTATATTATATAGTAACATTTTTAGCTTGTTTAATAACTCTTAAATGTTTAGACATATGACAAATTGGCTCCATATGTACTCTTTTATTGTGTTAGAATAGTTTAATTCTTTAATGATAGATAAATGGGTTATACTTAATGTAAATATAATTTGTAGGGAACTAATTTCAGAGAGAGATGTCATGTTACATCTGCATGTTGGATTTTCATAAGTATTAATAAGTATTTTTATTTATGACAGTGAATTCATTCATGCAGCAAATATTTATTGAGTTACAACTATGTCCAGGCATTCTTAAAGGTACTGAAGTCACAGCAGTGAACAAAATAGACAAAAAGTCCTTGCTTTGGAAGATCTTGTATTCTAGCAGGGGAGGAGGATAATAAATAATAGACAGGTAAAAGTACTATAGGATCACTTAGTAATAAATGCCTGGAAGAAAAATAAAGCAGGGAAGGGAAGGGGGAGGGTATAGCTCAAGTGGTAGAGCACATGCTTAGCATGCAGGAGGTCCTGGGTTCAATCCCCAGCACCTCTTCTAAAAAAATAAATCAATAAACTGAATTACCTCCCCCCCCCCAAAAAAATTAAAAATAAATAAATAAATAAAACAGGGAAGGAAGAATAGAGTACTGACAGGAGGTATTGCTGATTTATATGGTAGTCAAGGAAGACCTTCATGGGAAGATGTCATTTGAGCAGAAGCCTGAAAGAAGTGAGGGGAAAACTGTGCAGATATCTAGGCAAAGAGCATTCTGGCAGAGGCAGTGGTGAGCACAAAGGTCCTGAGGTGAGAGTGAAAGAGGCATGTTGAAGGACCAAGATGCTGGAGAAGAGCAGGTAAGGGGGAAAGAGAGAGGAGCTGAGGTCAAAAAGGAGTCATGGGTGACAGGGTTCAATGGTCTTGGTAGGGCATTCTGAAGACTTTGGCCTTTATTTTGAGTGAGATGAGAAGCTACTGGTGTTTAGAGCAGAGGAGTGACATGGTCTGAATCAGTTGTAAACAATACCTCTGCCTAATATTGTATGCATTAAAGGACGGGAAACCTATAGGCTGAGTAGTGCAGTTGGGCAGGGATTCAATCTGGGAGATGTTAGTCCAAGCAAGAACCATCATTTTAGACATTACTTAAGAATAAGCAAAACCTGTCTTAAAGGGAAAATATTTAGATATTAGAGTATGAGCTATGCCTCCTCGAATTATTTTATGTTCATCCTTATAAAAAATAGTATTTTCCTTCAAAAAGAAAAGATGTTGAATATAGAAGGTTTGAAATAAAGTTTTTTTGATGTTCTAAAACATAGTAAGAACATATCAATTCAAATAAATTGTCACATTTAATTTTTCTGATGAAACCACAAACTCTAACTTTTAGAGAACAGGTAAGTTCTATCATAGAAACCAAGAAATAAAATATTAATGAAAATACTTTAAACATGGATTTTGTAAGAACATAATCATAAAATTGGAATGGATTTAAATGCAAAATTAAAATGCCTGTTTGAGATGTTGGTTCATCTTCTGTGGCCTTTACAATGTCAATATCACAACATAAAAAAGAAGATTCAAGTTAAGTCAGTAAAGAGTGAATCACTGGAAGCTGTAAATACAACTTTGGCTTACTTTGTTGGTGAAACTGAATCAACATGAAAGACTTCCAACAAAATCACACTTCCCTTTTCCTGCCCATTCTCACTCCTACCCTTTCTTTTTGACAATAAATACTGCTAATGTTTGGTCTTGACATATTCTATTCACCATATGTCATAAAAAACCACAGTCTCCTGAGCAGATTTCAGTTTCTCCAGTGTGATCCTAGAGACTGTGGCTCGTTAATTCTGTATATTATTGTCCATTATGTGTAAACATTGTGATGATATTTAAGATAATAATGTTCTAAATAAATAGAAGTCCTAGTTATATACTCTTGTATAGTGGATGCTGACCTATAATTCTTCAGGTATAGATCTGCTTAGCTGAGCAAACTGAGACTGCCATTTGCCTTGAAAACATAGAATGATTTTAGATACATACTTTCCCACATATGTTTAATAGCATTTTATTCTGTTTCTTATTATGCATCCATGAGCCAAAAAATAAATTTTTATTAAATTTCTGTCAATCACAGTGCTGGGTGCTTAAGAAGGAAAAAAAAATGACTCAAGGGTCCTTGCTCTTAGGGTTATTGGATAACCTGGAGGAACCATTTTTCTGACAAAATTTAAGGTTTTTCTCCTTACTATTTACAATTTATAAATTTATTTATAATTTACAAACTCTGTTAAAGAATTAAATTTAACTAACATTAATAAGAACCCACTTTTCCTCAGGGCCATGCTAGGTGCAGAGGAGTTATAAAGCTATGAAATCCCTGTCTCACAGAGGTTACGGTGACCAACCAGAGAACCACGTGGGGCAGCTATGCTGGAGTTTGAGAGTAGATGGTTGATTCTGCTTTAGGAGCTCAGAAAGGGGCGGGACCATTATGGACCTGGCTTGGTCAGGAGTCTCGAGAACATGGTTCTGGAACTATGGCCTGAAGATAGGGGAAGTCTGTAGAATGCAGGAAAAGAGTTTCAGAGATTCAGTCTATTGAGAGTAAGAACGAATGGCTACACATGGTTGTAAAAATAGATGGGGTTACATAAGCCCTGCAATGAGTAATAAGTGGCTTGATATTACTCCTACCCACTTCCAACCTCCCAGCCTGGGAGTGAACTGACTGTTAAATGGTATTTTCCTTTTTCAGCACAAAATCAAATAGTTATTTTGGCATCAGGGAGGCACTGCAGAAGTTTTCACTCTTACCTTTCGTCGCTTTCCTGTGACTTAAAATTATGGAGCACAAGTTATCCTGACCGCGTTTCATTTAATAACACTCTGTAAAAGCACTTTTGCCCCAAGCTACTGCTGAGATACAGAACATAGAGTAGAGCTATTCTAAGCAGCCCACTTCTGGCAGGAGCTGGAGAGAAGCCAAGAGAAAAATCAATCACAATTATTCTGAAGTGAAGGTTCACAGTGTTCCTTTTACATTTTTATCTATGAGCTTTGTGAGAGCACTGACAATGTCTTACCCACCTTTGATTCCCTCGGTGCCCAGCATTGTGTCTGGCAAATAAAATGGTAACAAATGTTCGCTAAATAATGGCTTAAATAATAAATTTTGACATTCATGTCAGGAAATTCAAATATTGGTCCTTTTACTCATTAATTATACCTGATAGTTTCTTCCCACATAGTTTGAAGTATAGAAATCTCTGTCATGGCTTATTAATGTATGAAATCTTCATAATTTTTTTTCATGTCCTACAAAGTAAAAGCTGAAATAAAAGATCTGTTCATGGGATTGATTTTAGCTTTCAGATTTCTATCCCACACACCTCTGAAATATGCTAAGGTGGTTGGCTGTTCTGTGCACAGATTCATTATTTCCAGGGAAGTTGCAACTTTTCCTGAAGTTGCCCTTCGGAATATTCTGGAATGTCTTTTGGAGGTGACCTTTAGAATCATGAAGTGAGAACATTCACCCACAGGGCAGAGAAGCGGCTCCACCACAGCGCCCTCACGTTCTGACAGACACACAGCTTTCTTGCTTCGGTTAGCATCCGGGACTTCTGTTCTCAGGGACCTATCTTTGATACTCATGAGAGGAGCTGACCTCCCAGAGGTTTTGCATATACCTTCCTTAAGAAAGATTTCAGGCTCTAAAATTATCTTTGCACAAGAGCGCCAATTTGTCAGAGTCAGGAAATAATAGTTTTTGGTAAACAGAATTCAATATGGGGGTTTCTGATGTTTTAGGAAATGAAATATATATTATACACTTTAAGCATACTGAACAGGAATAAATTTATCTTTGTTGTTTCAGAGTCTCCACTAGGCCTCAGAGAACCTTGAGGTATGAAGGCCATTTGTCTTTGGTTGAAATGACTCTTGTTTTTGAAATCTCATGTCTGCGTTTTGTTTAGAATGGAAGTTAGCTTTTTGTGTCTCCTCTCTGTGTTATCTGTGGTTTCTTTTTTTTTTTCCGATTTTTTTAACATTTTTTATTGATGTATAATCATTTTACAATGTTGTGTCAAATTCCAGTGTAGAGCACAATTTTTCAGTTATACATAAACATATATATATTCATTGTCACATTTTTTTCTCTGTCAGCTACCGTAAGATCTTGTCAGCTTGTTTCAGGTGTTGTGACTCCTTTTAGCAATTCTCTTTGCTTTTAATTTGCTATTTCTAATCACCTGTTGCTTGATTCAAATCAGGTAATCCCAACCAGAATTAGTGTTCAAAATCTGAAAACATAGTTGAGTGAAGGATCATGGAGGGACCCAGTGACAAAATTACCTAAGCTTTAGTGTATGCACCTTCTAAAACCATTCTGACTGCTCAGGAGGACATTAAAAAAAAAAGGAAAAAGAAAAACTTGGTTTTGTTCTGGACATTTAAGATGGATTCTTGAAACCTCTATATAAATTAAGTGTTACCTTCCCTGATAGAAAGACATTAATAGATTGATGGACCAACAAGAATGTGGCCCAGATGGAAATCATATAGCTTCATTCTAATTTAATAAATAATTTTGTATTATAATTTTCATTTTTCCTGAAATTGGTAAGAATGACTCAGTTTGCCAGGTTTGTAAATTCAGAGATGAATCTGCAAAACCAAGGTCCAGACTCTGAATGACAGGATTGTAAAAGCAAGGCTGACATTTCTCACTCATTATATTACTTTTTATGGCATTTGCTTTAGATTAACAAAACAGTATGAGAAGCAAGCAAGGAAAAAAAAAACTCAGAACAATCACGGTGATACTTTTGCTGAATAAATAAGCTGAGTCTGTATCAATCATGAAGGACAGTATAAAGCTGACAGCATTCATCCTGTTTCACTATTTGGCAGGTAGTTGTTATACTTTAAAATTTTTCCTTAGGTTTTATGAGAGTTTTGCTGATGAGGGGATGTAAATGGTGCAAGCCTTGGGCTGAACATGTAAACTTTTAAAGCGTGAATGTGTCCAGCATTGACATGGTTACAAGTCCTGAGGTTTTTTCAAGAACATCTATTTATTATTGTCGTGGAGGCCCAAGACACTTTTTAACTTAAATCCAACTGTATTCTATGTTTTGAATTCAGTCCTGGGTTTAACTGATGAAAGATGTGAGGGTTGAGTGCTGTGTTTCTCAAGCTTGGCTGCACATTAGAATGATCTAATGAGCTTTTAACATTCTTAATCCTCCAAACAAATTAAATCAGAGTATTTGGGAATGTGACACTGGCAAAATGCTTTCTGAAGAGCCCCAGGTGAAGCCAGAGAACCAGTGCTTAGTGATAAAGCCTCATAGGGTTAGAATTACCAAATGTGCCATTATAAACACACGCCTCCAAGCCCAGCCGGGCCATGCAAGCTTCTGCACAACTTTTAACATATTCTTACTTAACTCCTTCTCACATGATATCATGGAGGTCTGTTCTATAGCCTTATAAATCTTCTTTATTTTATCATTTCACTTTTTACGTCTTCACTCTTGACAGATGATCAGACTTCCTAGAAAAAAAAAAAAGATATGGTATGAAATTGCTTAGTTTTTCCTCACTACCTTGACCTCCTGGGTTGCTAGTTCCTTCTCAATTGCTGGAGCCATTGCCCTTGACTGCATCCTCTTTTGTCTTCTAGGACTTTGCCCAGGTCAGTCCCCGACTCTCTTGTCTCCAGTTGTGCTTCCACGTGCTGCTTCTCCTTTCCTTGGCCCAGCCCTCTGCTTAAGCTGCCACCCTCATTCTCTCATTCTCTTCTCTGCCAGACCATTAAATGCCTAATCTGTAGTCACTGTCTCAGCTTCCTCAGCATGAGCTCTAGTCTGGCTTCCACGCTCTACCAGAAAGAATCTCCTCAAGGTCACCATCAGTGACTTTCAATGGCCAGTTCCAACAGTCCCTTTCACTGTTCACCTTCCTGGTCCGCCTCTCTTGCTGAAACTCTTGACCTTTCCACCTCTCCATTGCTTTTTACATGCTCTCTGTCCATAGCTTCTACAACCCCATGCCTCAGTCAACTTCTTTCTTTTTCTCTGCCTATGTCTTAAGTATTTTTGTTCTATAGAGTTTAACTCTTAGCTAACTTCTAGTCTCTTCCTGCATGTCCTCCTTGGGTGATTCTGACCACGCTTTTGGTTTCAGTTAATACTTACGTATTGTTGGCTGATATCCTAACCTCTTTCCTACCTGCTGGGCTTTAATATTCATCCACAGACACTGCAGAAATCTCGAAAATCTTTATGCCTGGAACCAATAACTCCCACCTCTGCAAAACTAAGCCAAACAAACAAAGTGAAGTAAAACAAACAAGAAAACCACAACAAAGAGACTCCTTCCTTCTCTCTTTTATTTGTGTCCTAATTTCCCCAGTCAGCTAATCCCCAAACTGCTGTGTTTCTACTTACTCAGTGAGATGTTCTAACACTTTAATGATCTTTTAAATCCATCTCTTTCTCTGCATTCTAATGCCTGAGCTAAAGGCCTCCTTTTATAGTGCCACCAGGGTGATTTAAAAAGAAACAAAACACAAATGTTATTGTATTATGTTTCTGCTTAAAATCTTTCAATGGCTGTCCATTGCTTTCTAAGGCCATCACACTGTTTCCCACCGCACAGACACTTCCTTCCTCGTGTGTTCCACCCATTCTTTGCCAGCTCCTTGCTGGTGCAGCCCTCAACCCCTCCCACCTCAGGTTCTAATCACACCGCCCCCCTCCCTGCACTGATCCCTTGGGCAGCCTTCTCTGATATTGTTTATTATCTGTAGATTTCCTCCCCTCAAAGAATCCTACTCATTCTTTAATATTTGGACCAAATATTATTTCTTCTGTAAAGATTTTTTTCTGAACATCATTCTCTTCTTCCATTTCTATCTCTGTTGTAGAGGTAGTCACTTCCTAATTTGGGCTCACATCAAGAAGATAATAGAATTCATCACATTGTTTTGTAATTATTTTAACTTTAATTTCACTTGTGAGAATCAGTGTGTTCTCTTTGTATTGATTAAAATACTACAGATAATGAAAAACTCTGCTTTGATAACTAACCCCAATTCCAGTCTCTTTCCCAGAAGTAACCATGCTTACTATTCTAAGATATAAGCTTGTAGACCCTTTACTACAATTTGCATGTACAAATAAAAAAATATAGAATTAATTTTAAAAGCGTTCCTGAAATCTAATTGATTTATGATAAACTGCACATATTCTAAATATATAATTTGATTAATTTTGACATAAGTTTATGCCTGTAAAACCATCCAAGTCTCTTCCTGCCACTTTGTAATTGCTCTCTCCCAATCCTTCCTGATCCCCAATCCCTAGACAACTACTTTGTTGTTGTTTTCTGTAATTATGTTTACCGTTTCCTAAAATTTTCTATGAATAGAATCATACAGTGCAGTATTTTCTTCTCTGACCCCTTTCATTCAGCAAAATTATTTTCAGATTCACTCATGTTGTTTTATTCTCTCTTATTGCTGAGTGGTATTCCATTGTATAGGTATTTATTTATTAACATGCTAACAGACATTCGGATTACTTTCGGCTTTGACTATTACAAATAAAGTTGCTGTGAACATTTGTGTACAAGTCTGTAGGAGCACAAGTTTTATTTCCCCTGAGTAAATACCCAAGAATGGCTCGGTCATGTGGGTCATACGAGTCTTTGTAAGTTTGTTTTACATATAATCTCCAGAGTTTTTAATTGTATTGAGTGAGAGATATGGATAAATTACATCTACTTCATCTTCCTGGAAGTGGATGTTGAGCCCCAAATTCAGGTTTTATATCATAGAAAGATACTTGGTCTTTTTCCCTCGTTCCTAGCATAGGTCTCCTAAAACCTTGGAGTTTCCTGAGTGACAGGAGTAGAGAGAGTGTTTTCTGTGCTGATGAGATGACTGCTGATGGGCCCCTGAGTAGTTTCAAGATGGAGGCTGGTTGCCAGAAAGCCCAAGACTTAATTAGAAGCCTGGGACTGTCAGTCTCCTCCTCCTCCCTGCCCTCTGGAGAGGGGAGGAGAGTGGAGATTGTTAGTCATCAGTAATGCCTACGTGATGAAACTCCCATAAAACCCCCTAAAAGATGGGGTTCAGAGAGTTTCTGGGTTGGTGAAAACTTGGAGGTGCTGGGAGGGTGGCAGACCTAAAGAGGACAGGGAAGCTCTGTGCCCTCCCGCCATATCGTGCCCCACGCGTCCCTTCCATGTGGCTCTTATTGAGTTGTATGCTTTATAATGTACCAGTCAAAGTGAGGTAAACGTTTTCTGTGAGTCATTCTAGGGAATTATTGAACCTGTGGTGGGGTTGTGGGAATCTCTGAATTTGCAGTGAGTTGGGGAGAAATATGGGCACCTCATTTGTGGCTGGCATGTGAAGTGGAGCACTCTTGTGGGGCCTATGCAGTCGGATCTCACTCCACATATTACTGTCAGGACCGAATTGAATTGTTCGACACCACTTGGCATCTGACAACCAAGGACTCAGTTGGTATCTGGAGGAAAACCCCTGCAATATCCCTTTAGCTCTGTGAGATTGTCCAAATACCTACCGAAAGTTCTGACTCTTGGCTGCAGTTCTTGATTTCTCTGCCCCCAGTCCTATGCCTAGAACTGGCAAGTGCCTGAGGGGAAAAAGAATGTCAGTGTCACCTCTCTTGAGATTCCCTTCTCTCTCTAATCTTGGCCTCCCACACACTGGTCTCATCTCAGCTTTCTTTTTTCAAACAGATGTGGGTTTTTTGTTGTTGTTTTATATCTAGCTGTATAGTACAAATATTAGTCTGTTTCAACCTATTCCATCAGAGCCAAACGTGGAAGTCTGAAATTTAAAAAATTATAGTAATGACATCTTGTATTATTAAATAAAAATATTTGCTAATCTGGTTGTTTCTGTGTGTAAGGACTCTGCAGGATACCACCAATGGAGCCAAATAGACCCAATTATGCCTTTATGGATCCTCAAGTAGGAGAACCAGTTGTTAAACAAATAATGACATGAATAAATATAGAATTATAAGCTGTAATAAATGCTAATAACAGTAACCAACTGATGGATTTTTTTCCCCACAAGCAGATTTCTGCCTAAATGCAATCTTACAGATGTGGCCTTCCTTGCCCCTCTTACCTCCGGTGTATCTTAACTTCCTTACTCTGTTTTATTTCCCCCATCATTTGATAGCTTGCTCTCACTCTATCATCTGTCTGTTTTTGGTTGTATGTCTCCCCCACTAAAATGAGAACTCTTTGAAGTAAAGGACTCTACTTTTTTTTTTTTTTTTACTGACTTATCTATAGCTTTTTGTGTGTAGTAGATACTCAACTTTTTAAAATGTTGAATGAATGACTTTTTACTACATGCTGACCACTTTGGTAAGATTTTTTGGTGCATTTGATTTTACCTACCCTATTGTGGTAGGCTGAATGATGGCCAACCATAGAGATCAGGCTCTTATTCCTGGAACCTATAAGTGTTACCTTTTAAGGAAAAAAGGGTCTTTGAAAATGTGATTAGATTAAGAATCTTGACATGGGAATATTATTCTGGATTATTCCAGTTGGCTCTAGATCCCATCACAAGTATTCTTATAAGAGAGAGGCAGAGGGAGATTATGTGTCAAATCTGAGATTACAGAAAAGGAGGCAATGTGACCAGAGAGACAGAGACTGGAGTAATGTGGCCACAAGTCATGGAATGCTGGCAGCTACCAGAAGCTGGGAGAAGAAAGGAATGGATTTTCTCATAGAGCTTCCAAAGAGAGAATGGCTCTGCCAGCACCTCAGTTTTGGACCAGTGAAACTGATTTTGGACTACTGGCCTCCAGAACTGTGAGGGAATAAGTTTCTGCTGTATTAAGTCACCAAGTTTGTGGGTAATTTGTTATAACAGCCATAAGAAACTATACATCTATGACCTTGGTGTTGTTAATCATGATTCCCATCTTACCAGTGAGGAAACTAAGACACAAAAAGTTAAGCAACTTCCAAAAGGTAACATATCTTTACTTGGTAGCATCAGTGTTCAAACCTTAACAGTTAGATATGTGTCTAACTGCATTGATGGATCATAGAAATCTTCTTAAATATGTAACAGTTTAAGTCAAGATTTGAAGAATGGGTAAGAATAAGTCAAATGAAATGTGAAGAGAGTTCCTGCAATGGTAACGATCTTATTAGCTCATTCAAGAATTTGAAATGTAGCTCATTTGTAAGCTTTGTAGCACATAGTTGATGAGGAAGGCTGGATCACCTTGTAGAGATTTCTAGAGATTTGGGGTATTATCTGAGTGCAGTAGAAACTAGGTTTATTTGGTGGAACTATATAATCAGATTTTCATTTTAGCAATCACTATGATTTCTGTATGGTGAATAAAGAGATCTAGTTAGGGCAAGAGCAAGTCAGAGAATATCATCAGTGGTTCAGGCAGAAGGCATTGTAGCCCTGGATTGAAACTATGACCATGGGGATGTAGAGAAGTGGACATATTTGAGGAAAAAAAATATATAAGGGCTAATTTTGATATATGAGATGAGGGGAGAGAGAGAGAGGTCAAGAATGATTCCTAGGTTCCCAGAATGAGCATTTGTGTGAATGAAATTGTTAACTTATTAGAAGGTGAATATTGTAGGGAAAAACCCTTTGTGTGGGAGAGAGAAATCAAGAGCTCAGATGTAGACCGGTTACATTTGAGATGACTTGGAGACAAAGAATAGAGACAGCACACAGGGAGTTGGTTAAATGGGTCTAGAGTTAAGAGAAAAGCTATATGTCAGAGATATATATATTTGGAATATCAAAACCTAGGGAAAGGCTGTAGAATGAGAAGATAGAGAACCTTAGGTCCAAGTCCTGGAGAATTTCAAACCTTTGAAGTCAGGGAAAGCTAGCTAAAGAAATTGAAAAGAGTGACCAGAAGATAGAAGAAAAATGAAAAGACTCATGATAATGACAGTACTGTTAACTATGTTGAATGCTGCAGAGAATTACAGAAAGATAAGGACTAAATTTTGGTGTTTGAATTTAGTAACATGGATGTTAGAAAGAAGAATGAATAGAACAATGTGGGCAGAGCAGTATTGAATTGTGCTGTCAGCACCATCCATTGTCCTACCAAAATCCTCACATTTTTTTCCTTGATTTTTTTCCTGTCTAACATGTTCTTTCACCACCCCCAAAAGCCCATGTAACTCAAGGGATGCTTACTCTATCCTCAGCTCCAGGTAAAATTACTCAAAACAAGTTGTGGTAATCCCACATTCCTTATCTCTACTGATTTAGGTTTCAGATTTAAGGTGATTGGTATATAGCATTCCTTTGGTGACTGTCCAAGATAGGATATAGGATCTTTTTTTTCACAATCAAACTGAAGAGAACTTTTATCATCTGGTTGAAAGGGAGACCCTCCCTCTTTCCTGATGGATATGAATAAGGAAGCATGTTTTCCTAGTTGATGCCAGAAATATCTTATGACCAAGAAGGATGTCTGCCAGGGTCAAAGTCAATACACAGAGGAAGAAAGAGCTCAAAGGATTTCAGAGATACTAAGTTGTGGCCTATGCATGCATAAAACAATCACCTCCTCCTACTTTTGGACTTTCTGACTGTGAAGTCACACTTTTTATTATTGTTTAAACCAAAATCATTCTCATATAAATACTGGAGATGAAGATGTAGAGTCAATGTATTTAGACATTTCTTTCAAGGTGATTAGCTATGGAGGAGAATATAGAAATAGTATGGGTGGTTGAATGCTAAAAGGAAGAAAATGTTAGATGAGACAGAAAGGTAATTGAGTAAGGTCCATGAGCAGATGAAATGAGTGAGATCCAGAGCACCTGGGAATAGAAAGGATGATTCCTCAATTATAGCAAGAGAGTAAAAGAATAGATGGATGCAGATGCAGGAGGTTCTGCATATTTAATTAGAGTAGTCAAGTGAAATTTTACGATTAAATAACTTCTATTTTCTCAGTGAAGTTAGATAATGCGTTGTCTGCTGGAAGATGGAGGTGGGATGGAATGGTGGTTTTTGGGAGCTTGAAGAAATTATGAAAGAGTAATTACCGAGAATGGGTATTAGTAGATGGCATTAATGTCTTCAGTTCTTCACTACTTCCTGTATTCACAGTCTTTGTCATATAACTTTATCATTAGTCCCACAGAAGAGGCAAATAATGTATCTACCTTCTGACTTTCGGTATGATTGTATTACTTGCTTTGGCTAGTAGAATGAGGTGAATGTGACTTTATGCCAGCCAGTTCTTAGCTTAAATCCTAAAAGGCCTTGCGAATTGATGCTTGATTTCTTCTTTTGCTGCTAATGCCTTAAGAATGTGTCCAGGATGGCTCACTTGTTCTAAGAGGCAGTTGAGAAATATGTGGAGCAAAACTGCCACAGCTGAGCTGTCCCAGCTGGGTCTGGCCTATATCAGACAGCTCCCAACTGACTCACAGATTCTGTGTTTCTTTTGGATATGAATAGGTAACTGATACACTGTGAAAGCAAGCTTACTAGGGAAACTTAGTATTAGGGCCATCTGAAAGTCCAGTTATAAATTAGTAGTGATGTTAATCTTTCCAGTTGAGGAGTTTTCTCCTGCAGAGCTGAGCTTCAGAATACAAGGATATAGAAGACAGATGAATGAATTGGAAAGTAACAAGAAGAGGTGGCTGATGGATATTGGGAGATTGGAGATGGTAGTACATCAGATAATGCATTGACATTAAAAATAATGTAAAGTGGTATACTTAAATAAGTTGGAAAAAAAGAAAATTGTGACTAGGAAAAGGGAACATTTGCACAAGTGATAATAAATATAACCAGTTGAAGGTTATGACCACAGAAGTGGGTGGCTAAGGTAGAAGGGAAGACCCAAGGGATGAAGCAGTGTAGGAACTGAGAGATTAGAGATGGCTAATCTATGGGATTGTCAAATCACTCAGCATGCCTGACAGGAGATGCAGTAGAGGAGACACCAAGTTTGGTGGAGGGCATTGGAAATCGTTTTGAATTTTTGTAGCTCCTATGTTATTGGGATATGCTTCTGAATTATTTTAAACAGTAGGAATCCGTGCTAACCAGAATCTTTCAAAGGTAACCTTCAGTGGCTCTATGTTATATCCACAGGAAATCTCAGGAGGGTTGCATATTTGTATATTTAACAATAACTTATTAAGTTATTGGGAAAAAACCTACAAATTACTTCTGATGATAAAAGTTAATCTTTTCTTAGCAATAGAGGGGTCATATGGTTGTATAAAATCTATAACCTTCACCAGTAATTCAACATGTGCTTGAACAAAACCCAGTATAATACTCTCCTGAATGATATAGTAGTCCTTGGCTTTTAAATCTTAAGGGGTGAATTTTCAAAGGCTTTGTTTACATATAAAAAAATTTTTTTCTTGGCAAATCCTTCTTTGGAGAACTATTTTCTACAAAAGCGAACTTCTAAAGTAACTGAAAGTTAAGCTTTTTAAGAAAAACTGCTTTCATTCCTATGAAACATCTGATGGAAACATTTATAAAAGGAGATATACATATTTTTATATATATATGTAGTATATTCATACTTATGTCTATGCATCATAATTATGAACATCAATTATGTAATTGTGCTATAGTATAGTGACTCTCAGGACAATTGAATGAATTGTGTTTAGTTTCCTCTTTCATTGTCAAAATATCTCATTTCACCACTCAATGTACACATCTACCTTTGACTGTCCTCCTTTTCTTCCTAATTTTTTTTTTGCTTCTAATTTATTTCAGGCCTATGAAATCATATAGCCAAACTTAATTAATCTATGTAAAGTAGAAATAAATAGGCTCTGAGTAAGTACCTGAAGGAACTTACTATTATATGATATTTGTTAGAAATATTTTACCTGCTGAAGGACCTTTTAAATGTTATTTGCTGGCTCTAAACACTTGAGATTACTCTTACATGACCTCAAGATCAGCAAGATATTACTATACTTTTTATAAAGACTTTGTTTTAAACTTTTTTCTTATGTGGACTCAAGATGCATAGAGCTGTTATTAATATTAACAGTTGAAACCTTCATAACTTAGTTAGATAAGCATAGCCTCATAATGTTTTAAAGCTGAAGAAGGCCTTAGAGTACATTGTTCCAAAGTTAGGTTTAATATCTTACTGTTAAAAAAAAATTTTGAAAGAGTCATCTATAAAGGATATTGAATATCTTACTCTAAGAACGAGGGATATTAAAAAGTATGATATGAATCTCTCACTCAATCTGATTGTCTTGATTCTGGTTGACCAGAAATTGAAACTGGAATTTCCTAATATTAAAACTAAGTATAGTTTTTATACTACATTCATTTAAAACTTATCTTCATGATCTTCAATAAACTGTCTAGAAGAAACATCACTACCATGAATAACTAAAGAAAAATATTCCTTCAACTCACACATGAATATATTCAGTACTGTTTAATTTCAAGCATAGTTATCAACACACAGTTGGGTCATTTAATGTTAATGATAGAAGTATGGTTCCTAAATTTCAAAGACATAGTCAAACATGTTAAAGGCAAGACTGCTTTATATATGAATTTAGAAAGTAATTTTAACATCATAGTAATATTCAAGATGAGCTGCTGAACTTTGGAGGAAGAGATGACCCCAGTGATGGTCCAATTGCAGACTTACTGAGCTTTGAATTCATCTCATCTTCTTTGGAGAAATTGAATCTTAGAAGGTTTAAATGAATTTCCCAATAGGTTACACAGGAAGTATTTTCTTTCTTTCATTTGTTTATTCATTCATTCATTTAGTCCTCCCACATCTGTTGTACATCTAGTGTGTTCCAGGTAGTACGTGAGGCCTTTGGACTATACAATTAAAAAAAAAATAAACTTCTAAAAGTTCATGGTCTGGTAGTAAAAATGGGACTAGTCCCTAACATCAGAACTAGACTTCTGATGCTTGTTCATGGCTGTTTTCCCATATCCTTCATACTTCATTTGCTTCTACCAACAGTTCAGAAGACTGTGGCTCTATTCTGAGGACTCTAATTTTGGGCAAATTATTTTCAGGTCTTTAGGATCTGTTTTCCCATTTTTAACCTAAAAAATAAGCTTCTTAGTTTCTCTGGGCTACTTTAATAACAATAATATAATATGTGTGAAAACATCTTGAATTGCGCATATAGAGTTATGGGTAAGGAAACTAGTTAAGAGATTTACCCAAGTTCACTCAGCTAGGAAGAGACAGAATCCAGATTTCCTGATCACTGTGTCAAGAAGCTATTTGTTCCTATTCCATGAATATTGTCCTTCTTTTGAAGGATAATTTGAATGATCTCTGCACAAACAATGGCTTCTGAACTTATTAAATAAAATGTTAGTGTATTAGTCAGGGATCTCCAAAGAAATAAAACCAATAAGATATGTTTATATATATATATGATATGATGTATATACATATGGTATCTATATATCTTATATACAAGTATATGTATGTATATAAAGATTTATCTTATGGAATTAGCTCACATGGTTGTGGAGGCCTGGAGAGTCCAAAATCCGACAGAGGAGGAGGCTGGAAGGCTGGAGACTCAGGAAAGAGTAGCAATTTGAATCCAAAGGCAGTTTGCCATAGAACCATAAAGTGCCTATGTTGCTGATAAATTCTGAAGGCAGTCTTAGAATTTTCTCTTTCTTCGGAATGTCAGACTTCTGTTCTGTTCAGGTCTTCAACTGATTGGACGAGGCCCATGCACATTATGGAGAGCAATGTGCTGTACTCAAAATTCCTAATTTAAATGTAAATCTCATCCAAAAACACCCTCACAGAAATGTCCAGAATAGTTTTTTTTTTTTAATTTTGTTTTTTCTTGAAGTGTAGTTGATTTACAATGTTAGTTTCAGGTGTACAGCAAGATGCAGAGTAGTTTTTGACCAAATATCTGGGTACTGTGGTCCAGACAAGTTGACACATAAAATCAACCCAGGTTATAAATACATATTAATCAATAATATTTATAACCTGGATTCTGACCTAATTTACTTTGGAATAAATATAGGAGAAGTTACATTGCCTCTATAGGCCAGTTTTTTCACCTGAAAATTAAAGATTCCAAATAGATGATTTATAATATGTTTTGTATTATATCCTGTTGTTCATCTTGGACTCTGAATTAAAACTAATTAGAATTTGATTTAAAATAGTTGTAGCAAGGAAATAATCATACAGTTTATTTATTCAACAAATATTCATTAAAGAATAAGTTATTTTAGTGCTTCTACTGTTAGGTGCCATCTTAAACATTATTCCACATTATGAATTCAAATTAAACTCTTAAAAAGATTTCGGTTTCTAAAAGTGACAGTTGCAAAACTCAAGATTCCATATCTGCTCATTTTCCATTTATTTTTGTTTGGTCACCAATCATATTTATTTTTGTTAATCTTACCTAGATTTGTAAATGTATTCAATTTAAATTTCAATTAATCAACAAATCTACTAATAAACCAGCCAACCAACAAATACCCGCCATGCACAAGCTATCTGGCCAAGCAATTCAAAGTCTTGAAATGTGCCTCTGATGTATGCCTCTAACTGGGGAAAAATTAGGCTTCAAACCTCAAAGGAACACTTCTCATTACTTTGGATAAAACAATCTTGCACTAAAAAGAAAGGGCAGAAAATGCCATCTGCCTTAAGGAAATAGCTTTAAGGGAGGTTTAAAAATTTTTCAAAAGAAAAAAGCTATGAAACACTATGCATAATAAATGCTCATTTGTATGATGCAATATTAATAAAGTACAAACATTTTCATGTCTCAAATCAGGCCAGACTCCTGAGCAGCTTTGAAGAGTGATAATTAAGTATTTAGTCTTAAATTAACCCAATTGTATTCAAAAATATAATGTTATAGGCACACTGGCAGTGCTTGGAATTAGAACAAGAACAGGGCTAAGTAGTTTTTTTTTTTTTTTTTTTTTTTTCCTGGTTCCTTTACTCACTAGCTGCACTACTTTGTGTTGTATTTTTACTTTTTCTGGACCTTAAAGCAGAATGAAATTTCTGGCTGTAAACTGGGGGTAAAGGTGAATACCTTAATGAAAACAAAATACTGTTTCAATGCATACTGGATCCTAAACCTGTCAGACTCAAAGTGTATGTCCTGCACTTGGAGTTGCTGCACAGATAGTGACAAGAGGCATTTATTGTAGCCTAAGGTTACGGTCAGTGGTACTTTTTTGGAGTGAACATTTTAACTAGAAGTTTGGATTAAGTGTAATTTTAGGGATCTGACTGTATATGAAATTCAGCAGTCTCATGGACATTAGATCAAAATTTTCACAAATGTAAGTAGAAGATTTACTAAGAAAACCAAATTTGATCTATATGATTTCAAGCTTTAAAACATCTTCTTTCATAGAGTTACAAGAGTACTTCCTAACTACTTGACTCTATGGCTTAAAAAAAAAAAGGGAAAAGGTAACTTTAGATGATTTACTTTGCATGTGCAACAATTTGAAAATTTCCTTTTGTTTGTGATATATAAATTACTCACTCTCATCCCCTTCCTAGACCATTTTAACCTAACCTGCACATGTCCAGGGAAGTGCACTTCCTCTTGGTTGCTCCAGATTTCTTTATTCTTTTATTTGTTATGCTAGACTGCACATACTGTTTCTATGTTTTTGTCTATTTTCACCTCACTATATCCTTCCTTCCTATACAGTCTTATTTAATTCCAAGGTTCAAAATACAACTCTTAATTCAGGGATCCTATTTCATAGCCAGAGTCTTGATTTCTTACTTGAGCTCCAAGTCTCTGATCTTTCCTTTTACTTATATTTTTCATTCACTGTCCTCCATCAGAGGAAATCAATAAAAATAAACCAGTTTTGAACATTGGGAAAGAAATGGTTCCTTCTTTAGGGGAATTTGTGTTCCAGTAGGTAAGGGAGAAATTAAATAACCAATTACCCAGTAATTTTTTTGATCATAATTTTATGTAGTATACATTCCTGACATTATCTACTCAGTTGTGATCTAAGAAAGGCCACTTTTTTCATATTAAACACACAGACATACTAGTTTCTTACTTGAAGGGCTGGTACCCTTAGAGTTCCAATCTCTGCTACTGGTGGTGATGACATCCTGGAGGTTGACTTGCCCTTACAGCCCAGAGGATCATTGGTAGATGGCCCAGCTGACCACACAGAAGCTTGGGGTATGGCTTAGTCCTCTCACCCCACCACACTGGAGGAACTGGTGTGTGTGTGTGTGTGTGTGTGTCTGGGATGACAGGGACAGCCTGTGATTTGGAATATGCTTTAATTCTGGATTCCATGAAGAACTTAAAATTCCCTGCTCTTCTGACTTTGCCTCAGGGAAAAGGGGGAAATTTGGGGAAGGATAATCCTCACTGTGCCATTCACCACTTTTTACAGTCCTGCCCACACTTCAGTTGGACAGGGACACATTTGCAGTACTCACTCAGCAAAATCTGGCTGAATGGTACAACCTTCTCCTTTGCTGCAGATGATTCCAAACTCTGGAGTCATAGGAAGAGAAAGATGAGCAAGCAGCAGACGTGCCAGCATTTCAGATTCCCCAGTGCTCCCTCAGACTTGTCCTCATTCTGTATCTGGCTACACTGAGCTCATTCAGTTCCTGGAAGATACCTGACTCTCTTTTACACCATGTATTTGCAGATGCTCTACCATCTGCCTCAAATTTTCTTCTTTAACTCACCACACCCCTTTTCTGTATTCCTCCTTATCCTTCAGTTTCTAATGTAAATACTACTTCCTGGCGCAAAGTGCTCCTCTTTCTTTCATATGGTGTTACAGTAACTCAAATGCCATTTCTTGTGGACCTTATTTACATAAATCTTTTATTATCTACTGTGATTTACGAAAGTCTGTCTCTTGCACTTACCTTGACATTAACAATTGAGAGTCCCCAGCAACAGAAGGGACACCAGTATCCAGTAGTCAGATATATACAAATATATGAATCCTTATGAATATAGATATTTCTAAGAATAAATTGAGCTTCCTGTTGCTCATAACTGAGTGAAGAATTTCAATAACACATCCTACCTATCATTTTGAGGCCTGGGACACATTTATGCTAATCATTGAATACCAGTGGTGCTGGCATCTAGTAGATACTCAGTAAATACCTGATGAGTGAATAAATAAATGAATGTTAGCCCTAATGTATTTTGACTAAAAAAAAGAAGGATTACAGAAGTTTTATTATCACAAAACATAAATTTATATGCAAAAGCACTGTAGATCAAGTTTATCACAGTCAGTGAGCTGTTTCTTTTTCCTCAGGAGGAAATACAACTGTGGTAAGGTCTATCCTTGTAGTTCTGATGACTTATGTTTTGATGATCAGATAAAAAAAGAAAAGGGCTCAAAGAAGAGAATGAAAACTAACAATCAGATGCTCTAGGAAAAACAAAAAAACCCTGCTATATACTTTTTTAACATGAAAAAGTGGCTTTGGTCACAGTTTCCATCATGGCTTTTATTTTCACTTTAAGGCAGCCCAGATGTTTGAAACAATGCCAAGTTTTTAATAATGATGAAATCAGAAACTGCCAACATGGAGACATTTGAGTAATGAACCATAGACTCAAGCCTGAGTTTATTAAGAATCGATTGCAAGACTTCGTAAAAAATATATCTCTAAATGTACTGTCTGCACTAAATTTAAGAGACTTTAAATTCTCTTAATTACTAAATTCACTTTTTATCTTATAACAAACACATTTGTCATTTTTTTCTCCTACTCCTACTACAAACAGCCAGTGTGAAATACACATCAATCTGTGTTCAGTCTAAACTCACTAAATTTGGGAACATTGCCATTTCATCTTAACTCTGTCCTGAGACCACAGAATTGCAGCAAAATGGCAAGGACCTGGGCTTTGAGCTAAGAAACAGATCACTTTCTTCCCATCCTATCAGCCTGACTTTAGACAGGACCACACCTGAGTGCTACCTTCAAATGAAGGCCTTGTTCCCTTAAAGACATTCATAAAAGGTGATTATACAACATTAAAAAAAATTTAAAAATATGTATTCAACTGAGATTGGGGACACTGAGATTACTTCTGGTTCTCAGGTTATCAATCTCTAAGTAACTGTTAAGTACATACCAAAAATCATATTAAACTATGCTTGGCTGTTTCTTTTCTACCAGAATGAACCTAGTTTTTTTCTAGTGTTTTGTTGATTTTCAAGTGTCAAGCTACCTGCAGTTACTTGACTAAACTAGTATTTTTTAAGTATCCACTATTATACAGGGTTTGGGTTGTTTTTTTTTTTTTTTTGGAGTAATACAGAATAAAGCTGGAAATTATGTGAATGAGTTCTATCGATAGAAACCTCTAAACACCAAGTAGCTGAATACATGAGCAGATAAGCAGAGGATTTTGGCCTTCTGCTATATACACACACACACACACACACACACACACACACACACACACACACACACACACACACACACACACACACACACACACACACACACATATACATACACACACACATACATACATACATACATATATCTCCTTTCCAATTTCCTTGTTTCCGCATCATAATTCCTCAGGACTGAGAGGTAAAAGGTGGTGTCTAATTGGGCAACATGGTCCCGGTGAAGCCCAGGTTGTTTAGGCTCTGTTGTTAGTGTGTGCACATGCCCACAGTCACACTCCCCACATACACACATGCACACAGAAATAAAATAGTGTACCTTGAAAAATAAGAAATAATAGAAAAAATAGTTCTTACCCACCAAAATTTGGAGCAAGTAGGCTCCATTACAATTTCTTGAGCATGGGAGTAATATTATTTTTTAAGGGTTTCAGCCGATCCATGTGGCAATAAAAGCTGCATTGTGCTTCCCAGATTATCAACTTTAGGCAGAGTTTACTGATGCCCTGCTATGTAGCAGGGAGAAACAGGAACAGGGAGATTTATCAGGAAGCAGCCACAGTGAACCAGGCATGAGTGAACAAAGGTCTCCTCTGGCTGATGTGATGTAGAGATGAGTGGGAGCTGAAGGACTGAAAGATGTGGAGAGGTTTCTAAGTTTGTGAGAAAAGAATGGGAGGTGACTTAGGGGTAGAGGATAAAGAAGATACCTGTTTTTAGGCATGTTAGTTTATGATAATACTGGCCTATCCAAGTGAAGATGTTGTGTGGGCAGCTGGAGGTGAATGACTGAAACTCAGGAGAGGGAAGGCAGAAAAACAGTTTGAAAATACAGAGCTGTGGAATATGTTATATCAAATTTAGCATCTTATTCAGCTCAAGGCCTCACTGCCTTTTTTGATTCTTACCCTTCTTTCCATCATCAATAGATAGAAAGTATTCAAAAGTTCCTTCATTCTGGTGTTAATTGTACCTTGATTTAACTATCTCAATACCTTGTAAATTCGTCTCATCAATTTGTTTTCTACCTTGATCGAGCATATCATATATGACTTGACAAGCCTTACTTTTCCAAACAATTCTGCACAAATAATATTTTTGGCTTCCTACTGCCTACAAAATTAAAGCTAGACTTCTCTCAGCCTGGCGTTTCAGCTCCCATCCACTATTTGCAGGCTAATTTTTTCATTATTGTCCTCCATGAACCCTATGCTGTAGCAAATTGATCTACTTGCTGACCGTCACACATACTTGATGCTTTCTTATCTCTGTGCACTGCTTACTCTGATCCTGGATGTCTTTCCTAAGTCAGCATGCCCAAATCTTAAGCATAGGCCAATTCTACCATAATTGCTCTAACTGGAGATCCCTTTGGCATTTCACCTGTATCTCTTACACCACTGATCTTACTTTATGTTGAATTAAATTTATTTGCTACTCTTCCTTATCCCCCTAAAAACTCTTTAAGTTTCTTAAAGACAAGAACTAGTTCTGAAAGAATTTTTAGATTTATTGGTATTTGCTATTATTTTTTGTGCATACCAGTACTCAAATAGTTATTAAAATAAATATACTTTCTCTTAATTACATTAGAGTTTTAATTTTTTTAGTTGGCATTCCTTGGCTGCAAGCAAGAGAAAAGGACTCTGCTTAACTTACACTAAAAAAATAATTTATTAGAAATCTATGATGCAACTCATAATAGTGACGGAAAAGGTAAAGAACCACCACTCAAAAAGCCAAGAAAGCAGGGTCCGAAGGATATAGAGGATGTGAATTACGGGAAAATCTTCTTAATATGTTACCATCGACATGAACCAGCTCCAACAGTTTTGCTGTCTCAACATCATTCTGGTCAAGATTGAGATTCCCTGAAGGATTCTGATTGGCTTAGACTGAGCCACATGCCAGGAGCAGGTGGGTCTCCTTGGCGGGCAGTTCTAACAAGACTTTATGAAGGGAAGACAGTTATTTCCCAAAGCAAAATCAGAAGGAGTAGATATACAGCAGAGAAGAACAACGGACTCTAATGCATCCATCCAATAAAACCTCTGTGTTTATAAATTCATGCAATTATTCACCAACCGAAATTTATTGGGTGCCTGCTCTACCAGGCAATGTACTAATTGCTGGGAGTACAAATATGAGTAAGTTGTTAATCCTGTCTTTAATGGGCTTATAGTATAATATGTTTCTATTGCTTTTCTAATTCATATAATCATTTTATTAAAATTGATGGTTAAACAATTAAATATATACATCTCTCGGGAGCTTTCTGTTGCATCATACCTCACTCATGTTCTGTGTGACTTCAACCACAGGTGAATGACCTACCAAGCATCCTGGTCTCTCACTTCATTGACTTCCTCATTAGTAATAAGAATGGCATGAGAAAAAAAAAATCAGAAATGTCTTCAGGGAAAGATATGTAGGGTCTTGGAAACTTTGTTAAGAATTGAGATTTTATTTTAAGTGTAATTGAGAGCAATTGAAAGAATGCTGAACTCAAAGGAGGTCACTCTGTCTACTATGTAGAGATGGCATTATGAGAAGATCAGGGAAGCAAGAGCAGGAGCAGGACGTCTGTGAGCAGGATGTCATGGTGATCTAATTGTGCACTAGAGAAGTGTGTCAGCGGAGGATATGTGAAAAGTGGACAGGTTTAGGAGATACTTCATTTGTGGAGCTAACAAGAATTGCTTATGGAGTAGTCACGGGGATAAAGAAGGAATCAAGGATAATTTCTAGGTATATAAAGATAAGATCTTTATTTTCTATTTAATTTACTTTCAATATGCCAATTCTTCTATCTTGTTTTGACCACAGATTCATTGACCCTTTTATTATTTCTCTATCAGTTCTATCCTGCTTTCATTTCCCTTAAAGCTTGGATCAGTGGTTTATTATTTCTACCACTCTTAGGGACATTTCAAACCCCTTACTTCATTCTTCTTCCATTGTACCTCTCTGGTGAAACATTTATAAAACTACCCATGTTTTATAATACTTTGACTGGACTTTGGAAATATCACAATGAAACTTATTCAGGACACAATAAAATCAGCCTCCAATCTCAACTCAAACAATGGAAAATTTGCCAGTTCTCCATAAGTTCTTGCTTCTCTTCTCCATCTTGACTACTCTGAAACTTCTTGGGTATTTGAGTTTTTGTGGTTCCATAAATTTTAAGATTATTTGTTTCAAATCTGTGAAAAATGCTACTGATATTTTGAAAAGGATTGCACTGAATCTGTGCATTGCTTTGGGTAATATGGACATTTTAACAGTATTGATTCTTCCAATCCATGAGCACAATATATCTTTTCATTTATTTGTGTTGTCTTCATTTTTTATCAATATCTTATAGTTTTAAGAGCATAGATTTTTTACCTGCTTGGTTAAATTTATTCCTAAGTATTTTATTCTTTTTGATGCAACTGTAAATGGGACTGTTTTCTTAATTTCCATTCTGATAGTTTATTATTAGTATATAGAAATACAAGAGATTTCTTTATATTGATGTTGTACCCTGCAACTTCACTGAGTTCATTTATGAATTCTAATAGTGTTTGGTGGAGTCTTTAGGATTTTCTCTATATATCATGTCATATGAAAATAGTGAATTTTTCTTGGATACCTTTTCATTCTTTTTCTTGCCTGCTGTGGCTAGGGCTTCCAACACTGTTAAATAGAACTGGTGAGAGTGGTCATCCCTGTTTTGCTTCTAATCTTAGGGGGAAAGCTTTCTGCTTTTCATCACTGGGTTTGGTGTTAACTTTGGGCTTGTTGTATATGACCATTATTATCATGAGTTATGTTCACTCTATACTCACTGCACTGAGAGTTTTTATTAAAAATGGATGTTGAATTTTGTCAAATGCTTTTTCTGCATCTGTTGAGATATTATATGTATCCTTTGTTTCAGTAAATGAAATCTTCTCATATGACTCAGATGCTTTTCAAGCTGCTGCCTCTGTGCTGGTACTGAATGAGTTAGTTTGTGCATAAACTTCAAGAGTGATGTCTCAGTTTCTCATAGCCCTCCAGCTCTCTCAGAAGTAAACCCTGCTGGTTTTCAAAGACAGATGTTATGGGGCTCATGATCCCATTGCAGCTCCCCCCTGCTGAGGAGCCTGATGTGGGGCTTAGAACCCTTGCTCCTAGAGGGGCACCTCTGCGGTTGTGATTTCCCTCCTGCTTGTGGGTTGCTGCACCAAGGGTGTGGGTTTTGACTAGACCATGTCACTGTCCCTCCTACCTCTCTCTAGGTGTGGTCTTTTCTTTATATCTTAGTTGTAGAAATATCTGTTCTGTTAGTTTTCAGGTCATTCTCAGAGTTGTTCTGTATGTAGCTGTAGTTTTGCTGTGTCCATTGGAGCGAGTGAGCTCAGGAACTTCCTACTCCACCTTCTTGATTCGGCCATGCTTTACTTTTGTGTTGCTACTACTGCCTCTCAGGCTTTCTTGTTCTTTCTCGCTTTTTCATTTCCTTCCTTCCTTCCTTCCTTCCTCCCTCCCTCCCTCCTTCTTTCTCTCTCTCTGTCTCCCTCCCTCCCTCTTTCCTGCCTTCCCTCTTCCTCCCTCCCTCCCACTTCCCCCACTCCCTTCCTTCTTTGTTTCTTTTTTTCTTGAAATTTATTTTTTTTCTGTCAGTTCCTTGTGCTGCTCTCCTCTTGAGTTTCTCTTCTAAGCTTTGTTTTCTTTCAGTAATAGAAAAATCTGTAGTTCCTCTGTCTGGACCCATGAAATTTCCTTGGAGATGACTCTTCCTGTGATCTGCTGTGTGTGTGTGTGTGTGTGTGTGTGTGTGTGTGTGTGTGTGTGTGTGTGTGTGTGTGTGTGTGTTTATTTATTACATTGGTAATATGATTAGCTGCCTATATTCTTCGAGCCAGGCAAGGAAGGGAGCTGGCGGGGTTAGGGGAGAGACCTACTGTTCAGCCTTCAACTATTCAATTAAACCCCCTGTTCTCAGTCTGGCTCCTCACCTTTGCCCTCTACCAGGTCTGGGATACCCAAATCCACATCCTCTTCTGTTCAGTTTGTCTCAGGAACAAATCGTTTACCTCCTTTGGGATAAAGGGAAAAAATTGTCAACTGACTATTTTGGTTGAAGTGGGGTTTCTAATAACCTTTAAAAAGAGAGTGTCTGGGCAATATATTTTTAAAATGACATCAGCTTTATACTTGAAGTCATTCATTAGGATGAGAAATTAAATTTTAGAAGTTTGGAAAAACAAAAAAATTATCTTATGAACTAATTAGCGACTATGAAAAAGAGAAGGCTTGGAGTCTTTTTTTATTTAATTGCCCAATGTCTGGGAGTAATTGCCAAAGATACTATTTTATATTTTAAAGCTATTTTAGCTTAGAATGTATGATGTTCATTGCCTATGTTAGAAATTTAATTTTTGGCTTACCTATTAGCCTTAACAAAATTGCCCTGAGAAAACAGCCCTGGCTTCAAACTATGGCTTTGGAGACTGTATTTTGGCAATATTTATGTGTGTTAACTGAAGAATTTTCTTAAGGTTTGTATTTCGAGTTTCTACACTTAACAGCTGTTGTCTCCGCTACTCTCCCCTACATTTCCTTTCTCGTATTCTCTGATGAGTCGATCCTTTATTCATTACCTACAGAAAAGTAAATTGCACTCTATTCAAAATTGTACTTTTCAGAAGGTTGCCCAGCTGAGAATCATTAGTAACACCACACTGTGAGACTTTAAATTGGTCTCTTTTCATACAGACATATGTGCCTTGCAGTTCTTGTAAGCGTTGCCTATTTGTTTCTCACGTTTAATCAATGGAATATATCCCAAAGGCTGCTAGTTAGTGTAGAATACTTTCCCTTAATTAAAAGACAATTGTACATAAAGAAAGTGGAAAGAAAATTAGAGCTTATACTCAATGAATATACAGCTGCAGTAAAGTATTCTCATTATAAAACATAATGCTTGATTTTTAGATAAGGGAAAAAATCTTATAATTGTGGATTTTTTTATTGAGGTAAAATTGGTATGTAAAATTATATTAATTTCAGGTGTACAACATAATAATTCAATACTTGAATACACACAAAGTTATCATCACAGTAAGTCTCATTACCATCTGTCACTATGCAGTTGACTCCCTTCACCTTTTCTGCCCACCCCAACCCTCTCCGCCTCTGATAACCACCTATCCATTTGCTGTATCTTTGAGTCTTGTTTGTTTATTTGTTTTGGTTTATAGATTTCACATATAAGTGAAATCATGTTTGTCTTTCACTGTTTGACTTATTTCACTTAGAATAATGCTCTCAAAGCCCATCCGTGTTGTGACAGAAGGCGATATTTCATTCTTTTTTATGTCTGAGTAGTATTGTATATAAAGTTATATATATATATATAAACAGTTTTGTGTATGTGTGTATATATATATATATATATATATATATATATATATATATATATAAACATTTTCTTTGTCCATTCATCCATTAATGATGGATCCTTATGTTGTTTCCATATCTTGGTTGCTGTAAATAATGCTGCAGTAAATATAGGGGTGCATACATCTTTTCAAGTTAGTGCTTTTGTTTCCTTTGAGTAAATATCCAGAAGTGGAATTGCTGGATCATGTAGTAGTTCTATTCTTAATTTTTTGAGAAATCTCTCTACTGTTTTCCATAATGTCTAAACCAATTTACATTTTCTAATTGTGGATGTTTTAATATGTAAAAAGGGGTCTCAATAAATTGTAAAATACTTCTGCCATCCTTCTCCTGCACTTTTTCTTCTTCTTAGCTATTAAAATCGGTGTTAGGGGTGGCTATATTTCAATTAGGTAGGAGCACTAGTCACTTGAGTAGTGAGATGACTGTATCAATTCAACTTCAGTTCAAATCAAGTTAAGACTGCCTGCTTTTCCATGCAAAAACTACTAAAGCTGATAAATTCAGCAAAGTAGTGTGGTACATATGGAAACATGTTGCAGTTCTTTATACTAACAATGAAAGATCGGAATATGAAAGTTTAAAAAAAAACTCTTTTAAAATTACATCAAATTAAATAAGTAAATAAATAAACCTGACACGAAGGAGGTGAAAGATTTGTATACAGAGAACTATAAAACATTGATTAAGGAAATTAAAGATGATTTAAAGAAATGGAAATATATCCCATGTTCTTGAGTTGGAAGAATTAATATTGTTAAAATGGCCACACAACCCAAGGCAATCTACAGATTTAATGTGATCCCTATCAAATTACCTAGGACATTTTTTTTTACAGATTAGAAAAAATAATCCTGAAATTAATATGGAATCACAAAAGACCCAGAATTGCCAAAGCAATACTGAAGAAAAAGAGTGAAGCTGGAGGAATAACCCTCCCAGACTTCAGACAGTACTACAAAGCTACAGTAATCAAAACAGTGTGGTATTGGCAGAAAAACAGACATGTGAATCAATGGCTCAGAATAGGTAGCCCAGAAATAAATCCACATACATACAGTCAATTAATCTTCAACAAAGAAAGCAAGAATATGCAATTGAAAAAAGACAGTCTCTTCAACAAGTGGTGTTGTGAAAGCTGGATGGCAACATATAAATCAATAAAATTACAACACTCCTTCACAACATAGACAAAAATAAACTCAAAATGGCTTAAAGACTTAAATGTAAGACAAGACATTATAAACTTCCTAGAAGAAAACATAGGCAAACTATTCCTAATATAAATCATAGCAGTGTTCTCTTAGGGTAGTCTACACAGGCAATAGAAATAAAAGCAAAAATAAACAAATGGGACCTAACTAAACTTTTAAGTTTTTGCACAGCAAAAGAAACTATAAACAAAAAGAAAGGACAACTTATGAAATACGAGAAAATATTTGCAAATTATGTGACTGACAAGGGCTTAATTTCCAAAATATACAGACACCTCATACAACTCAATAACAAAAAACAAACAACCCAATCCTAAAATGGGCAGAATACCTAAACAAGCAATTCTCCAATGAAGATGTACAAATGGTCAATATGCACATGAAAAAATGCTCAATATCACTAATTATCAGAGAAATGCAAATCAAAACTACAATGAGGTTATCATCTCACACCAGTCAGAATGGCCATCATTCAAAAGTCCACAAACAATAAATGCTGGAGAGGATGTGGAGAAAAGGAAAACCTCCTACACTGTTGGTGGAAATGTAGTTTGTTGCAGATATTATGGAAAACAGTATGAAGATTCCTCCAAAAGCTAAAAATAGACTTACCATATGATCTAGCAATCCTACTCTTGGGCATATATACAGAGGGAATTCTAACTAGAAAAGATACATGCACTTTAATATTCACAGCAGCACTATATACAATAGCCTACACGTGGAAGCAACCTAAATGTCCACTGACAGATGACTGGATAAAGAAGTTGTGGTACATTTATACAATGGAATACTAGTTGGCCATAAAAAAGAATAAAATAATGCCATTTTCAGCAACATGGCTGGACCTGGAGATTGTCATTCTGAGTGAAGTAAGCCAGAAAGAGAAAGAAAAATACCATACAATATCACTTATATGTGGAATAAATAAAAAAAAAAGACAACTGAACTTATTTACAAAATAGAAACAGACTCACAGACATAGAAAAGATACTTATGGTTACCAAGGGTGAAAGGGGAGAGTGGAGGGAGTTTGGGATTTGCAGATACTAACTACTATATAAAATAGATAAACAACAAAGTCCTACTGTATAGCACAGGGAAATATATTCAATATTTTGTAATAACCTATAATGAAAAATAACATGAAAAGGAGTATATATGCATGTGTATAACTGAATCATTATGCTGTATACAAGAAATTAGCAGAACATTGTAAACCAGCTACATTTCAATAATAATAATAAAAAAGACTGCCTGGCCTGCCTCTGGCATAGTGCTAGGTCCATAGTATAATCAGTGGTAATGAAAGCACATGAAGTTCCTGCCGTAACTTTCTAGATTAAGCGATATAGGTGAACAAGAAATCAGCATGTTTATCATGTATTGTCAAGTCCTATCTATGAAATAGGATATTGAGATGGAGTCCACTTTGGGTTTGAAAGCTGAGGTGATCTTTTCTGGCAAGCTGACAGAGGATATGATGAGGATAAGTGAGTGTGATGAGAATAAATTATGAAGAGGGTAAGTGAGTTATTAGACATAAAACATTAAAAATATGCCAGAAAGATAGTTAGTCCTATATAACTTCTAATATCATAACATCTCTATAAAAAGTATAATCATCTAATGAATTATGTTGTAGTTTAAAATATGATTGCTGAAATTTTTGTAAAAAGTGAGTTGAATAAAACTTAAAACTGGGTCTGGAAAATAAATAGGAAAAACTGCTTATTAGAATATAGACACAAAACAGAAAGACTGGAGATATAAGGTTAAGTTAACATGACATGGGGAGATTAATTCAGATGCCCTGCCACCTGCTTAAAGGAGATCCAGAGGCTGGTGGCAAAGAAGATGGAAGAGAAATAATATTGCAAACAAAAGAAAAGATAAAGAAAGCAGGGTGTAGATAGAAATAGTCCACTGAGTGGCAGACAGGGCATATGAATGACACAGGTAGATCCTGAAAATTTTAGAATAGCACGAATAAAGAGAAAAAAACCCTGAAAGCATTCAGAGATGAAATGGAGATTTGCTGTGAAGGAGAGAGAACCAGAGGACATAAGACTTCTCCATTCTACTCCAAATTCTCAAGTATGTGGCAAATTAATATTTTGAAAGTGCAAAGACTCAAAGTTAACCATTATGTGCCTTGTGAGAAAAAAAAATCTGTAATGAGATATTCCCATAAAATGAAATAATACCAAAAAATAAAAAGTTAATATAAAATACAAGTTCTAGTTGATTTTAATGTAGAAAATTTTGAAAAAATGGATGAGAAGTATATAAAATGAATTACTTCACTCTCCAGTCCTTGGAATACCTTTAAGTAGTAGGGGTTTATTGAAGTAAGATTACATTTATTTCTTTTTTTGTCCTATACATACTGCTTGATTCTTGAATGAATAAAATTGATATCATCATAGATTTGAAATACTCTTACATGTGTTTATATTTATAGGACCAAATTCTAGACAAAATGAGCAGGACTAATTATTTTTGAGGAACAGAATGTAAAGATGTTTATAATGTTAAAAGTAACAACATAGCCAAAATACATATCTGGAGGTGGATATAAGGAAAGGAGGAGAAGTTAGCACAAAAGTACTAAATTCCCCATCTCATTCTCATATCAGACAATCAAGTTGATAAAGCTAGCATTGCAATATGTATTCTTATCAAAGTATTTGTTTTATAACTACCAGCTCATTATTTAAAAAAACAACTGTTAAATATGATCATATCTGGGTAATGGGATTGCAAAGTGAAAGGATTTTTATTCTATTTAGATAGTCTGTATTTTATCTTAGATACTTCTTTGCCATAGTAATTTTTGCAACTGTTTGCAAGCATAACTTTAATTTATAAAACTGCTTTAATATTGAAAGCCTGTAATTCTAAACAGAAGATCAAGTATATAATATGTAGAACATTCATATGAAAGAAGACTATGCAGCCTTAGGAAAGAATCAGGTAAGTCATAGGGATGTTTAGGGAAGCGTGTCCAGGATGCAGTGAAAAAATGAAAAGAAAGTCACAGAAAAAGCTGCATAGTACAATACTCTTTCTGTATAGAAAGTGACATTACATGTAAATGTATATTAATATGAAGATTTTTTTTTAATTGTGAGCTCATACTTGGCCAAAAAAAGGGAATAAATTACTGATACATGTGTCAAGTGGTAGAAAGCCAAAAGCATTATGTTGAGCAAAGGAAATCATAAACAAAAGGTACAGAAAATTAAAGAAATAACAAATCTATGATGTTTGAAATCTATTAGTATTAGTTACCTCTGGGGTGGTGAGGAGGGGCTGTTGGAATTGACTAGAAGGCTGCAAGAGGGAACTTTCTGGGACAATGCATATGGTCTATATCTTCATTGGGGTGATGATTACTCAGGAGTACATTTGTTAAAACTCATTAAATCATACACTTAAAATGTGTGCATTCTATTTCATGTAAACTATAGCTCAATTTACAAAAATTATATGAGTGCACAGATGTATGTATATATGTACAAATGATTATGTATTCATAAGATAAAACTGAAAAAATTCTACGTATCAAACTCTTTAGCTCAGGGAAGGATGTAGGGAAAGAATTTATATTCTGCATTTATTTTAATTTTTATGAGCATATTACTCTTGTAATAAAATCAAGAGATAAATTTAAAATGCAATTTGAATCCTAAAAGGCCCTGATTTTCAGTTGTTTTAAAACAGGGGTGCTCACCACCAACACTGCCTTCCTGCTTCCCAGCTCTAACAGAAATGCCTTTTCCAGGGACCTGTCACTTGGCTTTGTTTCCCCCACCCCTAGTGGGCTGAGGAAGCTGTGAAGGATAGAGCAACTACTGGGCTGGCAGGAGATTGTTCAGAAATTGAGCACACTGGAGAGAAAACAATAGAGGAGAGGGGGTGGGTAAGAAAATCAGTTCTGATTTTCAGCAGAAATTTACCAAGGGTCAAGCACAAAAAGGAAAAGGTATTCTGCAAGATCTCCATTTACAGAATTTTCTGCCAGTGTCTTCAGCAACCTTCCATGTATATAAGGGTCGTTTGGAAAAGTACATATTAGGTGCACATGTAAGGTCAGCAGTGAACTGCTGTCTGCGTAGGAGAACCAAAACCAAAAAAAAGAATGCAGCTATGAGGCATGTCTTTAGCAAGCATTGTTAACTCTTTTAAAGAAGCCAAACTCAAAAGGATTTTTAATGATTGCTTTGCTCCAAGCCCTCCTGCTGCCACCAGATTTTAACTCAGCATTCCCTTGGGTTATTTCCCCTTTTCATCCTTCCATTTAATACAAAATATCTGCTGCACCAGAACTCAATAGCTAATTCATGCTAACAAGCTTTCACTTACCTTGTCCTGGTATTTTGACCTTCTGACACTTACAAATCCCAGGAGTTTCTAAACTCAGGCAATTAGTGCTTCAGATTTCTAACCTGGACATCCCTTGCAGAGGGCAGAGAAAAACTGGCTTTTCATAAGAGAGTGAACTTCTTGCATGTTAACTCCCTGCTGTTAAATTATTGTTTTAACAGCCAATGGCCCTAGGTTTTCTTGTTTTTTGATTGTTTTTGTTTGAGCCATAGAGATTACAACTTTTAATTTCTTAGCAAACTAAAGCAGACTCAAGTTTTCTGTAATTCCTAGATAGATAGACAGACAGACAGACAGACAGATTAGGTGACTATATTAATGTAAGTAAACCAATGACTACTGCCCTTAATAAATTTCTGAGTCCTCTTCCATTCCTGTAGGATCCTGCATGGCTGGCCCTTGTTTCCCATTAATCTTACCTCCTCCTTCCCTTACTTGCTATTCTTCTGCTCTACTGACCTCTATTTTTAATTCCTTGATTTAGCTAAGCTTTTGTCATCTTTAGACTTGTAATATTGTTTATAATATTTTTATCTGGTTCTGGAAGCAAGATTATGTTGCCCTCATAAAAACAGTTATGAAATTTTCTCTCTATTTCTCTTATTTGGAAAATTTTGAGTAATAATGGTGTTATTGTTCTTTTCATGCCTGGAAGAATTCACCTATTAGATTGACTGCCTAGGATTTTCTTTGTTAGAAAAATGTAGCAAATTCAATTTATTTAAAAGATCCTTATTATTCAAATTTGCATCTTCTTTTGATGTCAATTTTGGGAAGTTGTATATTTTTAGGAATTTATCTATTTGATCCAAATCATCAGGCATACTTTTATCTTTTTAACATCTCTATGGTCTGTAGTGAAGTATCATTTTTCATTCCTGTCGTTGATAATTTGTGTTTTCTTTCTATCTTTTTCAGAACCCTAGCTTGATTCTAATGTGGTCTGAAATAGAGTAGATTCTTTTATAGTGAACACATGATGATTAAATTTGTGTCGATTGGACTGGGTCACAGGATGGCCAGACTTTTTTTTTTTTTTTTTTTTTGGTCAAACATTCAAGATGTTTCTGTGAGGGTGTTTTTAGATAAGATAACATTTAGATTGGTAGACTGAGTAAATCTGATTGCTCTACATAATTTGAGTGGGTCTCATGCAATCACTTGAAGGCCTGAATGAAACAAAAGGCTGACCCTCCCTCAGGGAAGATAGAGTTCTCGTCCCTGATGATCTTTGAACTGATACATTGGTTCTTACTGATTCTGCAGAATCCTGATGCCCTTTTGACTCAAACTAGAATGTTGGTTTTGCAGATACTGGACTTGCTAGCCTCTATGATCCCATAAATCAATACATAATAGAATATATATATATATTTTTTTTCTATTAATTCTGTTCTTCTGGAGAACTCTGACAAACAGAACATTGTATACACAATTTTATACACTGTGAACATAAAAAGAATTGTGAAATCTATTTTTGTTCGATGTAGCATTCTATATATGTCAATTAGCTCAGATTTAATTATACTATTTACATATATTCTATGTACTTTTTTGTTTTTTCTGTGAGCTATTTTGAGAAGTGTGTTAACATCTTCATTATGATTGTGAATTTGTCTATTCTCTTTACAGTTTGCTGATTGTATTTTATATATTTTGAAACCATGCTGTTGGATGTGTGTAAATTTAGGATTTTGAGATCTTGTGGTTGTATTGACCCCTTTATCTGTGGTGTCACTCTTTGTCTCTGATAATGTTACTTCTCTTAAAGACTGTTTGTCTGATATTAGTATAACTATGTCAGTTTTCTTTTGGTTAGAATTTGAATGAAATATTTTTCTATCCTTTTATTTATACTCTTTCAGTGTTTTTATATTTAATATATGTTGCTGTATATAGCACATAGGCATTTTAAAATCTAATCTGATAATCTTAATCTTTTGCTTATAATACTTAGTTCATTTATGTTTAATACTAGTACTGATAATGCTGGGCCTATATCTACCATTTTGAAGGTTGTTTCTGATTTGACTAGCCTATTTTTCTCTCACTTTCTCTTGGATAAACCAACTTTTTAATTCTTCCATATTTTATTCTATACTTGTCAATTATGCATTGTTTTGCTATTCTTTTTATGTTTCATGCACTAGGATTTTAGCTTGTATACTTGATATAATTGTATAATACAAAATATTACTCTTACCACTTCCACATTAGTGCTAGAACCTTAGAAAATTTTAGCTTTATACATTACTGTCTACTGTTTGAGTAATAATTGTTTTTGAGTTTAATTATACATATTTTTAAAACTTTCCAGGACATTACTAGTATCATTTTGTAGCCAACATTTATTAATAGTTATCTACATGATCATCTTTTCTGATATTCTTTGTTCTTTTCTGTATGTCCCTGTTTTAAATTTCCTTCTGCCAAAAGAGTTTTCCTTGGTATTTTTTAAAAGTAAGCTTACTGGGAATGAATTCTCTCAGTTTTTATTAAAAACATCTCAGTCACCTATATTTGCAAAAGATATGATTGTTGAATATACCATTCTAGGTTTGTAGGGTTTTTTACTTCCAACATTGTGGAGATGCTATCCCATTGTCTTCTGGCTTTCTTTCTCTTGATAAAGAAAATTGCCTCTCCTTTGAAGTTAAAGTGTCATTTTCCTCTGACTTCTTTTAAAAATTATCTTTTATTTAGGTTTTAGCAGAATTGCTATGATTTACTAGATATTGTTTCTTTGTATTTATCCTGATTTGGGTTCTCTAAGCTTCTAAATCTGTGGGTTGATGACTTTTTATCATCTTTGAGCCATTACCTCTTTAAAGTATTAGTTATGACACAGTCTCACTTCGTTTCTAGAACTCCAGTTCTTTCACTCTTCTCCTGAGACTCTAATTGCATGTGTATGAGAACTTTTAGTTGTGTTTTGATAGTTATTGGTGTTTCACATACTCTTAAGTCCTTTTCTGATTTATTTTCTCAGTACTTCAGTCTGGATAGCTCCTGTTGACCTGCCTTACAATTTATCATACCTGTCTTCTTCTGTGTCTAAACTGCTGGTAAATTTGCCCACTGGATTCTCCTCCAGACATTATATTTCTCAATTCTAGAATCTCACTTTTTTTTTTAGATTCAAATTCTCTATGGATATTCTTCATGATTTTGCCAAATTTGTCTATTATTTTACTTGCTGTATTTTTAAGCATAATAATCAAAGTTATTTTTAAGTTCTCCTGGTAACTCCAATACCTGGATTACCTATGAATCCATCTCTGTTGTCTAGGTATTATTTTCCTCCTTTTGTTGTTAGCAATTTGTTTCTGTATCTTGGCATATTAATGTCACACATTGTGTATATAAAAAGAAATTATACAGCCATATTTTTCGTCAGAGGATATCTTCCACAGGAAAGAGTTTACCCTTTACACTGCTATTAAAATAGAATTCTATTAATATATAATATACATAAAATTAGTAAGGACACAGTGGAACTTGATAACACCAACTATCAACTGAATATATTGGACATCTACAGACTGCTTCATTCAACAACAGCAGAATATACACTCTCCTCAAGTGCACATTTATCAAATAGACCACATTCTGAGCCATAAAACATTCCTTAAAAATAATAAAAATCATATGATGCTCTCAAACCACAATGGAAGTAGAAGTCAACAACAGAAAGATCACTGGAAAATCCCCAAATACGTGGATATTAAACAACACACTTCTAATTACACATCAGTCAAAGAAGAACTTTCCAAAGAAGTTAAAGGGTATTTTGTAGTAAGTAAAATAAAAAACACAACTTATCAAATTTGTGGGATACAGTGAAAGCAGTGCTTAGAGGGAAATTTATAGTATTGAGTGCATATACTAGAAAAGAAGACAGCATTACCTAATACCAAAACCGGGAAGACATTACAAGACAACTATAGACCGATATCTTTCTTAAACATAGATGCAAAAATCTTCAAAATATTAGCAAATTGAATAAAAAAAAATATTTAAAAAGTATACATTACCTATCAAGTGGGATTTATCCCAGATATGTAAATCTGATTCTGCATTTGAAAATCAATTAAAGTAATCAATTATATCAACAGGGTAAAAAAGAAAAATCATGACCATATCAATAGTTGCATAGAAAGAATTTGACAAACTAAAAAAAAACCCATCATGATAAAAACTCTCAGGAAACTAGGAGTAGAACATAACTTTCTCAACTTGTTAAAGAAGACAAGTTACACATTGGGAGAAAATATTTGCAAAAGACACAGCTGATAAGACTGTTATCCAAAATATACCAAGAACTCTCACAACTCAACAATCAGAAGACAAATAACCTGGTTGAAAATTGAGCCAAAAACCTGAATAGACACCTCATCGAAGAAGATATTCAAATGCCAAATAAGTATATGAAAAGATACTCTTCGTCATATGTCCTCAGGGAAATGCAGCTTAAAACAGCAATGAGATATCACTACACATCCATTAGAGTGGCCAAAATCCAGAAAACTGACAACATCAAATTCTGGTGAGAATGTAGAGCAACAGGAAGTCTTATTGCTGGCAGGAATGCAAAATGGTTCAGCCATTTTCGAATACAATTTGATAGTGTCTTACCAAATTAAATGTATTCTTGCCATATAATCCAGCAATCACACTCCATGGTATTTACCCAAAGGGGCTGAAAAACTTATGTCCACACAAAAACCTGCTCACGGATGTTTATAGCAGCTTTATTCATAATTCTTGGTAGTAATTAAGATTTCCCTCTGTAGGTAAATGGATAAATAAACTGGTACATCCAGGTAATGGAATATTATTCAGTTCTAAAAAGAAATGAGCTACCAAGCCATGAGAAGACATGAAGGAAACTTAAATGAATATTATTTAGTGAAGGAAGCCAATCTGAACAGTCTGCATACAGTATGATTCCAACTATATGACATTCTGAAAAAGGCAAACTCTGGAGACAGTTAAAAGATCAGTAGTTTCCATCAGTTGAGTTTGGGGGAAAGAATAAATAGGCAGAGCACAGACAATTTTTAGGGCAGTGAAACACTCTGTATGATACCTTAATGATGGATACAAGTCATTACACACTTGTCCAAACTCACAGAATGTACAACGCTGAGAGTGAATTGTTATGTAAACTATGGACTTTGTGTGATTATGATGTATCAATATAGCTTTATCAGTTATAACAAATATATTACTATGGCGAGGGATAACAGGGGAAGCTATGCATGTATAGGGGCAGAGAGTCTGTGGGAATCTCTGTACCTTGTCTTCAATGTTGCTATGAACCTAAAACTGTTCTAAAAAATAAAGTCTTAATTAAAAAAAAAAAAAATATATATATATATATATGGAGAAATTATCACCTTCATCCAATCATAGACTAAGTTCAGGCTTAGATGCTGTTTTGGTAAGATTTAGTCTACCTGTGGTTTGTATTCGTTCCTATGGTTGCCTTCAATAGGCTTTTAATTGAGAATTTAGTTTCTTTGTCTCTTTGGTACTAAGAATTTCCACTCTGCTTTTCAGAGTTATTTGAAGTAGCTCTTTAACTTTTGCTCTAAACATCTTCAGAATATAGTAGTCTTGAGATGGACATGAGCTGTGTGCTTGGACTTCCAGTTTTGTCATTCTCACCCACATAACTTCCCAAACTGTGATTGTTTATGTGTGCCTTAGCAGTAGCTCTGCCTTCATGCTCATATTCTTAGCCGTTTATTTATACCCAGACTCAGCAAATGTCCCTAGGGAAAAGAGAAACTATAGGTCCTCAGTCTATCTTTGAAACTTCTGTTTTTTCTGGAATTCCAGTACTTCTTTCTGCTTCAGCCGCTCTCTGAAACCTTAAAAAAAAAAAAAAAAAAAAAGGCATTTTTATAACTTGCCTGGCTTTTCTAGTTGTTATAAATACTTCATCCTGCCCTGAAAAGGAAATCCTGTTATACATATTGTACTTACTTAGAGGACTCCTAAAATTATACAATTAAATTGTAAATCTTTCCTATGCTACAGGTTTGTTTTTCTAACTGCTTTTATTTTAATGAGTCCAGACTCATCCCTTTATTCTCCTTATCTATGATAACTTCATCAGATTTCTCCTCACCACCATGTTGTGGGTTAGGCATGGCTGCAGTATTAAATAGGGGGGTTCAGAAGTCCCCATTGAGAAGGTAAACTCTGAACAAACATCTGACAGAGAAGAAGCAAGCTATGGACATTTCTGGGGAAGATGAGTGGGAATAGCATGTTCAAAGGCGCTGACATGGAACTATGCCTGATGTTTTTGTTTAATGGCAAGGAGGTCAGTATGTCTGGGGCTAAGCGAGAAAGGGGGAAAGTAACAAAGGGTAGATTCATACCAAGACTAATCTAAGCATTCTCTTTACTCTTCATTTTATTTCAACTCTCCATGACAAATATCATTCAACAAATATCATATACTATAGGTTTTACCAATAAAATGTTATTCACATATATATCTCATTTATAATTCTGTTCATTTACCTCTTATTATTTACCTTCATTTACCTCTTATTATCTATAGATAATTGCAAATAGAAAACTGATCCTCCCAGTCTTGGAACTCCCCACTCTAAATAAATTCCAAATAAAACATTATTTTCTGCCATAACCACCAACATGTTAACAGGGTAAGACTTCAAAATTCCTAACTCTGGATTTTTCCATTACTATACTTGAACAGGCCAGTTGAAGAGGAGAAAAGGCCTATTTTCTACAATAGCTGACTAGGATGTTTGAATGTGAATAACTACACTATTTTAATGTGTACATTAAAATACACATAATGTATTCCACAATGTCACAAATCAGAAATTCCACAACATCAGAAAAAAACTGAGAATTTTGAAATCTGTAGATCTGTTCAAAAGTCAAATGGATTTGGTGAGACTGCACTAGAAAATAAATAAAGTTTTCAACTTCCTGTTGTTGGGGAAAATCTAAATAAAATAATTATTTGGCCTCATGACTTCCTGGCAGAAAAACAAAGTTCTCTGCTCCTTCAGACAACTACTACCTAGAGAGCAGCCTGAATTTCACGCTGATATCAGTTCTTTTCATGTATACATTATGCTGATGCATTCAGCTTTTCACAAAATAAGCAAATGTTTTTCTGAGTGAAAAAGTGATTTTTTAAGATACACAAGAATAAAAATGTGTATTGTCCATATAGCCTCAACTTCCTGACTCTTTCACTGACACAGTTAAAAACTGGTTCTGCAAGCTCTATACATATCCTTTGGGAAAACATCTGTTATTTTCTGCTAAATGAAATAACATCAATATGCCTTTTTAGCCATGGGCTTGGATCATCTGCCTCTAATTTGGCACATTTGAGAATCTTATCATTCCTCTGTTCCCAAAAATAAAATTAAAAGGTTCAGATATCTAATAAATAACACAAAGTTATATATAACCAAAATCACAGAAACCAAAAAAATACATTTGGAAACAACAGTAATACAAATCTGATTTCTTGGGAAAATGTTAGAACATTTCAATTTTTCTTTTCTTTTTTTTTTTTTTTTTTCTTTTGGTAAAAGAGACAAAACACAGCTTTTTATGGTAAACACTGAAACTTTTCCTTCGGAGCAGGAAAATGGAATCTGCTGTAGTAAGGGAGGGAAGGAGGAAAGAGATGAAAAAGGATGATGTGTAAATTTTCATAACATGTATTCTAGATGTTAGATTTAAAAATGTCTGCAATATATTGTAAAGAATGAAATGTGATGGGAGTTAAGCAAGGGAAATGGAATATTAATGTAGGTAAATTAAAAATCACATGTTTTTAAAAAAGTCTTTGGTTGATACAAATTAAGCAAATCTGTTCAAATTCATAAAAACACACTTTAATCTGTTTCTCATTTGAGTAAATAAAATTAACACCTGAATTTTTATGTAAAGAAATATGGCAAAAACAATGTTCCTTGTTGTTATTGTAGATGTAACCTTGTATATATGTATACATGTGGGATGTGGAATATAACAATCTAACATAAGAAATATTGTGAAGGTTGCGTGAAAACCATGACTGATTTGCTAATTAATTTGCTTGTTTACATTCTCAGAAAACTTTTTCTGAATCTGAAGAAAAGGAAATTTAATTTTGCAGGTTAACTTAAACTTCTGTGAATTAAAATCTGCTTCAAATCTTCAATTTTAAAAGCACGTTAGACATTTTAGCCCTGGCTTATGAAAAGGATATATAAAAGTGTGTTCTCTTCTGTCGAAAATATCTCAGTTAAAAATCTTCACATGTCCTGAAACACATCTAATTTCCTTTACTTTGTGGTCACATGTAAACCCCAAAACCATCAGTGAGGCAGGAGCTGTTGTGTGTATGTGGAGACATAACACAGTGCACTGAAGTCCAGGCTGAGGCTGGATGAAATAGGAAGAGAAAGAGCAAAGCCGATTCTGAAGGGTCTGCACTTTTAGATTCGGGGGAGCTGCTTTGGGGCAGTTTTATAAAGGAGGTGAGCCATTGGGAGGATTTTCAAGAAGAGTCGAGGCATCACTGGGCAGAAAAAGGTGGAAAAACATTCTAGGCGAGAGTGAAGAAGAAATGGTGTCGTGTAGGAAACATGCAAAGCAATTGTGGGAAGATAAGGTCTTGGGAGATGTTATCTCCTCTTTGCCATGTTTGTTCAGTGTTGGATTGAAGAAGCACATTAAAGTGGAGAAAGTCTCTCAGAAACTACTGCATTTACAAATAAGTACAAGTAAGCCTTCTTGAATCTTTCAGCGCTTAAAAACTTCCCTGCACTCAAGTCTCTGATACCATAATCAACAAGGCAAAGACAAGTCTGAAATCCAGAAAGCTCTGAAAGCTGACATTTTATTGATGACTCATTTAGCAGCAAAATCTAACTTGGCCTGAAGTGACACAAAGGTATAGGTAGTCTTTCTTTATCCCACTTGATGCAACTATTCACAGGTTTGACTGCAGAAATTTCAAGGAAATTAAGAGCAGCTAGTATGACTAGATGAAATACATACATGGACCAAATCAAAGGGACCATCTGCAGCTCTAGTAGGACTTTAGCCTTTGTCTAAAGGCAGTGAAGCACATTGACTCAAATCTTTGCATCTTAGAAAGACATTTCTGGCTGCATTACTGAGGATAAATGAGGGGTTCAGAATCTGAATTTGCAATGGAATGGTTACAGTATTCAGTGAGAAATACTGATGGCAGAAATGAAGTGATGGTTATGAACACAAAGCAGAGAAGGGACAATGAATGGTGAGGAGGACACATTCACCTGCGAGTAGAGCGTAAAACATCGGTAGTTTGATATCAGTTATGGTGGGGATACTTACACTATAGAAGTTGGAAAGTTCAGAAACTGACTCCCCTTATCTCTACCCCCTCCCTCCAGAGTCCTTTTAAAAGAGTTACGAGCATAGCACTGAGAATATATTTGGAATAGAAACAAATTTATATTCCACAACTTTTTGGTTTATAAAGGCAGTCAAATATTGGTGCACTGAGACCAAGTTGGCTTTTAAATTATTTTAAAGATTTGGAGTCTTTTACAAAGAACGATCTCTTCTCTCTGTTTTGCAAGTAGAGAAAGAGGAAAATAATTAGGTCTGGAGATTATTGTGTGACTGGAAAAAAATGTAGGAGAGGCTTCTGCAGGTCTCGAGAGTTTCAGACAACTTCTGAGTTGCCAGGCATATTTTATTTGCTCAGAGGGGGATTTATAGTTGGAGCTGCATATTGAATTTTTGAGTTCTTTAATATGAGCAAAGAAAAGAAATATATTCTAGAGAAAAGGGTTAGTTTTAAGAACGTTGCTTAAAATAATAGTCCCTGTAATCGAAAATGAAGGCTAATCTTATAATTCAAGTGGATTTATTTTGAGTGTAAATACACATTACAATTATTGGCATACAGTTCTATAGAAAGTCACTCATACATATATGTATTTACAATGTGGGCCTGGCTCTTCCATTCTCAACAGGAATAACTCATTGATTTTATTTTCTATGTCTGATGGTAAGTGCATTTATAGTAGATTGGCTGATGTAATTCATTAAAAATGTATTTAGTCACAGAAATGAGAATTTGATACTGAAGGTAAATTTAACAATATACATAAAGGTCTCTCCTTTTCCTACCGTTTCCTACACTAGAGATGCTTAATTTATGCATGTTATAGTTGCTCTGTCTTCCTTTCCCCTCCTCGTTCCCTTTGTGAGTTTCCTCCTTCATGGCTTCTGCTTTCCTTCTTCCAAGCAATCCTCCAAAATGAAGAGATCAGGAAGTTGAGTAGTCACAGAGGCAAGGCCATATCTGCAGACTAGGAACTCTCAGGATGCAAAAGATTGGGAAGGCCAGGCAATTGAGGGCAATGTGCAAAAGGGAATGAAAATAAGCTGATTTGAAAGCAATATAAATATGTCATCCATTCCACAAGTATATTTCACAGCTACCCAATCTAGGTTTTCCCCCTGTTGGTTTCATGTTTAATAAACACACCAGAAACATTTTAATAAAGGGTGCTTAGATATTACACCTCCTCCAGGGATATTAACAACTTTTTTCCATTCTTCAATTTTATCAACAACATTGTTGACCTAACATTTCTATAGTAGATGTACTTTGTTTCCTAACTTAACTCTTGGCTCTATTTCTCTTCCAGCCTGTATTTTTCATATTTATGTTTTTTGCATATATGTATGTATTCATCTTTGTTACCTACTGTAGGTTCTTTGTTTTTGGAGAAAGATGGCATATGGATAAACTATAAAAGAGAATACTTCAAGTAGAGAAGTGTTGATGGTGATATTTCATTTGAACTCTTTTTCTGGAACAATTTAGGTACAAGTAAACAAATTAGACAATGCAAATAGAGAAACGTTGGAGCTGACATTCCAGCTGGGATAATAGCCACTTGAGTGGCTTGAGGGTCGGTTATTTTCATGAAATAGCAATTGTATTAGTTTGCTTCCTGATTTGCTGAGTGGGTGTTCAATTCTCTCCTCTCCTTCCCCTTTGTCTTTGAAAATGTACACTGTTTAAAAATTTCAGATGCACAAATAGGAGATCATGGCTCATAAGTTTTTGTTTTGGTTATGACTCAGAATTATATACCTTTTGGATTGTACTCACTCAATTGTCAACCTTTCTGAGGGAAATAAAGTAAAACCCCCTCATATTTCTAAAATGTAAAAATGGACATTGTTAATAGAAAAAAAGCAGGTTTCAAAGCAGTGTATCTAATATGGCAATGTTTGTTGAAGAAATTTGAAGTTCTTTAAATATATGTGTTCCACAGAGTAAGATCTAGAAGGGTATGCACTAAAGTATCTACTGTGGGGCTCTCTGGGCAGTGGGAGTGTTTTCTCATTTATTTTTCAAAAACTTTTTGATAATTGATCATTATATGAACTCAGACGTGTCAAGTGTAAACCCCTCACTACTCCCACATAGGTGATATTATTCTTGTAATAATTGATATCTACTCCTACTTAAGTGTTATTATAGAAATCCATTTTACTTAAAAAGTTAATAAAATCATTCAGCCAGTCAGTCAGGGAAGGTGCCAGAACAGTGCTTGGTGCAAGGATATAATAGAAGACGAAATACAGACGGACACTTACAGGTTAGAGCTACAGAAAAACAGAAATGTAAATTAAGGATTTCACTTGCCACCATGTGCAATGATTTTACTTATGTGCCTGACTGTTAGCTGTCTGTGTATCTTACACAGTATATAGTAAGACCTCAGTAGGCAGGTTTACCGTGGTCTTCCCAGAGCCCAGAGTAATGTCTGGCATGTGGCAGGCAATCAACAAATGAACTGAATAAATAAGTGGATCAAATCCATACATAATTAGAACTATGAAGCAAACAAGTAGGGTGATATAAAGACAAATGGGTGAGCAACCTTAGGTTGGGGGTTGAGGTAAGATCTCCTTAAAGAGCTTATATATTAGCTATGACCTGATGGAAGAGAAGAAATAAAAATAGGTAAGTCAATGAATATTGATGTTGCTTTTTTCCATTTTCTTCTAGCTTTTGTAAGCCTCATTTCTTGCTCTTGTGTTTTGGAAAGTAAAATTTGAGTACTCTCTAGTCTGGATAGATACTAGATGCCCAGGAAAGTGTCTTCTTTCTAAACCCTCAAATACTCTCTCAGAAAGGAGAGAGAGTTGTTTGAAAGAAAAAGTGGAATATGATCTATACTCTTTGGGGCAATATATAAAAGAAATATACTTTGTGTACTTTCCCCCTCCTGCTTCTAAAATAATTTCTGGAAGAAAACTTATTTGTTTATGATTTTTTGAGCAGCTCAAGATTGCAGATGATGTTTTGGTTTGATATATTAGCAAAACAAAATGAACTATAGAGCAGTTTCATTCACCTTCTTTACAAATATTTTATTAATAACCAGATAAGTTATTATCAAGAAATGAGTTAGCAAGTTAAACACTTTAAAACTGTTGTGTGTGTGAGAGTGAGAGAGAAAGAGAGAGAGGAATGAAGGAAGGAAAGATGGAAGGAAAGATGAGAGGGAAAGAAAGAAAAAGAAGGAAAGAGAGAAAGGTCACTAATCCTGACCAGAGTGGCAAAAAGAATAGATCCTGTGCTGGTCTAGCTTTGTCTTCTTCCCTTTCATTTGATGCTATTCTAAGTCCCCTGAAGGCAGGTGACATTGAGTGAAGCAGCCAGTGCTGCAGATGGTGCATTGAACAACTCCAAGGAGCTCCATTCACATTTGTAATCTTTGTAGATGAGTATATCTATTAAGACAATTTTCTGGACGATGGTAGTAAATTATCTTAAGAAAAGGCAGCCCTTTCTGATTTGCCCAAATGAATCATTTGGACTAATTGTAGAGCAGGAACTATGAATAACGGGAAGGAGGGAATCCTTTCTATGGGACAGCTGCTACTCAATGGCAATCAATTGTTTCAGTGCAAAAATGTCATTCTATGATTGAGGAACATGGATTTTTTTTTCAAAAGAAGCTAGAAATAAGGCATTGTATGTGAAATCTGATTTTTAAGTACTGTTCAATTAAACACATAAAGTAATCATGCCTATAGGCAGGATGTAGTCCATGAGCCACTGGTTGCAGACCTCTGCCCTGGATTCTCTCAAGCCCTTTGGCCTAGACAGGTGTACTTTTTGCTTCAGGCATCTCTGGAACAGTTTCCTTCTGAAAAATAATGCATAATTTCTTTCTTCTGAGACACCCTCGTCTAAGCTCTCTGTTAAGGCTGTTCTCTCGGAAGAATTAATGTCTTGTTCTGGTTTGTTCACTTCTTTTCTCTTTCATGTTTGAAAGACTTTCTGGAATGGAATAATCTCTCCCTATCTGCCCAGCATGATGTCTCTTCCTACAGGCTTTATTATACAGCTCTTTCTCTAGTCTCTCTACACCAGATTCACAAGAACAATTACAGGCACAATATTGAGCAAAATTCACTAAAATGGTATGAGCCAGGAAACAGTTGTAATTTTTTAACTTAACAGTGTGGCAATTTTTAAAAATATGTGATTTCTCCAAACCATCAAAGACTGTTTAGGTTGTGACATTTGTATCAACAATCAGCTGCATTTAGGTGATCACTTCTCTGAGAATTGTGAGTAGAAATATTAGTATGTTTTCTTTTAGGGTAAAAATCTGAACAAAGATCCAAGAATGATCTTGTTATTCTATCAGATCCATATGATATACAGAAAACAGGCAATGTTACTGGTTATTTGTAATCCCTTACATGCTTCATAACTTTTCCATCAACTCTTTTTTATTGCTTGTAATACTAATTGGTAATTGTTGGCTTCAAGTCAACCATTTCTTATAGCTGGTTTAGTGAAAAGGTAGCACTCTAATTACAGATTGCCATGCTGTGCACAGAATACAAAAGTTACCATTCAGATCAATCTTCAATTATTTATTCCACTAGAATGCAGCTAGATTGAGGCAGATATTGACCAATTGAATATTTTTAAACAAAATTTAGAAGCATCTACCAGTTGTAGTAAAAACATAATAGTGATCTAATAGTGCTTTATTTCTTACATATACATGATATTTTAATAATTTTGCTTTACGAAGGTTTTAAATAATTCTAAATATCTGAAGTTCTGTCAGTTTTAAAAAAATTTCCTCATATTTTAAAAAATGGTCTAAAGACCAAATATGACCATAGAAATTTATATGGTACTCTGTTATTCTACTATTGACTGTAATGTACGTTTGCTATCTTAGAGGCTATTCATGATATAAGTTTGAAATAAATTTCATGGAGGAGCAAATAATCAACTAGAATTCAGGTAAACCATTAACGTGTGAATGACTCACAATGTGTGTGGATCAATGGGTTTATATCTCTCTAGAAATACTTTACATATATATAAACGTGAACATCAGAATGTGTGTATGCTTTCAGGAAAAATAAATGGTATCCTACAAGACCTATTCTTTTGAACCTAGCTTTTCACTTAATAATAGTACATTTTTCTATATCATCTTATATTTCTACTTTGTTCTGTTAAAGTCTGCATTATGCTCCATAATTTACATCAGTGCTCAATATTTATGTTGATTCAAGGTTTTGTTGTTGTTATTAATCACAATGCTTCATGGAACATCTATATATAAACATATTTTTGTGTTTTTATATAAGCATATTTGCAGAATTTCTAAATAGGGTATTATGGCTAAAAGAGTGTGGAATATTAATTTTAATAAATAGACCCAAATTGATTTTTGGTTTGTGCCTCTATCACCTGTGCATGAAAGTGCTTGCTTCATCACATTAATTTGGTAAGATTGTTTAATATTTGGCAAACTTGTTTACATATTTTAATTATAAATAAACATCTTTTCATATTTTTGTTAGTTTTTTTTAACTGTCACTTGCTCATTTTTCTATTGAGTTGGCTTTTTCCTTCTTAATTTCATTCAGAATTCAGTCAATAAATATTTAATGTCCTACCATGTGACAGGCTCCATTGACGATGCTGGAAGCAGAGCAGTCAACAAAAACAAATAAAAGCCTTTTTCTTATGGAACTTTCATTCTAGAAGGAGGAAACAAAAATGAACATAGTAGATACCACAGTATTATAATGTTAGGTGGTTGATAAGCTCAATCATGAAAAGTGAATAAGAAAAGTGGGAGAGGGAATTCAAGGCACGAGTTTGGGTTGTTAAATAGCACTATCTGGGAGGGCTTCAGAGAGAAGGTGACAGTTGCATAAGACACCTGAAGTGGTGAGGGAGAAGTCCACGTGATGTCTAGAGCAGGAATATCCATACTGAGGAGTGGCAAGAGTAAAGGCACTGAGAAACAGGGGTCCAGAATGCCAGGTGGCTAAAGCTGCATGAGCAAGTGAGGAGAGCCTTGTAGGACACAAGATCAGCTTGATAAGGAGAGGCCAAATCAAGTAGGATGCTTTAGGATGCTGCCAGCCATTGTAGGGAACCTTGGCTTTCACGGGGAGTGTGGTTGAAAGCCTTCTGAGGGTTTTGAGAGAGAAGGGACTTACGACTTTGGTTTTAGCAGGGTCTCTCCAGTTGCTGTACTGAGATTTGACTTTAGAGTGGAGCCAGTGCAGGGAGCCTCGGCAGGCAGTCTAGTGAAAAGGCAACTGCAATACTTCAGGGTGGAGATGCCAGTGCTTTGGACCAGAGAAGTGGGAGTGGAGGTGGTGACAAGTGGTCAGATTTTGAATATAATGTAACTGTGAAACTGACAAGATTTGCTGATGGATTGGATACTGAAATGAGAGATAAGAATAAGGATGACTCAGAGCTTTTTATGTACAAAGGAAATTAGCTTATTGTCAGTCATTTGTGTTTCGAATATTTTTTCACTTTTTATATTGAATCTGATTACAGTAATTTTCCCTTGAAGAACATTTTAATATACAAAGTAAAATGCATCTTTCTTTTCCCTTATACTTTCTAGATTTTGTATCGTGTTTTAAAAGGCTGTCCCTACTCTAAGATTTAGAAATAAACTTGTCTATATTTTTTCCAGTATGTTTATAATTCAATTTTAAGTTTAAAGTTAATATATCTGGAATTTTTTGGGTGCTGTTTCCTGATATTGTAAATGTTTGTTGCTCTGGCTTCTATGCATTATTAATTTCTTGGTTGCTCTTGAAACTTAATTTCCATTTCGTAGTTTGTGGGTTCACCATGACAAGATTGTGCAGCTATAGATGCCTTTTCACTAAGACTCAGTGCAGTTTGGTACCTTCAAACCTCAAAGCCTCACACTATAAAAGTCCTCTCCTTGAAGGCTCAATCCAATTACCACCTCATTTTCTCAATGTGCTAATCTTTTATCATTTCTTCTTTTTCTCGGTCCCCATATAACTTCACCTTTACCTTTAAATTAGTTTGGTAATGTACTGTTTTACATTTTGTTGTTTGGTGCTGATCACCTCCTTTGAGCTAAATCTTTTGATAGTGATAAATGGCAATTATTCAGGGTGTACTCTTAAATGACCTCCACCTACAAGAAGAATAACTTTAAAACTAGTTAGCAGGTTTAGCAATTAGCAGGTTACTACTGTCATTATAAAGTGATGAGAACTTTAGTCATGGATTCATTAGATGTATATTGAATGTCTAACAAGAATGGAAACACACTGCCAGACTCTAGGGGCATAATTTTGAGCAAGATAGATAGGGTCATCCGCCATTGTAACACACATAGATCAACAATTATGATTATTAACTTACATTTATAATTAAATATAACTACTCATTCCATACAGACATTTAAAAATAGTTAATACCGTAATACAAAAACGTAGGAATTATTTTATCTTCCTCCCCTCTATCTCTTTTCTAGAGTATGCTAATTAAGCCTCTCTTCTATCCCATCAAGCTGGGATAATAAATGAGGGTGGGAGTGAAGGTGGAAAACTTTAACAATCCTTTATAAGTAATAGAGGAAAGATAGTCAAAGTAAACATAATCATGCTTCTGAGTTATGCTGTATGTGGCAGACAAAATCAGGAAAAAATTTTGATTGTCTCATAGACCGGTGTTTCTAAGTGGATAAAGGGGGCAACTTGGCCCCCAGGGGACATTTGATAATGTCTATGGACAGTTTTCGTTGTCACAACTGGGTAGGGGCGAGAGGGGGGGCATGCTACTGACATCTAGTGTGTAGAGGCCAGGGATCCTGCTATACATTCTACAACATAGGGGATAGATACCTGCAACAAAGAATTATCTGGCCCAAAATCTTAATAGTGCCCAGGCTGAGAAACTCTGCCCTAGGTAAAGGGTCCTAAAATACAAAGTCTGATTATCATGAATTGGTAAATAAAACCCTGCTGCTGTTAAGGCTGGTTTATCTAATAGACTTATCTCTAAGGCATTAACGTCAAAATATTGAAACAGATTAAATAAAGAATCAATTCTGAAATTATATCATCATAAAATTAAATTTGAGATTAAGCCCAAGGTCACAATGCAAAGAAGAAAAAGGTGTATCTGGAATACATATCAAGTTTTTGGGACTATACAGCTGATGCCAATGTCATATAAGCCATATTTATGTGTGTTATACTATGCAGTCTATCCATGTAAGCAGACCTTCATGGGAACTAAATTATAATCAAAAAGGAACCTCATGAGTATGTAATCAGATGGAAAAAAGCTTATTATTTATCTGAATGCTTAATGTGTATGTTGTTATGTAATACCTGCTAAGTAAACAATTTTATTCATCCTTAAATCACAATTGTTTTAGCTATCAACATAGAGGTTAAATATATTGCAAATGTGTGACTATAAGCAAGCAGTTACAAAAGGAAACATTAAATAAAATACATAACAAACATTCTGTGTCATTATGGGTCAGTTACTTAGCCTCTTTAGGTCTCAGTCTTGCACCTTGTAACCTGTTCTACTGGATAATTTTGGGTAAGCATATAGGTTTGTTTGTTTTTTTCTTGGCAAAAGAATAACTTGGTGCTTGGAGTAATTATGTTTACACTGAAAAATTGGAAGAAATATTTTTCTAACATGATTGGGAGGTATAATGGGCCACTATTAGTTGCTATTGGCATGCATTCTCTTTGAATTGACCAAAACTTACCCTCTATTGTATGCTAATTTTATACTAACCTGTTGTGAGTGTAAAAATATATTCTACTCATGGATGGTTTGTGTAATGATTTCCTTCCACAGTGTGTTCAGGGAGAGGCTTCTATCTTTAGTTTTATTTGAAATATGAATTTCAATTTGATTTTTACTGAAGAGAGATGGTGTTTCTTCAAGAGAAAAACAGATGACCTTTAAAAATATGATGACAGAAGGACTATGCGTACTCAATGAAATTTGTGTAGTTTAATATTCAGAGATAATTTTGAGAGATTACTTTTGAGAGCCCAGGGATGAAGCATAGGGAAGTATATCCCAACCAAAATAATAAGAGGAGATTTTTATTTATTAACCTTTATAGAATCTAGTAAACTGCCTCAGCTCTTCTCTATTCCTTTTATCTCTTCAGATTTGTCTTATCCTTTAAAATGCCAGTTTGAATCTCTTTTCTTCTCTTCTCTAAAGTTTCTTCTAACTTTTCCAGGCCTCAGGAATTTAATTCTTCTCTGGATGCCTACAATCTGTGCCAAATATTTTAACTGTTAATTCCATTGATTCTTGTTGTCTCACAGTATTATCACCTGGATTAGATCAAAAGTTTCTTGTGGTCAGAAATCATGATATATAGTTCTTTTATTATTCCAAATTGCTTAACACAGTGATGAGTACATGGTTGGTAATTAGTAAATATTTGTTGCTTATATTTTAGCTCTTTATTATGAGAAATTTCAAAATAATCTAAGTAACCCATGAATCCATTACCAGTATCAATAATTACCAACTCATGATCAATTTTTTCATCTTTATCCCTGCACATTTCCTACCCTGTCATTTTGAATCAGATGTCTAACTTCTTTTATCTGGAAATATTTCAGTATATGTCTCTAAAGGTAAGAATACTTTTACAGACATAGGTCATTATGAGGTAATTAGACTTGCATACCCCATTTTATTGCACTTCACTTTATTATGCTTTGCAGACACCATGTGTTTTACAAATTGAAAGTTTGTGGCAACCCTGCTTCAATTAAATCTTTTGGTGACATTTTCCCAATAGCATTCACTCACTTTGTGTCTCTGTGTCACGTCGCGGTAATTCTCATAATATTTCAAACTTTTTCACTATTAGTATATTTGTTATGGTGATCTGTGATCAGTGAGCTTTGATGTTATTATTTTAATTGTTTTGGCATTTTTTTGGCAACAAGTATTTTTAATTAAGTTATGTACATTGGGTTTTTTAGATATAATGCTATTTCACACTTAGTATACTACAGTATAGCATAAATATAACTTTTGTTTGCCCTGGGAACCAAAATATTCATGTGACTCATTTTATTGTAGTATTCACTTTATTTCAGTAGTCTGGAACCAAACCTGCAATATCTTTGAGCTATACTACCTAGGGTAATTAAATATAATTGCATGATGATATACAATATTTGATTAGTGTTCAAAATATCCTTGATTGTCTTCTTTTATATAACTTGTTAGAATCAGGATCTATATAAGATCCAAAATTCCAATTGACACAGGGCTCTTAAGTTTCTAGGTTATCCTCTTCATATTTGTTTTGTTTTGGTTTCTTCTTTTTCAATTTATTTGTTGAATAAAGGGAATAATCTGTCCTGTGGTGTTGCCAACATTTGGATTTTGTTGAATGTCTTCCTGTGGTGTCATTTAACAAGTTTGTCTTTATACTGCCAAAGGTGTTGTAGTTAGATCTAGAGATTTATTAAGAGTTTATTTTCTTTTAGAAGACTATTTCAAAGAATTAACATGTGTTCTTGAATCTGGAGATACACAATACTTAGTTGCCACTTTTTTATGATTTTTAGCTGTCTTTGTTATTCATTGCATAAATCCATTCATTAGAGTGGCGACTTTCTAAGTCTATCATTTATTAGTTGGAATATTTATCTAAAAAGAAAATTCCTGACAACAACCTGCACTCCTGCCAAAGTGCTTGACTTCAGTTGCATCCAACTGTGTAACAACTGATTCAACAATTATTTAAAAAATAAAAAAACTAGCCAGCAATTAGTAGTGATTAAGAATGGCATGTGATACCAACAAAAAGACCAATTAGATACTTAATGGGGTGCTCACTTCGGTAGCACATATACTAAAATTGGAATGATACAGAGAAGATTAGCATGGCCCCTGTGCAAGAATGACATGCAAATTTGTGAAGTGTTCCACATTTTTGAAAACAAACTTATGGTAACTAGGGGGATAGAGGTAGGAAAGGATAAACTGGGAATTCAAAATTTGCAGATACTGAATGGTATATATAAAATGGATAAACAAGTTTATATTGTGTAGCACAGGGAACTATATTTGATATTTTATAGTAGCTTATTGTGAAAAAAGAATATGAAAATGAATATATATATATTTTTGTATAACTAAGCAATGTGCTGTACACCAGAAATTGACACAACATTGTAAACTGACTATACTTCAATAAAAAAATAAATTAAATTAAATTTTTTAAAAAAAGAAACTTAATGGGGAGATCAGGAAAGGAGACAGTCAAAGAGAGTAAGCTAAAATCACAATCATACTTCATACTGAATAAGACTATGTTTGTATTCCAGATGGTGCTTCTTTAAGAGTGATGTCAAAAACTGTATACTATGGGTAAAATAGACTTCACTAAATTAGTCTAGCCAGGTCACTTAAAAAAAGAGACAAGCAAACAACATCAACAAACACTGGGGATATGAATCAATATTCAAGGTGCTTACAATATATTATCAAAAATGTCCAGCCTTTGGCAAAGATTAAGAGACATCCAAAGAAACAGGGAAGTTTGACCCATACTCAGGAACAAAAGCAGACAATGTAAACTCAAAAATATTTAGCAGGTTTAAATATCAGACTTAACCAGACAAAGAATTTAAAGAAACTACATAGATATGTTTAAAAACTAAAGAAAATCATGTTTAAAGAATTAAAGACAGATATAATGACAATGTCACATCAGATGGTAGAAATCATTTAAAAAGAGCCAAATGAAAAGTCTAGAATTCAAAAATACAGTAACTAAAATGATGAGATCGCTGAATGGCTTAACAACAGATTTGAGCTTGTGAAAGGAAGAATCCATGAAACTGAGGATAGCTAATAGAGATTATGCAATCTAAATAACAGAGAAAAAAACAATAGAGAAAAATAAAGAGAACTTCAGAGAAATGTGGAATGCCTTTAAGTGCATCTAGATATGTGTAATGAGAACACTCAAAGAAGAGGAGAAAGAGAAAAAGGCAGAAAAAAATAAAGAAATAATGGCTGAAAACTTCTCAGTTTGATGTAAAATATCTATATATCCAAGAGGTTCAAAAAAGTCTGATGAACACAAAGAGATTCATACCCATGCACATCATAGACAGAATGCTGAAAGACAAAGACAAAGAGAAAATATTGAAAACATCAAGAGAAAAGTGTCTCATCACATACAAGGGAACACCAATAAGAGTAACAGCTGACTTCTCATCAAAACAATGTGCTGGAAAAAAAATGCCTAAGAATCTTACATCCAGCAAAACTATCTTTGAAAAATGAAGACAAAATAACGATATTGCCAGATAAATAAAAGGTGAGCAAATTCACCAATAGTAGAGCTACCTTACAAGAATCACTAAAGGAAGTTCTCCAAGTTGAAAGCAAGTGGCTATAGTTTGACCTATAATATATAGAAATATTATAAATATATATATATATATTTAACAGCACAGGCCCAAAATGCATGAAGCAAAAACAGAAATAAAGAGAGAACTAGACGATTCAACAATATTTAGAGACTTTGATAATCCCCTGCAATACAGAAGAGAACAACTAGAGAGGAATAGAAGAACTGAACAACAAGGAAATAAAAGACTTGAATAACACCATAAACCAAGTAGACCTAACCCACATTTGTAGAACACTTCACCCAACAACAGCAGAATATACATTTACCTGACACATATATGGAACATTTTCCATGTTAGACCATATGTTAAACCATAAAACAAGCCTCAATCAATCTAAAAGGGTTGGAATTGTACAAAATATGTTCTCTAACTATAAGGAATTTAAATTAAAAATAAGTACCAGAAAAAACTTCAGGAAATTTGTAAATATGCGGAAATTAAAGAATATACTCTGAAATAACCAGTGGGTCAAAGAAGAACTCACTGTGGAAATTAGAAAATACTTCTAAAGAAATAAAAACAGAACACAGAAAGCCAAAAATTGTTATATGCAAGTAAAGCAGTACTCAGAGGGAAATTTATACTTGCAAATGCCTTTCTAAAAATGAAGAAAGATCTTTTAATACATAATCTAACTTTTCACCTTAGAAACTGGAAAAAGAAGAGCAAAACACACCCAAAGATAGAAAAAGAAAGAAAGAATAAAACTTATAGTAGAGATCAATATAATAGAAAATAGAACAGTAAAAAAAGAAATCAGTGAATTCAAAAGTTTTCAAAAGAATTCACTTCTTGGAAAAGATCAACAAAATTGACAGAGGGAAAACTCAATTATTGAAGATAAGGAAATTAACAGGAGACATCATTACTGATCTTACAGAAATGAAAAGGATTGAAAAGGAATACTTAGAGCAACTAGTTAGAAATGCCAACAAACTGGATAACTTAAATGAGATGGACAAATTTCTAGAAAGAGACAAACTATAAACTGACTCGAGAAAAGACAATGTACATAAACAAATAACAAGTAGTGAGATTGAACTAGTCGTGTGAAAACTTCCCCAAAACAAAAACCTAGGTCAGATGGCTTCCCTGGTGAATTCTACCAAACATTTAAAGGATTATTACTAATCCTTCACAAACCCTTTAAAACAATAGAAGTGGAAGCATTACCTCCCAACTCATCCTCTAAGATCAGTATTAGCCTGATATCAAAACCAGACAAAAATAACGGAAGAAAAGAAAACCATAAAACAGTTTATCTCATAATTATAGTTACAGAAATCTTCAACAACATACTAGCAAACCAATCAAGCAAAAAAATTATATACTATGGCCTAGCACAACAAGGTTGGATTACCATTCCAAAATCAATTCCTGTAGTATACTTTGCTAATAGAATAAAGAACAAAATTGCATGGCCATCTCAATAGATGCAGAAAAAATTCATTTGACAAAATATAATACTCCTTCATAACAAAAACATTTACAAACTAAAAATAGTTGGGAACTTCATCAATCTAATAGAAGACATCTGTATAAAACAGCTAACCTCATACATAATGGTAAAAGACTGAAGACAAGCAGGAACAAGACAACATATCAAGAACAAGACTAGATGTCTCCTCTGCCACTTCTTTAACATTTTACTAAAGGTTGTAGGCAGGGCAGTTAAGAAAAGAGAAAAGAAATAAAAGGAGTCCAGATTGGAAAGGTAGAAGTAAAACTATCTCTACTCACAGATGGCCTGATCTTGCATATAGGAAATCCTAAGGAGTCCATATACACACAAAAAAATTATAATGAATAACAGTTTCAATAAGTTTATAGAATATAAGATCAATACACAATAATCAATTGTATTTCTATGCACTTGCATTAAAGAATCTGAAAAATGAATGTAAGAATATAATTTCATTTATAATAGCATCAGGGAGAATGAAATACTTAGGAATAAATTTAAGGAAAAAACTACAGGCTTGTATACTAAAAACTATAAAACATTGTTGGATAAAATTAAAGATCTAAATAAAGACATCTCATGGTTATGGAATGGTAGACTTAATATTGTTAATGTGGCAGTGGTCCCCAAATTGATCTATAGATTTAATGCAATCCCTATGAAAACTATAGCTGGCTTTTTTTTTTTTGCATAAATTGAGAATTTGATTCTAAAATTCATATGAGACCCATAATAGCCAAAGTAATGCTGAAAGAAACATGAAATTGAAGAACACAGTTTCTATTTTCAACACTTACTACAAAACTACAATAATCAACAAAGTATGGAATAGGCATAATGTTAGATATGAACACCAATAGAATAGAACTGAGAGTCCAGAAATAAGCTCTTAGATTTACTGTCATTGATTTTCAACAAGGACAAACAATGTACAAAGAATAGTTTTTTTTTCAATAAATAGGACTGGGACAACTGGATGTACATATGTAGAAGAATAAATTTGGATCCCTACTTCTCACTGCACACAAAAATTAACTCAAATTGGACCACAGACCTAAATATAAGAGCCAAAACTATAAAAAATCTTAGAAGAAAACACAGAAGTACATCTTCATTATCTTGGGTTAGGCAATGGTTTCTTAGCCAAAAGCAAAATAGGAAAAGAACAAAATAGATAAAATAGATTTCATCAAAATAAAAAACTTTGTACCACAAGTGATACCATGAAGAAAGTAAAAGAACATGCCACAGAATGGGATAAAATATTTGCAAATAATATATCTATCTGATAAGGGATTCTCCCCCCTCCAATTTAAAAACCCTTTACCACTCAATAATAGAAAATAAAGAATCCAGTTTAAAATGGGCAAAAGATCTAAATAATTTTTTTCTAAAAAGATGTACAAATGACAAATAAGTGCATGAAAATATGCTTAACATCATTATTAGGGAAAAGCAACCTTGAGGTACCACTTTACATTCACTAAATGTCTATATCAAAAAAGACCAACAATTACAAGCATTGGTGAGGATGTAGAAAAATTGGAAGCCTCATTCGCTGCTGTTGGGAATGTAGAACGGTACAGCCACTTTTGAAAACAGTTCGGCAGTTTCTCAAAATGTTAAACCTAGAGTTATACATGAACCAGAAACTCCATTCCTGAGTATATATCCAAGAGAAATACAAAGACAAGTATTCACAAAATCTATGCATGAATTTTCACAGTTCTCTTCATAATAGCCAAAAAATGAAAACAACTCAAATATCCAGCAAGTGATGAATGAATAAATAAATAGGATGTATCCATAAAAAATAAGTTGTTATGCAACAAAAAAATAAAGTACTGATATATACTATGGCACGGATGAACCTTGAAAACACTATGCTAAGTGAAAAAAAGCCAGCTACAAAAGACTGCTTATTGGATAATGTCATTTCATGTGAAATCTATAGAGACTGAAAACTAAATTAGCGGTTGTCTAATCTCTTGCAGTCGGGGTTGAGCTGGGTAATAGTAACTGGCTGCTAATGGGTACATGGTTTCTTTTAGGAGTGATAAAATGTTCTAAAATTTGAATGTAGTGATGGTTGCTTAACTCTGTGAATATACCATAAAACAATGAATTAGAAATTTTAAATGTGTGTATTTCATGGTATGTGAATTAGATATCCATAAACTTAATCAATTTCATTTAAAAAACCCATGTGCAATTAGGTCTGTTTTTAAATTTTCTATCCTTTTTCTTTGGTCTGTTTAATTGTAAATACTATACTGTTTTAACTGCAGAAATTTCATAATGTTTTTCAGTCTCACATGGCTAGTTGGCTCCCTTTGTACATGTTATTGGGATTTCCTGCATATTCTTGCTTGTTTTTCTCTCTGAATTTTATAATCAACTTGTCTAACTCCAGAAAAACCCACTCCTGTTATTTTTATTGGTATTGCGTTCAATTTGTGGCTTATCCTGGGGAGTTAAAAAGCAGATCTATAAATCTTTTGTTAATTAGGCAGTTGATATGTAATGCGGAAAATGTTGTATGTAGCACAGTGGAAGAGAATGAGTTTGGGGGAAATCTAATTCAAATTCAGATTTGTTTGCCCCCTAATAAGATGTGCAAACTTAGACAAGTTGATTAATTTCTCTATGCTTGAGTTTTCTAATTTAGAAAATAGAGATAATACTTAGATATAGTGAATATATACATAAATAAACATACATCAGGTATATAAGATTTGCAAATATTTTATCCCATTCTGTGGCATGTTCTTTTACTTTCTTGATGGTATCACTTGCAGTATGATTAATTTGGGAATTAAACCTCTATAAGTGTGTGGATTTTTCTGGTTCTTTTGCTTTTCTCTCTAATGCACTCTTAATGCTTAGTATCTGGTCTGTTGTAGAATCTGAATACATATTTACTGGATAAAAGAGTGAAATATCTGTTAGGGTTTGCTGCATGTAATGGGTAATCAAATGTTAGTTCCTTTTTTTCCTTTATTTTAGAAATAATGCCAGCATCAAATTTACAGTGATAATCTTAAATTATTTTCTTTGTCTCTTTATATTACTGAAATATTTTGTATGAAAGTCATGACCATTTTCTTCTATGATATAATTTACTACAAAATTTTCTATTGCATATTTTTTTATTGAAGTATAGTCAGTTTACAATGTTGTGTCAATTTCTAGTGTACACCACAATGCTTCAGTCATACATGACAATACATATATTCGTTTTCATATTCTTTTTCAACATAAGTTACTACAAGATATTGAGTACCATTCCCTTTGCTATACAGTATGAACTTGTGGTTTATCTAGTTTATATATGTTAATATCTGCAAATCTTGAGCTCCCAGTTTATCCCTTCCCACCCCCATCTGCCCTGGTAACCATAAGCTTGTTTCCTATGTCTGTGAGTCTGTTTCTGTTTTGTAAATAGGTTTACTTTTTTTTTTTTTTTTTTAGGTTCCACATATAAATTATATCATGGTATTTTTCTTTCTCTTTCTGGCTTACTTCACTTAGAATACAATGAAATTTTGTTGCGGTTGAATATGATTTCCTAAAGCTTATATTTTCATTTCATATTTTCTTCAGTTTTGTATTTACAATAGCACTAAGTGATTGCTTACTGGAAGCAACTCATATAAATAACAAATTAAAAGCAGACTTACAGGAATAATGAAAACAAAGGGCAGTAAGTCATACCCACATCATCCATATGCATTTTAACACAGTGTAGGATTTGCAGTTAGAAGAAAATGCTCTGAGCAGACATTGTTACCAGTTTGATTTGTTCACGAGTGAGCTTATGTTTGTTATTAAATTGTAAACTTTCTACAGTAAATTACTGCAAAGAAAAACAAAACAAACCCCTGGAAAATACTAATCTTAGTGAGTTGGTAGCAAAATTAGGATGAGAAAATAAGTAATGCACCTGTAAGATTCCCAGCTATTGTTAAAATAGCTTTAATTGCTGAATCTCTCTCAATATATATTCCCTCCATATTCTCTTTTTCTTTCTCAGAATATATGTTTCTAATATTTTAAATATATATTTTAATTATTATAAATGTACAGAGAGAATATAGAAAAAATATATATGGAAAGAGAGAAAGAGGGAGACAGAGAGGGAGAGGGGCAAAGACATGAAAAGAGACTGTTAAATTACAATAAACCCAGTTCCAACCTTGTACAAATAGGTGCAGGATAGAAAAATGCATGCTGATAAGTTCATAGAGGTTCTAACTTCTGACAATGACTGGTGAACATCTATCTGCATCTTAATGATTCTGAAAGTTTGTGTCCGTAGGCGTGTATTTATGGAAACAAGCTTATCTTCTTTTAATTCGCTGGAACAGTTTTCCTAATGATGTTATGGAGAGATACCTGACCTAGTTATAAATGTAGTGATTTTTTTTTTCCCTTCTTAAAGTCCGTGTTATTTAGACAACAATCAACACTATCTGGCTTGAAGACAGATTTCCCTGGTGGTTTTGGCCCTTCTAGTATAAAATTATGCCTCCAAGTTTTTCTCTTTTCATCCTCTTTGGTTGTTTTTTTTTTTAATTATTGTTATAATGACACATACATGTAACTAGATGCGTATCTCTATCAATATATAATTGTAGTAGGGTAGAATTTGTAAGCTTTGAGTTCAAGAAACTTCAAATTCAAATTCAGTTCTACTATTTATTAACTAAATAACTTGGGAAAATTATTTAATTTCTCTGAACCTCAGTTTCCTCATAGGCAAACTAGCAGGTAATTTCTTCAACTGCAAATCAGTGGGTAATAATCTCTATGTTAACAAAGCTAATATCTTCTAAATGCCTAACACAGTGCCAGCTAAAGTGAATACTCAACCCAGAGCTGTTATTTTCATGATCGGTATTACATCTCTGTTCATCATAATCTGAATGATTAAGTTCCCTTGAAGGATGCATGGGCAATCTCGCAGCCATGTGTATGTCTCCTTTGGAAAGTTGTTTGGAAGGGAGGAAAACAAGGTTTCTTCCTTCCAAGTCTTCATGTCTTCCACATTGCTAAATTCACTCATTCATTTTCAGGCTTCACTTTAGCACTTCACGCAGTTGATCTCTCCACCTTGAAACACTTTCTGCACATGACTTCCCGGTGACTGATCTGATTGTCTAGATGCCCCTTCTTAGACTTCTTTGCCTGCTGCTTTTCAGCAACTTGATACCTAAATTTTACAACATCCTAAGACTTAGTTCTTTGACTTTTCCTTTTATTGCTTACACTCTTTCCTTTGGGATCCTGTCTAGTTTCCTAACTTTAAATGCCATGTTTATGCTGATTGCTAAGCCCTTGACCTCACTCCTGAACCTCAGACACAAATATCCAACTGCTTACTTACCTCAGTTTTCTCGTTCATAAAATGAGTTTGGTGATACTGCTTTGTAGTCTCTCTGACTCTGACTCATTATTTGATGGTGAAAATAAATTTGTAGATGATATTAGAAAAATCCAAAGATAACTCAGACATGAAGCTACATTTATTTTATAATATTTAAATATATGTAATATATTATTTAAACACTATAGTAACTGTATTTATGATTCAAAACTAGACAACTAGCCTAGTAACTAACATTTATTCAATAGCTTTATATTTAGGTGTACTATAGGTATTAAATGGTTTGTAAGCTTTTAGGCATAATTCACAGGCTTGACAAAGATGTTATTTTTTGACATAGTTGGTACACAAAACATGTTAGCATGTTTCTTGTTATTACATTTATTTACTTTATTTCCTTTTGCTAATTCCCTATAATGTGAATGAGTAAGATTTCCTAATTAAAAGTTGAGAATGTCAGATTGAGTAAAAAAAAAAAAAAGAAAAATATTCCCATTTGGATGAGCTATGAAAGTGACTCAAAGAAAACAAAGGACACACAGAAGTTAAAAAAAGTTAAATGGTAACACAAAGAAGGTAGAATAGCAAAGAGCACCCACTGCAGAGGGGGTTCTCAATAATCAGGTGGACAAGAGGAGACATTACATGGATAAAAGTCAGTGGTTGCTTACAAGCTGCAGTGCTTGCTTAACAGACTCATAAATAAAGGATCTACATAGGGGGAAGGAGGTTATGCAGGGCCTTGAAAACAGGAGTTTCCCTTCACCAAGGCTGATCTGGATAACGTGTCTGCAAAGTACCTCACCTGTCAACAGTAGTCTAGTATTGAGCCACCTGTGTGGTACTATTTCCCCAGGAGTACCAGGCAGCCATTTGGTATAGGTTAATCACACTATACCCCTATTTCATGGAGAGAACAGCAATTTGGCTCCTTGGGAACAAATATTTACTCTGGATAAAGATTTGCTTTTCCAGCTTGGCATGCTCTTGCCATCAGTATCATCACAACTAGGATATTGACACTGATACAGTCAAGATACTGAATATTTTCATCACCACAAGGATCCATTATGTTGCCCTTTTATAGCCACTCTCTCCTCTCTTCCACGCCCCTACTTTTGACTCCAGGCAACCACTAATCTTGTCTCCATTTCTATAATTTTATTTCAATAATGTAATATAAATGAAGTGATATATCATATGACCTTTTGGGAGTAGCTCTTTCCACACAGTATAATTCCCTGGCAGTTCATCCAAGTTGTTGCATTTATCGATAGTTCATTCCTCTTTCTTGCTGAATAATACTCTGTGGTATGAATGTATTGCAGTTTTTTTAACCATTTACCTACTGAAAGACATGTGGATTGCTTCCAGTTTGGGACTATGCGCATTCCTGTATAGCTTGTGTGAATATAAGTTTTCATTTCTCTGAGATAAATGCCCAAGAGTGCAATTGCTAGGTCATATGGAAATTGAATGTATAATTTTATAGAAAACTACCAGATTGTTTTCCGTAGTAGCTGTATCATTTTCCATTTCACTAGAGAAAAAATGAGTGATCTAGTTTCTCTTTATTCTCTACAGCATTTGGCGTTTCACTACTTTTTGTATTAGTTATTCTTATAGATATATAGTGATGTCTCATTGTGGTTTTAATTTGCATTTCCCTAATGGCCAGTGATGTTGAGTATCTTTTTATGTGCCTACTTATTATTATACATCCTCTTGAGTGAAATGGCTATTCGTACCTTTTGTCCATTTTCTAATTGGTTTGTTTCTTCTTTGTTTAACTGTTGAATTTTGAGAGTTCTTTATATTTTGAAAGTTCTAAATAATAGTCCTGTGTCAGATATGTGGTTTCTCTCAGAATATAAATGTTCTTTTTATACCTTTAATAGGATGTTTCACAAAGTAAATGTTTTTCACTTTGATGAGGTCTAATGATCAAGTTTTCCTTTTAGGGGTCATGCTTTTTGTGTCAAGTCTACAAACTCTGCTTGGACCTAGATCCCAAGTGTTTTTTTTCCCTATGTTATTATTCTAAAAGTTTTATAGTTTTCATTGTACATTTAACCTGCGATCTATTTTGAGTTAATTTTTATAAAAGATACAAAGTTTAGGCTGAGGTTCACATGTGTGTGTGTGTGCTCACGCTTGAGAGAGAAAGAGAGAGAAGCCTATGGATTCAGTTGTTCCAGTACCATTTGTTAAAAAGGCTGTCCTTCTTCAGTTGAAATGCTTTTGCCCACTTGTCAGAAATCAGCTGGCTGTATATGTGTAGGTCTGTCTCTGGATTCTTTATTCTGATTCATTTGTCCATGTATCTTTCCTTCCACCAATACCACACTGCTTTGATTACTATAACTACATAGTAGGCCTTAATATTGGGTAGAGTGGTTCCTTCCACTTTATTCTTTTCTGTTCAAGCTTTTTTTTTCTACTTCACTGACTATGTATATAAATTTTAGAACAATCCACAGATTTTAAATACCTTATTCACCATCAGGATACCCCACACTTTAACCAGTTCCCTGTCTTGCCATTTACCTTGTCATGCAGCAGTAAGTGGCCTGATAGCAAGAGGAAAGTCCCTGTTAAAGACTCAATTATGGAGTCAGTTGGATAACAACATTTGAGGAGGGGGTCCTTTCCTATAAGATGCAGTATGTGCTTTCAACTGTTACCAGTATGATATGAAAGATACGGTGTATCTTTCTTAGCCAGAAATCATGGAGAGCCAGGGGGCAAAAGTGGTCATGACTCCTCCCACTGTTATCAATAAATCCCTTACAGAATTTCTGCCTCTTGTCCTACTACTTTGGATTCTGTTGATTTAGAGGTGTTCGTTACTAACTAATACAGGCTTTCATCCGGCCATTTGGAGCTTCTAGTCCCTCTTCACCAGCAGGCAAAGAAGGAATTTACTGTGTTAGCTTGGGATCTTGATTCGGATTATCAAAAGGAAATAGTATTTGTGCTTCACAATGGGAGAGAGGAGATCTAATCCTAGAAACTAGCATTCCTGGAGTGCCTTTTAGTACTTCTATACCCAGTAGTAAAAGTGAAGACTATAGAAATACAGAGAAGAAAATTAAGGGCTAAATTCCTTTAGCAATGAAAGTATGACTCATAAAGCACCATGCCCACCTGTGGGACTAGCAGAGAAAAAAGAGAATATGTAATAGATGCTAGAAAAACAAAGTTAATCATTATCAACTGCAACCTTGTAATCAAGTGCAAAAATGAGGATTAGTTATGCATATATTTTCCTTGCTTTATTATGATGATATTTGTACATATTAACTAGTTTCCCCCCTCTCCACTGTCTCTACTATTTAGTATAAGAGTTATCGGTAGTTGTAAATCTAGTAATCTTTAGTTGGAAATATCAAAGGGGGATTGTGGCTTTACTGGAAGAAGAATGAGCGTTACTTCAGGTTGGAAATGGTGACATGGGATTCGGGGGTCTTCTCTTTTTTGATAGGTGATGAAGGTATCTTATATAAGAGATAGTTGCCTTAGGTGGATGGAAACATGTTTCTGTTTCAGTTTGTAAGTTTAAATATGGATGAAGGATATGTGTAAACAATGAATAGCTATCAAGGAACTGGCCCTCATTCTGGGCCACCTTTTTTCTTTTTTTTTTTTTTTTATCTATCTATCTATCCATCTATCCATCCATCGATTCATTCTAAGAGATCCTTTGTGATCAGTGAAATGTAAAGAGATAAAGACAGAGCTGTGGCATCTGATCTTACTTCCTGTCTACCTCGCTTGGCAAAGCCCTGCCTGCTCATGAGCTCCCCACAGATGCACTGCAGCCCATCCAAGCCATCTCCAGCACCTGAAGTCCAGCCATTAGCTCTTTGCCCTGCGTCCCCACTTGCCAGCATTTGTAACCTCATCTGCAGTATAACCCTGAGCCAGCCCATGGGAGGGTGCTGCTCGGACCATTCCCAGTGAAAGCCTTCAGGTTTATAGGTCAAATGAGACCTGTTAAAAAGGTTTTTCAGAGGGCTCTATCCATTTGGGGAACTAAATTCAGTATATTCTTTTATTACTGGTGACTTAGTGTCCAGTTCCTTATCTGATGTCCTTTGGTGGGCACTGATCTATGAGCAACTAGAGAAAAAAGAGGCTGGCACAGTTGATAAGTAGCTGGCACACTTCATAGGCAGCTGCTGCATGATAACACAGTTAGATACAGGTGGATGCCATTGTGGTTTTTTTTTGCTTCATCTTCACCTGGTGACCTTCCCCATTTGAGCTCATAGATGGGAGCCTCTGTCTCCCAAAAGGAGTGCATAATCAGAAGCTAAAGGAAGTCACGTTATTGGTTTATAAAATCAAAGTGAATAGTCCAGGAAAGATGTGAATGAAGATGGGATCTGGCAGAACGAGTTTACTTCTTTGGCCTTCAAGTATGTAAGAGTCCTCTGAGCCGGGAAGGGAGAGAAGAAAGCTATAAGGAAAAGAGCTGGGTGCTGGCATACATGTGTATGTTGAGTGGAGGAGGGGGCTGCCCTTTCCTCCTTCTCGGGACTGAAATAAAATGCAGCCTCAGACAGTCCATATCCCCTAAAGAGCTAGTGGAATAGCCAGATATTTTCTGGTGAGGCCAAAATTCGCCCAGATTTGACACTGAGCACTAAAAGGTGAAAAGGGTTCTGGGAGGAGGCAGATGGGGTGGCATGGTCTGTGAGCTGGAAGCCAGGTGGCAGATGCTGCCTCACTGTGGATTCCAGTGTGGAGAGGCTAATGACTGAGAAATGAGTAGCTCTCCCCATTAATTTTGCACCACTGAGTACACTCACAGCTGAAAATCAGCCTCAGGGAAAATCCTCTATTACTGAGTTTCAAACTAAAATGACTAAGAGAATAGTGAATTTGAATAATTTATTTACAAGTGACTAGATTAACTTTTCTACCTTAAAGTAGAGACGGAGACTTAAAATAGAAACCAAGTCCATATATAGAGAAACAAATTGAATATCTGCACTTCTGATACATCAGTAAATATATATGATGTGCTTATGATAATTGTATCCTATTCCGGTCATTCTAATGGACCTCTTCTTGTTTTAGTGCGATGTGGCAAAAGTTAGTATTTTTAATTTCAACAAGAGCAAAAGTTATCTTAGCACTGATGGGATTGGAAGGGTGGTGAATGTTAAGTCTTATGAATAGAGCTTCTCAAATTGCTAGATTAACATATAGTTGTAATGAGTAACAGCATCATCTTAAAAGAGGTTTTGCAATTGGTCTTTTGTAATACTTCATATATTTTAAAGCATATATATTATCATACAGAGATTTTTACTTCACAATTGGCTTACCTTAGTTCTTCAATTTCTCTAGTACTAAGAAGCTTTTAAAAATGCTAATATTAAATATTCTGTATATAGTTGTTAACTTTTTTAGACAAGAAAATTCCTTTTCCTTTTAGAAATCATATTTTATTATTTTTACTATCACTATTAATGATATTCTCCTGACTTTCCTTTCCATGGCAAGAGAGCATGAGGTGATTAGAAAGTTCAAAATCTTTCTTTGAAAAGAACTCTTTATGAAAAAACATACAGTGAATTTAGCAAAATAAAACAATAATTAAAGCAATAACTAGCATTTTCGCAAGTCATTTGTACAGCGGAAGTTTCACTTTAGATGCTGCTTCTGTAGATGACTTACTTAAAAGCAGTTGGCATCTCAACGTGGATTCAGTCCGTTATTCCAAAATTACAGTCTTTTGAGACCATAATTTACATAGTTTTTTTTTTTTAACTTTAACTCACATTAAAGCCTCACTCTATGACAGGAAGACAGTTATAATAATGGACAACATCCCTTGTCTGCCCTTGGATCGTTTCAGTAGAATATGTAAGCACATGCAGCGTGCTAGCTCTTGATCAGTCGGCCCACAGATGAGGCTCTTTGCCATTTTTCAATCATTTAGAGACATAAATTGCACATAATACTCAGTGCAGAGAAAGAAGATAAGCTGTGTTAGATCCATTTTTAACCATAAAGGAAGGTTATTTATAAAATGGTGGCTCATTTGGAAGAATACATGTTTTTTATTAAAAAGAAGGAGATTGTGTGCTTCTAAAAAATCTTAAAATAAAAATAATTCCGACAATGGAGGAAGCAGAATCACCCCTTTGCAAATTTTAATAGGTTATTTATGCTTTTGGAATAGAGTCATCCAGCCATATGACCATCGTTGATTAATAATGAATGTGGTTTCAGGACAATCATAGCACTGTATTGTGTTACAAAGCCGGCACTAATCATTTGGGATAGAAGCAGCAAATGTGATTACTCTATAATCAGGATAGATCTGCAAATAATGGCTCATCAGGGGCAAGTGTATAATATGACCATAGTTCTATAAGTTGGCCTTATATAATAAAACATAAGATACAACCAGACTAATTTCTGCTCAATGGTTCAGAAATAACCTTAATGTCATCCTCTCAAAGAGATCACTGTGTTGGAAGGGCTTCAAAGGGGGCCAGGGACTGAGGGAACGAAGAAGTGAACTCAACAGGTTCAGGGTAAGCGTGAGTTGGTATTTTGAACCTGTGTTGGATGGCATTCCTCTTCTCTTCGTTCCCCTGAAGAATGCTGCCTCTGCTTTGTAATATCTGGCATCTTTTATCAATGGTTATCACAGAGGATATATTAAATGGACCTCAGTTTTTGGGTTTGCAGTCATCTTCTGTTTGCATGGACACATCATATATAATAGCACCATTTCTCGTAGCTCACATCTCTGCAGGTTCTTTGGGGGCAGGGGTATGTTTAGATAGTGAGAAGTGGCATTCTTGACATTCCTGTGTGATCTCTGTGACCCTGGTGGATCCCTATCTACTGATGTGCATCAAGGTGCAAAGGGGTAGGGGCATCTATCCTGATATCCCTTACACCAAAATCGCACTTTGGTATGAAAGAAGAGTACACATATACTTTAGTCAGTTCATATTAAGGGACCACAAGTTCTGTCAAGAGACTTTGGAGAAAAAAAAGACCACTGACCTTTAGTAAAATGTTGAATTTTCAGATTCTCTATTTCCATCTTTTTTTTACAATGACCCTGTGACTATTATGGATAGAGGTTTTTATTATCATGAAATACAGTGCAACTAACAGGGGATTGTAAAAGCTGTTTCTGTGTGACCAAGGCTAAACACATACTATCTTTTGTAGAGGTTTACTCCCTAGAGCTAGTCTTATAGTGCCTTTGTGCACAAAACCCTGAAAGTTAGAAAAGTTTTTGTCTTTACCAATTTCCCCTTATAATTCTGTGGAAGCCTTGGCTAACGAGGAAGTTCCTAATTCAAGCTAAGTGGCATACCTTACTTGATTTGAAATGCCCTCACAAGGAAGTTGAAATAAACTTGATGCAAAGTGAAAAGTACAAATTTTCACCTTCTAAAATAGTTCATAGAGAAGCAATAGAAAGTAAGGAAAAGGTCGAATCTAAGAATCATTGAATTCTGAGTCTCTCCCTCAAGCCTACATTTTCTTGTTTTTTTCATAAAAACATTTACACAAGTATGTGGGAAGTCCATGTTTTCCTCCACAAGCCCCTGACTCATCGAGTGTCCGCATCCTCTCAGAAAAATGTAATAACCACTTGTTGCTCTCTATGCACTTTTTCTTAACACACCACTTCAGATAATAGTGATACTTTATAAGTGCTTTTTGACACTAATGCTTCTTCACAAGAGGTGTGATGGGTTAGGAGTAAGGAGATCCAAGTTCTGATATCTTCTTCTCATCACCTCTTTTGTAAATAAGATTTTCATATCAGTTTTGTGTAAGGGGTGATGAAACTTATTTTGATGTAAGAGTGTGTGTGTGTGTGTGTGTGAGAGAGAGAGAGAGAGAAAAAGAGAGAGAGGGAGAAATGCCTCATATTTTTAGTGCCGAAATGTTCAAACATTTTCTACGTTAATGGTGCATTTGGGATTGATGCCACATATATAAACCAGAATAGATTCATTTGGATATTCTTTAGTTTATTTCTTTTAAAGTTTTAATTTCTCCATACATAAAAAGGCTTCCTACAATTCCCAATGGTCAGAATTTGAATTAAATCTATATTGAAATTATATGATCCATATGCTATTTCAAGTAGAAAAGAGGCCAAAATTTTTTATTCAGTACTCCTAGTAGTTGGGATAAGGAAATAAATTAAAACATTGTTTCTGTAAAATTAAATATATCCTCCATTGCAGAAAATTTGGCCTTACTACCAATTTTCAAATAAAGTTTGACTTAAATTTTTCCTTCTGGAAAAAGAGCCTAATATCTATGGATGCATAAGATTTACCTTAAGTTTCAGACCTATGTTCTTCTAGCTCAGCATCTTGACTACTTCAGGCTTATACCATGGCAGTGTGGTCCTAAGTGTAAAACATCGAGTCAGGAGCAGGCTTCCCAGGTTTAATCCTAGCTCTGCCAACTGCTAGAAATGTGGCCTTGGAACAGTTACTAACTTCTCTGTGCTTCCATTTCCTCTTTTGTAAAATGGAGATAATAGATTTACCTCCAATCTTTATTGTGAGGATAAATTGAGTTAACATGGGTAAACAATAGTGCTTGGCATTTACTAAGCATTCATAACATCAAGTGTATATATCACGCCCAACAGTCAGTTTTGTTCTGAACATCCTTTCTTTGGCAATAAAGTTCAACACTTTAATTTATGAATGCATAGACCTTTTTGAAATTGTGTCCATTTTCCCCCTGTACCACTGGTAGAAGGAATGAATGTCTTTGTTTTGCTATGTTCAACTGTTTATTTGGAGGGCCTTCCAAAATCATTCATCTTCATTCTTGCAGCCTTGGTTATTCTGGCTAGTACATTTGAGCTTGAAAGGTCACATGATAGGCTATGAAAAGAACCTCCATCCCCCCTTTAAAATCACGTTCCCTTTATCTTTTGTTTTACAAGACAATGCAATTAACTGGGATAATTTTACTAAATCTAAGAGGTATTTTTTAACAAATAAGATACTGAAGCTTGTGTTTGCACCAATAGATTATCCACTATAGATGTAAAATTTCTGCTGTGTAATTTTTGCTGTTTTATAAGAAGTGATTTCCATTTTAGAAATTTCCCTTTAAAAGAGACTTTCAAAGAGGGAAAATCTAGTAATTTAGGCTTTTAACATCACAGGGAAGTGCTTCTTAAAATTGGAGGAGAGAACCATTAACATTTTCTTAGATTTTATACACTGTCTGGTTACCATGGACATACCAATTCAAGGTTATTTAAAAGTAAACAACATGAAAAACCTACACAGTGCAATGAAGTATATAAATGATACGAGAAATACTGTGCAAGTCTTTAGTGAAGGCTTATTATGACCTTCAGCTGAAAAATTCTATGTATGTATGTACGTATGTACATATGTATGTATGAAGGCAGCTTCTGGATTACTGTTAGGATTGCTGTCTCAATGGAAGATCATGAAAATTCCTAAACTCTGTGTCTATAAAAACCCTCCTTAATTCATTTAAACATGAATGAGAACAAAGTAAAGGGCCAGTGCCATCACAATCATGGTTTTATGTAAGTTTTATGTGAGTTTATTTTTTATTCATTGAATTGATACATATTCAGTACCTAACAGATGAAAAACACCTTTGAAATATTATATCTTTAAATATTAATAAGGCATGTTACATAATCTTCAGAAGCTGGCCTAGTGGAGGAAAAGGATGTATGAAATGTAACTGATGTTATAGGATGAATGCTGTAAGAGAGATCGGTACAGAGTATTGGGAACACAAAGCATGACTTGACTTGGGTGAAGGAGAGAAGAGAGAAGGGATAAGACGCGGCAGGCTTTCCAAAGGAAGTGCCATTTGATCAGCACCTTGATGATTTTGTATAAGAAGAACAGAGGGATAAAGAGTTCTCTTATGGAAGGAGTTCTATAAAAGATAAATGAGAGAAGTTAATCTAAACAAAAATCATAGCATACTCAGATTGAGATATGGCAAGTATTTTGATGTGACCAGATAAGGTCACATCAGAGAAGCATGAGGAAAAATAAGTTGGTTAGGGCTAGGCTATAAGGAGTTTCTGTTCCACACTAAGAAGTATGGTTTTGTTCTTATAGACACTTAGAGGCTACTGAATATTTAAGAGAGGAAATAAATATTGATGCATATATGTTTTAGAAAGCTAAATAGGATATGTATAGATTAAAAATGTAAGAAATTGGAAGTAGGGAAACTAGTCAGGAGCGATGAGTTCAGGTGAGTGATGGTTAAAGCTGGAGTTGGGCAGTATTAGTGTTACTAGAAAGAAAGAGAAATTGCAGAGCTTTGTTTTTACCAACTGAATATGGAGGGGAAAAAGAAAGTCATAATCCAGTGTAGTTTCCAATACCATAGAGATACAAAATTTTTCATTAGTACTGTCTGTCCCTGAAAGTTATATGAATAACTGGAAAAAATTATTGACTAATGAAATTTTATTGGGTATGGAAATAATTCAAGCAAAACAGATGTTAATCTAGATTCTAATTTTAACCAAAATTTTATTAGGTCAAAATATTTTTTTTAAAGAATGACAACACAAAAGCCCATCCTTGTTTAAATAATTGCAACTTTTAAAGGAATAGAGAGGCTGAGTCCAGACTGGTGATGGTGTTGTTGATATTGGAGACAGTCATTTAGATAGTCCTGTAGGAGGCACAAATAAAAGATGAAATATACTACACCACGCATCAGAGTTTTAAAAGAAGGAGTTCCGTAGTAGATAAGTGAGGAGACTTGGCTGGATGTATACTGTAAATAAAAAAAACTGTAGAAAGAGTGGATGAAGACAAGACTTTACCATTACACTGTATAATGTACTAGACATTTCATACTAGAGAAAAGTTTTATAAATGTCATAAAATGAAAATATTTAGCTGAAAATTAAAACTTACTTCAATATTTTAAAAAATTAATACTTAGGAAATATCTTACAAATGTAGTATCTCTCCCCAAACTAATTCCATTTCCCATGTTTCTGTTTCCCTAAATCTTGGAGTAGTGCCATTTTTCTACAAGCCCCATCTCATCCCAATTTCTGGGTTGAGCCAATAATGGGTGAGGAATTCTTAACCACCTCAATCTTTCCATTTCCATTCTAGTGAGGTTTAGCACTTCTTATCCCAATGGCGTTAGTGTCTCAGAGCAGACCACTTCCAGGCTCCTCTGCTGATGATTAAATTCAAGTTCAGAACCAAGTGCCCCAGCAACAGTTACTTGTTCTGCTTCCTGAACTGCAACTTGTCCTGCGCCATAAGTCTTATTTCTCAGAGGTGAGCTTTTTGTCTGGTTCCTTCCCCATATTTTTGTCATTTTCTCTTCCCTGGACTGCAGTTCTCCTTCTCTATAGCTTAGAGCTGTGTCCCTGGACCCAAATTTAGTACCTGGAATTCTAATTTCCTATGGATAGACATCCAGGCAATGACTAGTAGCTCCTGCCCCAAGATTACCCCATCCTGAGCATTGCCCATCTGCTAGAACCCCTTACTAGTTGTCAACTACTTTCTTCCATTGTGCTCAATATATTTGTACTCTCTCTTCACTGTGCTTTGCCTCTCCAGGTGCTCCCCCTTTGTTAAGTTTTGCACCCAGTGTAGTCTTTACCCTCTACCTCACCATTTGATGAGGAATAAGATCCAGCCCCAGTCCTGGTTCTCTCACCCTCTTTACCTTCCTTGATTTCCAGTAAAGAGACATGAAAGGAGATGAAAGAGGCAAAGAGTAAGGAGAGCCAGTAAGAAAGACAGGAAAAAAGAGGGAGAGTAGACATAAGCTGCTTTTAATAAACTATAAGCACACAGTCAGTCTTCTTACTCCCACTCTGCAGCCCCAGGCCTGCAGTGACAGATGCCCAGTTCTCCCCAAATGAACCAGTTGGCATTGTTCAGGACCCAGAAGGAACTATGGGGGCTGACTAAGGAGCTTTTGTGAGCCTGGCCCCACTGTTATCAGATGTGATAGGAATCCCTGACCCCTTACCCACAGCATGCCGAGGAGCATGGGCCATCTTCTAAACACAATCCTGGCTCTACTTTCTACTCTAATCTATTGATGCATCATCAAATATTGTTTGAAGTGGTCCAGCAGGGAGAAAGAACAATATGGATATTGGCAGTGAGAATAGATGTAGCCCACCTATCTTTAAATAAGGAGATGAAGACTTGATAGCTCAATATTGACATACTTAGTTAACAAAAAGATAATTAGTGTAGTTTTGATATACTGTTAAATAAATAAAGATAAGGTCCCTTGGAGAACATTTTGGATTCATTTCCCTTCTTCAGTTAACAGATAGCTTTATGTGACCAGGCTGCTAACAGAATGCTCTCTTGGATTAATCTTCATCTAAATGTGAAAAATTATAATTATCAGCAAAGCTGAAGGTTCTATTCACTCTTGTTAAATTACAGAGTTTTTTGTTTGTTATTTCTTTTATTTTACCAGCAAAAAATGGGTTTATTTGGAAACAGCAGAGGAATTGCAATTTGGGACAAGCAGGCTGTAACAAAAGCCATAGATAAGCCCAACAGAGGAGATGAATGGTTATTTTATAGAGAAAAATGAGGAAGTTGAGAGTGGTTTTTTTTGAATGAAATCCCATTGGAAAATGTGAAAGTTCAGGGTGACAACAGTTTCTCATTGGCTAAGTTCCTGGAATAGCTGATTTCTTATAGGGGATGCAATGTACATCTTTTCCTGTTGGGCTGGCAATTGATGATTCTTTCCTGTAGAAGATTCTTCTTTTGTAATTTGCAACTGATGGTTGACCTGGTCTGGGGTGGGGTCGAGCCCCTGGGGTCAGGAAGCAGGGGCTCCCTGCCAAGGAGGAGCAGTGGGACAGCTACCCAGGGTCCGCGCCAAGCCCAGAAGGCCCCGCGATCCTCGTAGCCTAAAGGCCGTCAGGGCAGCCAGCAGGGGGCGCAGGTGGGCACAACGATGAAAGGAAATTTGGGGAGTCCCGCCGGTGTGGAAGCCCGACTCTTCCTTTTGCCATGGCCACCGCCGAGCTCAGAGTAAATTACACAATCAAATTTAATTATACAATAAAACATGAGTATATTATCCATGTGAAACACTAAAACGTTGATAAAGTACCATTTAATCATCTCTATCCTATTTACTTTTAAAACTATAAAATTTATTGCGTTTAGGTTGTTTCTTTGAGTTTCCTCTTCACAATTATTTTATTATCCATTTGGTACATTACACAAAGTGGGCTTGAAGAACCTCTGGATAGGTTTTTTTTTTTTTTTTTTTTTATCCTCTCAAGATGATTTTAAGTTTGCCTTAGGTAACCCAGTTTTGTTTGTTGTGTTATCCTTGTTGGTAATTTGCAGCTCTGTGAGAGAAAATGTCAGAAAGGCAGAGGGAGATGGTGTGACAGCTCACAGCTGGATATTGTTTGAGCTGTCCCCCTGAAGTGAAGGAATGCATATAGATGGAGTCTTTGCTAAGAAAGTTATACAGAGACATTGTTTAGTTGACAAAAATCTCAACTTGACTAGTAATTATTTTCCTAGAACTACTTTAATGAGTCACCATTAACTAGATGGCTTAAAACAATGGAAATTTATTGTCTCACAGTTCTGGAGGCTAGAAGTCCAAAATCAAGGGATCAAGAGGGTTGTTCTCACTCTAAAACCTATAGGGGAGTAGTTTCTTGCCTCTTAGTTTGTGGTGGTTTGCGGGCAGTCTTTAGTATTCCTTGGCTTGTAGATCCGTCACATCAATCCTCTGTCTTCACGATGTGTTCTCCTGATGTCTCTGCACGTTGTCTTTCCTTTGTGCCTGTCTATTTTTGTGCCCAAGTTTTTGCTTTTCACAAGGACACTAGTTGCACTGGATTAGGACACACTCTAATGACTTCTTAACTTGACTGCATCGGCAAAGACCATGTTTCCAAAAAAGTTGACATTTTGAGGTACTTGAAGTTAGAACTTCAACATATCTTTTATGGGGGACACAACTCAACCCGTAACAACTAGTAAGACAAAAATAGATAATTCTTTAAGTTATCAAAAAATAAAATATTCTTGTCTAATAAGAGAAATTAAGGGCAAGTGGGCTTTCAATTAAATAACAAAGACTTGTTTTCCAAAGGAAGGAAATCATATTAAGTGTACATGAAGTTAATTAGAATTTTAATGGCACTCTGATGTTTTGAAAACTATACTGAGCGATAAAAAAAATTGATACCTCAAAAGATTCAATACATTACAGAAAATGGGAAACCATTAAACTAATACCTCTTTTAAAACTCATTATACTACATGATTATTATGGAGAGTTATTATTCCATTACTCAGATAAGACTAACCTGTAAAGAATTCAGGTATACCTTTGCTTTAGTGAATGTCCACTTACTTCCTCCTGAAAAACTAAATCAACTTAAATGATACTGTTTCTATTTCAGAAGTTTGTAGTAAGTTAGGAAGTATATAATTTTATCCATAAATTGATTTCTGATAAATTTGTGTTTGGGCACAGCTGGGCAAGATAGATGCAATTATAATTGCCTCTGCAGAAGAGCCACATATATGGATGATTGATTCTGTGTATTGTCAGTAAGTCCATTTTATTAACTTGTGATATGGCACAGTACCAGTGTAATGGCTAGTTTCCACATTATATTTGGGCATTGAGTCTGTCAGGAAGCAATCCTGACTGATTCACAAGCATTTACTGTGGACCCCATCAATTTCACACTTTTTTCAGCAATGCTTTGTTCATACTTCCTATCCAGGAAGCTCAGTCACCTTGAATCCACGAACCGATACTGTAGTGTCCTCTAGTTTACAAAAACCAGATTGCAAATATGTTCTCTGTTCAGAAGCACCTAGGGTTTTCATACCCTGCCATCCCACATCCCACATGCCTAAATCTAAAATTCTAGGTTCTTACTAAACTTACCCCAGCCTACTCACTATGGGTCCAAGCCTGTTCTATAATGGAAACTTTGAGCTTTTATTATGTGAAGTCATCTCTACTGGCCAAATCTGCAATTTTATTTCAGGGTCCTTAAGTCCTTAATCCCTCTACTCTCTTAGACTTCTTGTATTTCCTTCTAGACACCAGAGCCATCCTCTTAATTCCCTCCTTACGCCCTGAACACTTGCTATGTTTTGAATTGGAACAATTAGGGGGCTCACTCTACTGAACCATCAATTCTGTGGGAGGATATATGCTGAGCTCCAAATGGCCAATTTACCGATGGATTTAGAATCACAATCCATGGTTATGTTGTAGATTTTTGAGGCTTTAATTGGAATGCCATTCAATATGAACAAATTGAGACATGATTATATAAAGAAAGTTTAGTATTGCAACCAAATAAACTCAGAGTTCATCCATCAACAGTTATTTTGTTCTAGATTAACTGGAAATTAATGGCAAACAGCTAATTTAAATGACTAAAAGGCTTTTACTTTGCCAAAACAATGTGTTCACATAATCTTGCAGAAAAGAAGAGAACTAAACAAAAAGGATGTTATTCTGAAGTATCTCTGAAGATTGCTAAATACCTTCTCCCCTTTTAAAATCTGTGTCTTTAAGCTATACCTCTCAGGGTGTTCCGCTTAAGCAAGGCCTTCCTGGAAAGGGAAAGAGGAGCAAAAACCAGGGCTCTCAGATACCTTCTTCCAGCCAAGTGAGCAAGATAAGTGGTGGGAGACTTTGTAGAACAGAAAGCTGTTCTGATGTCCAAAGGCAAAGTCTTGGGTATCCAGCTCATGGCTATGCACTTGTACACTCCCACTTTCCCTCCACAGGGTATCCCTATTCCCTGACTTATCAGCAATTAAAAAAACACCTTTTGTTTACTGAGTACTCTTGGGAGCCATTCCCATACTATAGGCTATTTATCCTTCTTGCTTAACCTAATCAAGATGCATTGCATAAATTGTAGTTTTGGTGATGCATGTGTGTGGAGTCGGGGAAAGGTTAAAGAGAAAAAAATAGCTTTGGAATACTGGTCATTTTAGGAGCAATCAAGATAGCTTAGGGCCATCAGTAGCAAGAGCTGGAGGTGTAAATGGGTCACGTGAGGTACTGGGTCCAACAGAGGGAGTGAGAGTCAATTTAAGCATTGTCCAGTTCTCTCTGGTGTGCACCCTCTCAAGTGTGAATTTGGTGCTATTGCCCTTTGAAAAGAGACAGAGAAAGGTCTGTCTAGTCCAGATGGGGCATTTCTTGCCTGCTCCTTCACAGTAAGACTGGAGTCTGTGACAGAGGAGCCCTCCTCATGCCCTTGTTCTCCAGACCTAGTTCTTGATTTCCAATATCTTACTAGAGGTTCCTGTCACTCTGACATGACCCCCTTGTGACATGAACAGAACCAGGAGAGTATTTTGTAGGAAGTGTCTTGCAGGGGCTGAAAGAGTGCATGTAGGATTCTTGATCATCCAGAGCCCTGCAAGCCGCTTACACCTTGTGTGGATCATGGTACAGGTTGTTTAGTTTAGTTAACCAGAGAGGGAAGCAGAGTGGTAAGATAAACCCGTCTTGACAGAAATTCAAGTGTGCCAGGAGAAATAAAACAAAACATTTAAAATTTTTCTCTAAGTCTGCAGTTTAATTCCAAGTCATTATCTCCTTGAGTTGATGGAATGTTCACTTGTGTCCCTCTAGTCTCTGGGTCTCATGCAGGACCAAAACCCCTGGGGAGGTCTTACCAGGCACTGAGGTACTCTCCAGACATTTTATCACCAAGACACCCTTTGTACCAGCCTGCATATTCCCTTCACATCTCATATTTTCAATGCTTCTAAGCTATAAATGAAGTATAAAAATTAATAGCTCAATAAATAATCCTTCTACATCATTAAACAAGTTTTCAGGTTTGGGTCTTAATATTTACTACTAGGCATAGTATTCAAAATATTACCTTAGACTCTTTCTATAAATTCTAATATGGCTGACTGGGGGAAAAAATCCTTTAATAGGATTTTTAGTTTTTTACTGACTTTGCTGGCAATCTTCCTGGGTGGACATGGACACAAATTTGATTAATCTTACATTTTATAAAAGCCTTTTAAGTACTGGGAAATGTTTCATATTTATTTATACTCGAATCTATAGTTTAATAAGTGATACTGAGTTGAGATAACCTGACTTGGGCATTGGAGAAACGTAGGAGATGTGGCTTGACCTGATGTTAAATTCAGAACTCGGTAGAAACTGCACCACACCTCCCCAGTCTGTGTCATAGGGACGGAACCCTTACAGCTGAAGATCTTTTGATGGAACCTGTAACCTACACACTCAAATTGTATGTAGAATGCTGTGTTTAATTGTGTTTCTCTGCGTAATGTATCTATAGCTTCCCTTATACCTCACAATTTTCATAGAAGTTCTATATAATTACACCATTCTTCCAAGGGTTCCCTGTACTTAGTAAATTTTCATGCTTGATTATGTTACTCAGCACTCTCAAATGTTGAGTTCAAGTGGATTTAGTATCATAATGTGATCCTTATAAAACTGATCATTAAATTGGGTGAAGAAGCATTATTTTTGCTAGTGGAATCTAGATAACCAAAAATCTGGCTTGCAGTTCTTGTAGTTACTAACATAAATTCTTTTGGATTCTGAGGTGCTTTAGTGTTTTTGTCTAGAAAATAGGAACTGTATATTATTCAACTCTTTAAGTCATAAAAATGAATTGTGATGCATAAAGTTATTGCAATTCTATGAAATAAAATTTGACTTCAAAGTCTTTCCATTATCAAGGACTCAGAATCACATCTCAGTTATGTAGCTTTTATTTCAAGGAAGAATAGGGTTGTTAAATGTGATCTTGTCCACATATTACATTCCCATTGGTTCAAGAGATTGCTGCCTGCAACAAATGTGGAACAATTTAGTAGAAGTGTTAAGAGCTGGCTGAAAGGGAATTTTAAAATATAGAGGATAATTTAACAAAATTGAAATCTTTTATAATAGCACTGCAAAGATTAAAATAATTATAGCACATGATAGCTCTGTCACACTTTATCATTCCATTCTTAACATCTGGAGATATTATAAAGTAGACTTGGTATTCTACTATAATTTCTGCCAGCATGTGCTATTATCTCTTTCCATCAACGGTGCAAGGCAAAGCTTGCTCCAGCACATTAAGTCATTCTCTAGTGCATGAGTTCTTCCAGTAATTTCAGAGCAGGTAATTTAATGGTGCTCTAGCACTCTCCTGTGACCAGCTGAGCGTAACACCTCAAGGTATTCCATACTTTATTCTGATAAGTGGACTTAATGACATTAATTTACAAAGGATTCTAAAATTCTCTATAACCTGTCTCTTTCTTCTTTATTCATGTTTGCTTATGCATATACACCCACATCTGACTGAGTTTTAAAGTGCTTTCTTGTTGAAAGCAAAATATTTCCCTTTCATATGATGCTGAAATAATGTTTAATTACTGCATTCTTGGTCATTAAACCAGTGAGTCTATAGGGGAAAACTGGGAGAAATGAAAGAAATCCTTCTAAGACTTTTAATCAAAATATTTGAAATGTATATTAGCACTTGTCATAGTAAAATTGTTATTTAATTGCATTAATTATATTAAAGAATCCACCATACTTGTAGCTGGCTTATTTTGGGATGACTTAGCAGAATTAAAAGATACAGAAAATAATAATTTATTTTTTCCAGAGTGTTAAAATATGAAGTTTTAGATTTAAAAAAATTACTGAATATTCTCAAGCATTACACAGGTACTCAGTGAACTGAAACATGTTTTTAATACATTACAAATAACGTTCATTAAAATGATTTTATGTTGGAAATAAGTGGCTTAATGTCTGCCTCAAAATTTCATCTACTTTTCTATATCGAGAAAACTTGAAAATATTTTTTAATTGAAGTATAGTTGATGTACAATGTACAATATAGCGATTCACAATTTTTATTAAAGGTTATACTCCATTTATAGTTATTATAAAATATTGGCTATATTCTGTATATTGTACAATATATCCTTATAACTTATTTATACACCATAGCTTGTACCTCTTAATCCTCTACATCTACATTGCCCTCCCCTCGTCCTTCTCCCCACTGGTAACTACTAGTTTGTTCTCTATATATGTGAGTCTACTTATTTTTTGTTACATTCACTAGTTTGTTGTATTTTTTAGATTCCACACATAAATGATATCATATAGAATTTCTCTTTCTCAATTTTAAAAATATTTTAAAAAATATTCATTTAATCATGAAGTCATTCTATATCTCTTATTTCTTCCGTAAGTAGAAATGAGAATGCCAAAAAGAAAAAGAAAATAGAAAAGCCTGTCCTTTTTTATTATTTGGGTCTTTATAGTAATGAATGACAAATAAGTATTGTTGATACTCTATTTATTAAATGAGCCTGCTGAATGATTTCTTGGTGAAACCATCAGTGTGTGTGGAAAGAATAAAAAAACAGAATCCACTTCTATTGTCTGCCCAACTCCACATTCATCTCTGATTCACGTGAATTACTCAGACCCATCTCACCTAGAATGCCTCCTCTCTGCTTATCTCATCTTAGCTATGCCTTATTCTTCCTTCTTAAGCTGACCAGATTCTCTCCTCTTCCACAAAGTGTTCCTTCAACAGTTCACTTCAGAGTTATTTTTCAACAGTGAATTTTTACCACTATTGGTCTATTTTACTCTTAAAGCAATCAATTATGTTCTGCATTATGGTATTTAACAGTGTGGGGAATTTTATTCACCTGAATTTGAGAAGAGCTGTTGTTCAAATGATAAGCAATCAGAAAAGAGAACTGAAAGCATGTCCCTGGGGGCTCTCCTCAGTTGCAGAGGGTGGGTGTGGTGGGGTGGGTCATGTGCTGTGAATGTGAGGAACAGAGCAAAGAGGCAAAAAAAAGGAGTGGATGGAGGAAAATATGGCAGCTAGGAGAATGTGGGTAGTGATGGAAGAGCTGCCACGACAGTGAAATCCTGGAGCAAAACTGAAATATCAGAACAAGATATTTAGGAAATTTTGTAATGCACTATATTATCTAATCTTCTGTGCTATTTCTATAAGAAGACCCAGCAAAAGAACAGCATTATTTTTCAAGGCTATTAAAATTAGATGTCTGTTTTGAATGCACTGAGACAAGGTACAAGGAGATGCAGTTTTATAAGGCTTATAAAGGTTGTTAATAAGTCTTGCATTTTTTTCACCTGCACAAATATTTAATTCTTTTTATGGGTTTATGATGTATCCCTTATTTATACTTATGAGAAGAAGAAATGTATTTTGCTGCCTTACAATACATAGTCTGAAAAACAGGACTAATCACATGATAAATGCTTTCAGAGAAAATTTTTGAATAAAGGATCTCTCAAAGTCAAAGTTAATTTAGAAATAGAGTTACATTATGAAAAATTTAGAACATATTTAACAAGGCAATGAGGTGTCAAGGTATCACTTTTACTAAGGGTTTTTTTTGCTTGTGTGTTTTTTGTTTTTTTTCCTGAATTTGCAATCTCAAGGGACTTCTTAGCTAAAATATACAGACAAATTTTTAATTCATGGCAAGAAAAAGTAAGAAGTGCTTAATCTGCTACTTTAGAAGAAAAATAAGAGGAAAGATAAGCAGCAGTTGATAGTTGACATCAATTCTCTTTTGAGCTTAGGACATTTTTAGTTTAGTTCTTTTATTCAAATATCAATGCTGCCTGAATCTATTCTGGGCACATTGTGCCTGGGATGAAAGAACATCCCCGCAAAATGTGGCTAGAACATCAAGATGTATTTTTACTCCTAAAAGCCAGACAGTAGAATACAGTGGATAGTTTCTTATGATGGGTGACTTTATGTAAGACAAATTAAAATCTTTCCATCTTCTCTTGTTAATGAAACAGTGAATCATGGTCTGAGCATCTGAGGAATAGAAAGGAGTGGGAGGCACCAGGATCTATTCCTGGACCTATCCCTGATTCATGCAATATATTTGGGCAAATCTCTAAATACCTCTGTGTCTTAGCATCATTAGAACATTGATTGATTCATTCATTCATTCGTACAACATTAGTGAGTAACCATAAGGTGCCCACATTTAAGGATGAAAAGGTATAATTTCTAGATATCCACAGTCTGAAAAGAGATAAATATACAAACAAGTCATTAAAATTCTTTGTGACTAGGAATATAACACGGGTGCTTAAGATGCAGTCGTGGAACAGAGGAATATGTGGGTTAGAAGGGCCAGGGGAGTGTTCCAAGAGGAAGAAGAAACACTTGCATGGGCCTGAAGAGTATGTGAGAGTTTACTAGGAGTGGTAGGGAGAGCAGGACTCTCAGTACAAGGAACAATATGCTCAAACACATGGAAACATGAAAGAACATTTTTGATACAGAGTACTGTAAATAGTTTAACGTGATGGCATACAGTGTGTTGGATTGAGGGGAGGGAAGCAATGGAGGATAAAATCAGAGAGATAAAAGCCAAATACTGGAGCATCTTGCATGCTATGCAAATAATTTAGTTAAATGTTTTAATCAGGATATTAATATGATCTGATTTCTTTTTTTTTAGAAAGATTACTTTCTCATTATGTGACAAATAGACCACAAGATACAGAGACTAAAGTTAGGCAATTTAGAAGGAAATTGCAATAGTCCAGACAGATAATGATGAGCGCCTGCCCCAAAGCAATGGGAATAAAGACACTGGGTCAGATCTTAATGATGATAAGGAAGTGAAATGGACAAGAGAGCTATGGAACCATTAAAAATGGGAGGGATGAGGAGAAGGGTTTAATCTTGAAGGCTTCCCAGATTTCTTCTTCAGCTGGTAGATACTGGCTCATTTCATTAACTTACTATTGGGAGAAAGACAATGGATTAATATTTGTATGTGTTGAATTTTAAGTAATAAGCAAAAAATTTTGGAAAATGTCATCTTTCTTTGTCAATGGAATTTTCAAAAGATTAATTCACTTTCTAGAGTCTTAAGGTGATGCCAATGACCTTTACATTTCCAGACTTTCCTCTCACAGAAAAGTTTACTGATGTTCCCTTTCTAAAACTTTCCTTCTGCTCATTTTTCCCTCTTTTATATTAATTTTGTCTCATAGCAGATAACTGTGTGGCAGTCCAGAATTACTACTGGAAAATTTGGAGAGTGACATCCAAAAATATCTTCATAGGAAGCCACTCTGGACTTAACTTGACCAATAACTTCTGTAAATTTTTTTAAGAAATTTGTTTTCTTATTTTTGTTGATATGCTAAATGAGCATTTAGGCACTATTTGCCCATGAGCTTTCTTTTTTTTAATTGAAATATAGTTGGTTTACAATATTCTGTCAATTTCTGGTGTACAACATAGTGATTCAGTTTTATATATGTGTGTGTGTATGTATGTATGTATATATATATTCCTTTTCATATTCTTTTTCATTATAGGCTATTACAAAGTATTGAATATAGTTCCCTGTGCTGTACAGTCGGACCTTGTTGTTTATCTGTTTTATATATAGCAGTTAGTATCTGCAAATCCTGAGCTCCCAATTTATCCCTTGACTCTTCCTTTTCCCCTGGTAACCACAAGTTTGTTTTCTGTGTCTGTGAGTCTGTTTCTGTTTTGTAAATAAGTTCATTTGTGTCATTTTTCTGGATTCCACATCTAAGTGATATCATATGGTATTTTTTCTTTCTCTTTCTCACTTACTTCACTTAGTATGATAATCTCCAGGTGCATCCATGTTGCTGCAAATGACATTATTTTATTATTTTTTATGGCTGAGTAGTATTCTACTGTATAAATATACCACAACTTCTTTATTCCTTCATCTGTCTGTGGACATTTAGGTTTCTTCTATGTCTTGGCTACTGGAAATAGTGCTACTATGAACATTGGGGTGCATGTGTCTTTTCAAATTAGAGTTTTCTCTGTATATATGCCCAGAAGTGGGATTGCTGGGTCATAGAGTAAGTCTGTTTTTAGTTAAGGAATTTCCATACTGTTTTCCATAATGGCTGCATCAAAATACATTCCCACCAACAATGTAAGAGGGTTCCAATTTCTCCACAGCCTCTCTGTCATTTATTGTTTGTGGACTTTTTAATAATGACCATTCTGACTGGTCCCATTTGTTTATTTTTGCTTTTATTTCTATTACCTTGGTAGACTACCCTTGGAGAACATTGCTAAGATTTATGAGAGAATGTTTTGCTTATGTTTTCTTCTAGGAGTTTTATAGTGTCTTGTCTTATGTTTTAAGTCTTTAAGCCATTTTGAGTTTATTTATGTATGGTGTGACAGGGTGTTCTAACTTCATTGATTTACATGTGGCTGTCCAGTTTTCCCAACACCACTTGCTGAAGAGACTATCTTTACTCCATTGTGTTTTCTTTCCTCTTTTGTCAAAGATTAATTGACTGTTGGTCTTTGGGTTTATTTCTGGGCTCTCTATTTTGTTCCATTGATCCATATGTCTATTTTTGTGCCAATACCATGCTGTTTTTATTTACTGTAGCTCTGTAGTATTGTCTGGAGTCTGGGAGGGTTAGTCCTCCAGCTTTATTCTTTTTCATCAGTATTCCTTTGGCAGTTCTGGGTCTTTTGTGATTCCATGTAAATTTTAGGATTATTTTGACCTTTCTAACATCTATAAAAACCCTTCTAGATTGTGGATGGGTTTACCATTTTAAAAATAAAATGGCTTATGATTGCTATTTAAGCTTTTCTTATTTTACCCACCCTTTCAGAAAAAAATCAGCAAAAAAGCCTATGAAAAGTCTCTGTGAAGAGCAGAAGGGAGGATGGGAAGGAGGGAGGGAGGGAAATAGATATGAGAATTAAATGGGAGGTTTATATTGTAATATAGAGCTATATTTTTCCTGCTATAAAGCTATTATTTATAACTTCCCATTTATTATTTACTCTCTGGAATGAAGATTCTGATTTAACATTTCCTCTTTGAATGTCTTTTGTCAGTAATCAAGCCAACTTGAGATGATTGCCCTGAATAAAGTATAGTCTGTTAATTTGGAATTAATTGTGAAAAGACATGAGATGCTATGAAACAGTTCCCTTCTTTAATATAACTGGAAGAAATAAAGCAAATCACAGAAAATTCAATCCATAATAGGCTGCCCAAAGTCCCCAAAGGGCAATCTATTTTTATCCTCCAGTGTGTATTACATGTGCTGAACTTTTAAAAATATCATCAGAAATAGATACTTATTTTTAGCTTTATTTTGCCAGAAAGAATATCTCTCTTTGTATTTTCCAATTCAACATTCTTTAAAAAAATTCACCTTTCCTATTTCTGCGTCATTACATCAGTTTTCAAATGCAATCAAGCTACCATTACTTAAGGCCTGATTAGCAAATTCTATTACTCCTGTTCTCCTTTCACTCCTCCATGTCACCCCGTGAACACTGCTATCATTTGATGAAAAGGGAGAGAAATATGCAGTCAAACATTAATCAGTCTAATCTGCAGCTTCAACTCTCCTAGCAAAATATTTAGTGTGGAGGACTTTGAAACTAATGATGAAAGTTAAAAAACCAAACCGAGATAACTTGTCTTCAATAGGAACAACATGTGTAAAGAACCCCTACAACTCGACAGTAAAAAGAAAAATAACCCAGTAGAAAAATAGGCAAAAGTTTTGAATAGATGTTCCTCCAAAAGATATACAAGTGGCCAGTAGGCACATGAAAAAGTACTCAGTATCTTTAGTCACTAGGGAAATACAAATCAACGCCACAATAGGATACTATTTCATACTTACTATGGTGGCTAAAATTAAAAATACAGACAATGATAAGTGTTGATAAAGATGTGAAGAAATTGTAACCCTCATGCATTGCTGGTAGGATTGTAAAATGGAGCAGCCACTTTGGAAAACAGTTTGGTAGTTCCTCAAAATATTCATCATACATCCAAGCAAATATATTCTTAAGTACATAAATGCACACTTCAAAGATATTGTAGATTCTGTTCCAGAGCACTGCAATAAAGTGAATGTTACAATAAAGCAAGTCACCGGAATTTTTTTGGTTTCCCAGTGCATATAAAAGTTATATTTATGCTATACTATAGCCTATGAAGTATGCAATAGCATTATAGCTTAAAAAATGTACAAACCTTAATTTAAAAATACTTTATTGCTTAAAAATGCCAAAACAATTACAATAGTAACGTCATAGATCACCATAACAAATATAATAATAATGAAAAAGTTTGATATATTCTGAGAATTACCAAAATGTGTCACAGAGACATGAAGTGAGCAGAGGCTGTTGGGAAAATGGCACCAACAGACTTGATCCATACAGGGTTGCCCCAAACCTTTAATTTGTAAAAAACACAATATCTGTGAAGCACAATAAAACAAGGTATGCTTATACCAAAGTAAAATGATAATATATGTTAACAATGAAACTTGTACACAGATGTTTATAGCAACATTAATTATAATATAGTAAGTCAAAACAATCTAAATATTCACCAACTGATAAATGAAAAAAAATAATTTGGTATATCCGCACAAAGGAATGTTATTTAGCAATAAACGGGAAAGACTGATAGGTGCTACTGCATGGATGAACTTGAAAATATTGTACTAAATTAAAGAAGCCAGCCACAAAAGACCATATAATGTATGATTTCATTTATATGAAATGTCCAAATTGGGCAAAGCTATAAAGACAGTATAGTAAGTTAGTGGTTGCTTAGGTTTTAAGGGTGGATGGTGGGGAGTGACTCCTGATTGGTACAAGATTTCTTTGGGGGGATGATGAAAATGTTTTAAAGTTAGATTGTGTTGACTTTTGTACCACTCTGGATATACTAAAAAACATTTTACACTTTAAATGGGTGAATTTTATGATATGTGGAATGTATCTCAATTAAAATGTTTAAAAAGAGGAAGTAAAGAAAGAATATATTTCTGAAAAGGAATTCAATGGTCTTATTGAAAATAAGACAGCTGGTGTTGCAGGGGCACTGATTATCAGAACAGAAGCTGGCTTCAGATCTGCTAGGTCCTAGAGTTCTCCTCCTAGTACAGCCATTAACTAGTTATTGGATATTTGGATATTCTGGGAACTGTGAAGAAAAGGTAGGTTTTCCAGGGACTTGGGGCTGAAGTAATTTTGCCAACGTACAAAAATATAGGTTCATAATCCTTAGTCTGAACTCTGGAGACAGATGTGCTTCAGAATTCAGAATTTTTTATTTTTAAAAAAATACTATGGCTTCTGTGTGTAACTATCAATTTATAGAAAATGCAGAGGTCCAAAGAATATGTTAAACTTCTTTATGAGGATAACAATCTACAAGACTTAGACTGTGGAACACTCTATAAGACAAAAGCCTATTTATTCTCTAATACATATCTAAAAGGTTTAAAAAAAAGATGGGGAGGAAGTTGTTTAGAAAAGACTTCAGACATATCAACCAGTGACAATTGTGTGGACCTTGTTGGGGTCTTGACTATAATTAATAAATTGTGAAATTAAACTATGACATTCTTGAACATACGGTTCATGCTATGTGGTGATATTAAGGAATTACTGTTAACATGGTGACTTAGAATTCCTTCAAAACAACATAATAGAGAGGAAGTAGTCATGGTATAGATGAAACAAAATTGGCCATAAATTGAGATTTTTTAAAGCTGGGTGATGGGTACATGGGAGTTAATTATAATATTACATTCCTTTTTAAATGAATTTGAAATTTTCCATTATTAAAGTGTAAAAGAAATAAAAGATAATATGATATAGATTATGCATACCTGCAGCCCAGCAGCCTCTGGAAACAGCATCTAGAAATCAAAATTATTATTATTTCTGCAACAAAATAATATTCACTGTAAGTGAGAAGAATAAAGATTATCAATGGTTTTGTATCCAATTGAGTCTTTGCTGCCAGATAAGTTACATAAGGACTCAAATGTTCAGAAAATTTTGATTTAGAAATTTTGGATAAGGGACTGTGATCCTGTGATTTCAGTACTTTAATATTCAGCACAGCAGTAGTAGTGCTCATTTACTAACTATGAGCCCTGTGTTACAGCAGAAAAGAGTCATACGGTTTCCTCCACATGAGATTCGTCTGGTTAACTCCTGTTTACTCTTCAGGCGTCAGCTTCAGTGTCTTTGGCTCATGGAGGCTCTTCTGGATCATTATGTTATGTTAGAGGCCCTGCCACATACTCCTATAGGCCAAACACTCGCCCTGTCATGACATTCAACCTTGTTTTAACTGCTTATCTTTGTTAAATTGCCTATCTGTGCTGCTAAATTGTAAGCTCAGAGGTCAAAGGTCCTAGTTCATCACTGTTTCCTAGCACCAAGTACCGTGCACTTAGAGTGATAAGGAACTTACACAGTGGTGACAACTAATTGCTAACAAGGCTTCCATGTCCTGCCAACACTCAGTACTTGAGTACAACATATAAACACACAGACTTTATAGATACTTAGACACACACATGAACTTATGGTGATATCTTTTAGTATTTTCTTCAGGAGGTTGGGCATCAGCCTAATAACTGTATTAGTAATGAGGCCAGAACATTTTTTTATTATACACAATGTAAAGGTCAGTCCCTTTCTATCTTAAGTGTAATTATAACAAATTCTGAGTTGAACTTGAATTTGAATTAATAAAAATTGCCTCAGAAAAAAGAGCCATAAGTAAACTCTTTGAAGTGATTTTGATGACAACTACAAAATGAGCATCTTCAATCATAATCCAGTCTCTCAAACCTCAGTCGAGTTCCCAGTGCTGCCCTCAATTCTTTCCTTTTTACCCTTGGTCCATTTTCCTTCCCTTTGTCTGCAATTGTTATTTGAAACTTCATTTTACCCTCCTCTTAATGCACCCTTACATGTTTTCAGATTTTGAGAAAAGGATTTAACATCCTACATAACCAAGAAAGAATCCGTTATCAGAATCTTACCTCTCCTCCTACCTCTGCTGATACCTTAGCAAGCCTCCCCTGCCCCTCCCCCATCCAAGGCTGTCCTCCCACAGCACCCTGTGCTTACTAATCACAGATGAATTCACAATCTATTAACATAGATTAGGGCATAGATTAGGGCATAACAGAATTGTCGTACAGTATTTAACTTAAATGAATTAAACACTTTGTCATTAGCAAGGCAAGCAAGCAAATAGTCACCACCCCTTCCCCAACAAAACCAGACCTCCCCAAAAGGCTATTGTAATTTGCATAATCTGCCCCTTAACTGAAAAACAACTACTTCATTTGGTATGTAATTGGCCTATTTCAACGCTAAGAAAAGGCAAAACAAACTGAATTAGGCTGAGAGTTGGTGCAGGATAAACACATTGATAATTGTTATGCTTTATAGATGAATTAAGTGTCTTCAAAGAGATCTACCCAACCCTCCTCATCCTCTGACTTTTTTCTTGCTAAAAGAATGCAGTTATTGGGAAGTCATGGGTTTCATGCCTGCCTTCCTAGCACTAGGTATCAACTTTGGTCTAAGCCATTTGTGGTAATTCCCTTCCCCTTGGCTGTGATTGGTTTCAGCCTGAATGTGTGATAAAGTCCTCATTAGTGACAGGTAAAGGAAATCTGTTGGGGACCTTGTGGAATTGTTTAGATGTATGACAGCAGATGATGTCCGGAACTGCTATAACAAAATTTAAACATGGGGATGTTGCTGATAGAACAGAGAGGTAGAAGGAACTGGGTCCTGGATGATATCAGTGTGCTAAAAGATTGTCCAACCCTAGTTCTGTGAAGAAAAAGCCCGGCTGGTCTAACAAGATAACTCACAAGTCTAGGAATGTGAAGGAGAGGCTGGGCTGGGCTAACAAGATAACTCACAAATCTAAATATCGGAATACTGATCTGAGTTCTGCTGGACTAACTTGTAAATCTAAGTTAATTAGTGTTGGTTTGCTGTTCATGTTTTTTTGCTAGCCACCTGGATTTTCGAAGATATATATCTGGCTTTGGAATGTTGGTTTGCTGTCTCCCTGCCTCCACTTTTGTGATAATGGTGCTGCTAAAGCTCTTCCATGCCTATTGGCCGAATACCCCAAGCTTGTACTTTACCCTGTAAAACCTCATGGGCATGTCTTGGAGGTGCTCGGAGCTTCGGAGCAGAAGCCCCTCTGAGCCCGCCGGCGTAATACATCTGAGTACTCCAACCCTCTGAGTGGTGCTTGTTTCTTGGCTGGCCTGTCGTTTCCATAACATTTCTACTCTTCCTCCGGAATTCTGGATTTATGATATTAAAAAAACATTTTATTATTTGCACTGCTTTAGTCAGGTCATCTGCCAATTTGCAGCTAAGAACGTTCCACCTGACTAAAAAAAGACTTTTAAAAAGTAAATGTTTTCATACTTACAGATAATTTTCATAAATTATCCAGAAAAAAATGCCATATAACTTTACTCACATTCAAATATTAATCATGTTACCACACTTGCTTTCTCATCCTCTCTTCTTGTATATATTTATGTATGTGTATGTATGTATGTATGTGTGCATGTGCATATTTATATACATGTGTAAAAAACATTTTTCTGTCCTTTTGAGAGTAAATTGTACACATCATGCCTCTTTTCCTATAAATAAAAATATCTCTTAAATAACCTCAATACAAATCTCCAAAATCAGGATATTATTTTTGGTATAGAACTATTATTGAATCCATAGATCTTACTCAGTTTTCATGATTTTTTCATGAATGCTTTTATTAGCAAAATAAAATAAGTAATTTGATGGTCCTAGATCCAATCCAGGATCACAAATGCCCATATGTCTTTAGTCTCCTTCAGTCTGGAACAGTTTCTTAGCCTTTCTTTGTCTTTCATGACATTGACTCCTTTGAAGAATGAAGGGCAGGTATTCTGTAGAATGTTCTTTAATTTGAGCTTGTCTGATGTTTCCTTATAATTAAATTTAGGTTATAAATTTTTGGCAAGAGTACCATGAAAATGACATATTGTCCTCCTCTACACATCCTATCAGATTATATTAAGATTCATGATATCTGTCTATCTCATTTCTGCTAATGTTAATGTTAATCATTTGGTTAAGGTGATGTCTCGAAGTTTCTCTGCCTTAGTTGCTCTCTTTCCATTTGAAATTACTAATTTATTAAGAGATATGTCATGGCCATGTAAATATTCTGTTTATCATCAAATTTCCTCTTACTAGTTTAGCCTGCAATAATTATTTCTTGAATCAATTATTATACTGTTTGACAAATGATAATTTTCTAAATTCTATCATTTTGCGTTTACTGGTTGGTGTTCTACTGTATGGGAGAGCTTTTCCTTTTCCCCTGATTGTATATTTATCTATATGTTTATATTTGTATGAACTCATAGATTCAAATGCTATTTAATAGTAATTATTTTTTGGTCAATTTTGTCCCATACTAGCCAGTGAGAGCCTGTTTAAACTTGCTCCTCTGTCTTTTGACATGTTGTCATTATTTTTTTATTATTATATTACACCTTAGTTTTGGACACAAAAAGATGTTTCAGGTTGATCTCGTGTTTTATCAGCCCCACCCTGCCCTCAGCTCTTTCTCCAAAGAGTGGCTCCTTTCAGTGGAGAATGGTATTTGGAAAGCAAGATGTAGGCATTAAATTCATCTCATTGCTGCCGAAATGTCATTGCACCTAGACGTATTAAATCCACCTGTATATATTAAAAGCCATGAATTCATTCTGATAACTCAAACTCTGATTCAACACAACAGGGTTTATTTCAGCCTTCCCTTTTTCCTCTGACAATGAGAAACCTCAGTCCCATTATACATATATTTATCTGCTCAATCTTACAATACATATTAAGGGACTCAGAATTGTTAACTTACTGTGAAAAACAAACCTGGTAATTAGAATTCAATATTGGGTTATAGCTCTTTTTATCTTTAGCTAGAAGTTATATAACCAGATTATCATTTTTCAAATGTTACTTACCTTGACTCTTTCCACCACTCCCCTCTCTTCGGGGTGGTTGTGTGACTCACTCAAAATAGACTTAGACTTACTTGTTCTAATTATATTCTATATTTGGAGTTTTCTCCTTTTCTTCTTCTTCTTTTTTTTTTTTTTTTGTTTGTTTAGGGCTTTTTTATGTTTGTAAAACATAACATGATTCTAAAAGTCAAATCTTTGCCCAAAGTGATGTTCAGAGAAATGTCACTACTCCTACCCTTCTACCCCATTCTTTCTTCTCATCCTTTATACTCTTCCTCACTTATATCCTATAGGCAACTGATCTTGTTCGTTTCTTGGTTAAGCTTCCTATGTTTCTTTTTGCCCAATGAGCAGATGCATGTACTCTTATTTCTCAGCCTTTCTTAAACAAAGATAGTAACTATAGCTACTCTTGTACTTTGCATTTATTTACTTAAGATTTCTGAAGTCACTGTGATAGAGATCTTACTCGTTCTTTTTTATAGTTGCTTAGGATGCCATTGTATGGATATACCATTGTTCATCCAACAATACTCCTGTGTGTGGCAGTTAGATTCTTTACAATATTTTGCAAATAAAAACAGTGCTATAATGGATAACTTCGTGCATATAATACATTCTTATTACAGAAGCGTGCATCCTCAGAGTAAATTCCTAAAAGTGAAATTTCTGGACCAAAACGTAAATGCATATGTAGTTTTGTTAGATATTGCCAAATTTCCTTCCAAAAAAGTTTATTACCTGTTTAATTTCTGCCAGCAGTGAATAAGCGTACCTATAGCCTCACAAACATGATGCATTATCTGACATTTTAATTTTTGACAATGTGCTAGGTAAAAATGGTAGGTGAAAAACAGTGCATCTTTATTTTGCATTTTACTAAGTATAAATGAGTTTGATCATCCTTTCATATGTTTAAGGGCTATTATTATTTGTGTAAATTTTCTGTTCATATTTCTGCCCGTTTACTCTTAGTCTTTTAATAAAACATACAAATATACAAAAAGTATATATTACAAAATATATTTTAAACATAACAAACAAATCTTCATTTTGCACACTAACTTGAAATCATAACTTTTACAGAAATGACATGTGTATAAGATTTGTCTTCCTCTATCAGTATTTACAAAAATCTCCTTAATTGAGTTATAATTTAGATATAATGAAATCTGTATAATTCAGTTTCAACATATGTATGTAACATATGTGTATAGTTTATATAACTATGACCACATGAAATTTTCATCACCAAACCTCTAATTTCCCTTTTGGCTCCCCTGTGATATTTGGAAGCATGGTCATATTTGAGGATTTTAGATATATTTTTATTGATTTCTAATTTAAATTCATTATGATCAGGGAACATATTCTGTATAATATCAACCCTTCAAAAATTTCTGACTTGTGTTAGGGATCAGTGTATGCTTGATCTTGGTGAGTGATCTATGTGCACTTGAAAAGAATGTGTATTCTGCTCTTCTTAGGTGGACTGTTTTGTATACCTTAATTAGGCTGATTTTTTTGATGCAGTTGTTCAACTTTTCTGTAGTCCTACTGATCTTCTATCTACCTGTTTTATGTTACAAAGAAAAGAATATTTAATGTCTATTTTTCCTTTTTCCTTTTAGTTTATGTCATTTAATAAGATTTTAAGGTCCCCAAACTCCCTTATGTACCATTACTTCTTGCTAAATTTACTCCTATATATAGGAGTAAATGGAATGTGTAACTCTCCTCATATGTCAATGGCTAGTGTAGAAAAAAGCTATTGTTTTCTGCAGTTTTTCTGGTCTCCAGCTTCTTTGCTCAATTCTTTTATTAATTCTGACAGTTTTATTTTTACTTATTTTCTCATGAATTTTCTAGGTAAATCCATCGTACTACATCAGCAATAAAAGACAAATTTATATTGTCTTTTCCGATATTTATGTCCATTTCCGTCTTCTTGTCATATACATTTGCAAAAATTTCCAAAACAGTGTTGAATAATTAATATTAAAAGGGAGCAACTCATTTATTTTTGATAGTAAAGACAAATTTTAGTTATCAAACTTCAGAATGATAGTTTGATTTTGAGTTTGAGTTTATGTTCTTTATCATAGGACTTTTACTCCCATTTAATAGAAAATTTATTTTTCAGAATTTATTGAGATGGGTATATGTTTTTATTTTAACTTGTTAATAAATTTTCTTATATTAAGCCCACTTGTTTAATAGTGTCTTATTCATTCAACATTTTGCTGAATTGTATTTTTATATAATTCTTAAGATTTTTACTTACACCATACAAGGGAAATTGGACTATAGGGGTTCTGTCTCCCATTCCAGTTTTGTTACATTTTGGTATGATCATAAATCAATTGAAGATATTTTTATCTTTTTCTAGCATCTGGAATAGTTTAAATTAATTTGGAATAATCTTTTTTTAAAGGTAGTTAAAACCCACTCATGAAATTATCTAATCCTCGTATCTCTTTTAGTGTTAAAATTTCATTTACTCTTTCAATCTTTTCCATGCTAATTGGGTTACCAAGTGTTCTACTTTTCCTTAGGTCAATTTTTGTAATTAATATTTTTAGAAATAAGCCATTTCCTCCAGAATATCAAATCTTTTCTTATAAAATTGCATGTAGAATTCTATTAAGCCTTTCCATAGTTATGTTATTTCTTTATTTTGAATGTTTTTATCTTTTTCTTTATTAAAACTCAGAAAATATGTAATTCCTTCTTAGCTTCTCTCTCTCTCCACTTTCTACCATACTACTTTTCTAATTTCTACTTACACATTTTCTCTTTTACCTTAGTCTGTAAAACTCCTTTTATTGCATTCTTTTGCTTTACATTCATAACTACACACAAAAATACACCATGCATGCCCACAGACAAAATGTTTTGAGAGTTAACAATAAACATTACTAGCCTGTCTTTCAGACATCTTAACGGCTCCCTGTAAGTTGGTCTTAAAAGTATCAGAGATATAACTTATTCAGAACTATGTCTGTGGGCTTTGTTTTCCATATCTTTACTTGCTTTATGACTTACTTCATCTTTTCTTATCTGAGAAAATGCACTCTTAACATCAGAGGTCCAGGACTTAGCAAACTGTTGTTGACAACTCAAATCCAGCCTACTATTTGTGTCTTTTATTAGCTGTAAACTAAAAATAATTTTTACATTTTTAATAGTGAAAAAAATCAAAAGAACTATAATATTTTATGACATGAAAAATTATGTAAAATTCAAATTTCATTATCTATAAAAATTTATTAAAACTGTAGAAAAATGTGTTATTGAAAATATACATTGTCTACATCCTTTTGGCTTATAAAACTCTAGAACTTTCATTTACGTTGAAGCTATCTTGCAACTCTTTGTAAGTTGTAGATGCTGATAGGCATGCAAACCTGTCTTGTCCAGTAAAGTTTTGATTGACTTCTTATTCCTTCATGAAAAAAAATTTTTTACTTCCATTTGCAATTCAGTTCATTTACTCCATATGAATTGGTGCTTCTTCACTTTTTCTTTCCCTTTGAACTATTTGTATTCCCTCATATATGTAGAATAAAATCCTTACACATGTTTATTTTTATATCTAAGAGTTATAAGTTTGCCTTTTCTGAAAGTGACTTTTAACAGAACACACCTCACTCCTCCATCTCTTTGTTGTCTGTGGCTGCTCTCGTGCTACAGAAGCAGGGTGGAATAGTTGCAACAGAGACCATATGGTGTGCAGAGCCGAAAATGTTTACTATCTGTCCCTTTTTTGCAGAAAAAGTTACCAACTGCTGGTCTACATCATACATCAAGGGTTCCAGTAAGGAGCCTGTCTTTCAACAGCTTTCTGATATTTTACAATGCTGAAGTTACACATTTAGTTTTTATCCTCAGTGGTACCAAAGAAAGCATCTGATGTTAAAAATGCAGACTAAATTGAGTATATTTATGTCCAGGTGTAGACATTAGTATTTTAAAAATTCGTATCTTTTGACTGAATCATAAACCTTTTAACTGGTTTTTTTAAAAAAGTGTAAACTGATTCCTATTGAGTGGAAGAGTCCATTCAGTTGTCTGGGCCTGCCTTTTCCAGGAGCAAATAGAACAAGTTAGATTGGAAGACTTCAAGGTCATTCCCTGTATTATCATGTTTTTGAAATAATGTTAAATTCAGAAAGACTATTAAAGAACGAATTGGGTTATTGTTAAAATTTTATCCTGTTCTCAATAAACGTTGATTTCCTTGGGTGGATATTTTGAGATTCAATTCCAAAGGGTTTTATATACCTGGACAAGAAAGCTGCTTGCTTTTTTGGTGAAAAACATGATTGTCACCACTAGAGGGAGCTAGTTTTACATAAAATTATAGTAGAAATGTAGAAAAAGAAGCAGACACTGTTACGTTTTTAAAAAAAAGAATTCCAAATACGCTTTTTTTTCTGTCAATAAATTGTACCTCCCAAGTAATTTCTTTACCTTATGAATTGAAAGTTTTCTTCAAAAAACTATCACTGCTGTTCCCAAGAAGATCCCTGATATTCTAAATTTGATAATAGAATAATCATTTTTATGGAATGTTATTTAGTTTCAGATAGTAGTGTTGATGTTCATAGTCTTTTAATTATTCTTTAAATATATCTTTTATTTTCTTTAAAACAATTCTGTCATTGTTCAGTTTGAACAATATGCTAAGCAGAGTTTCAGAAATCAGAGCAAGATTTTGGCTAACTTGCCTGTTTATTTAAAGGAGAAAATAACATTCTTGTGTTACTCTGAAATACCCAATTTTCAGTGAGTGTAAAATTAAAATAGAAGCATTTGAGTTAAGGTGGCCATCATTTCATAGAGTTGGAAGAAACAGAACTGCCCTCTATTTCTTCCAAAAAGACATTGAACTTGTTGACCTCAAGTTACTAGTTTTAAACAACTTTGCACTATACACAGAACATAAGCATCTACTTATTAAAGACGGGGATTACAGACTGTGGTCCACAGGCAACTGGCTGCCTGTTTTGTAAATAAAATTTTATTCAAACACAGCCCCATCAAATCATTTAAGCATTGCCTGTGGTGCTTTCACACTGCAACTGCATAATTAAGTGTCTGTGACAGAGATCTTAAACCCTGAAAAGCCTGTCTGTCCCTTTAAATAAAAAGTTGTGGACCCCTACTTTAAAGCATGTTAAATAAAAAATACGTATTGAATGGATGAATAAATAATTGAACAAATAGGGTTATTCCGATGAGTGTGTGGCAGAGAGATAGCACTAATATTATATATATGTATGTATTTTATATATATAAGAGAATCTGAGATAGTCTGATAACAAACTTACTCTTAAAACTCTTGCTTTATCATATTGATATACATGAAAAATACTTATTTTTTATTAAGTATTCTAATCATACCACTAGCTCAGTATTACATGCTGGCTTTTCCCTCAAAGGATAGAAGTACTTCAGTATATCATTTCATTGACTATTGTTGGCCAATAGTTTTGGCTAACAGTAGGAAGTACGGTAGGGAACGTATTAAATTCACAGTGTTTCCCTGAGAATTTTTAGTTGGAACAACTGGTAAGTTTCAGTAAGTAAGAGCTGAGCTAATTCGTTTCTCTGTACTTTCCCTGGTGCATAGATATCAATGCTTATAAATTCTTTATGAACCTCTTGTCAAGTGGAGCAAACCCCTAATTTAGAAATAGAATTGAAATTAGTAGAACATGTTTGACCAGGTGAGTGGCAACTTAATATAGGTAAGATTATCTCAGGCAGTAAAGAACTTGGCTTTGTTAATTCATTGACCAGTTTAAACACACACACACACACACACACACACACACACACACACACACACACACACGGAGTCACCTTTGCTGACTTCTGACTTCAGTGGCTCACATCAGTTTTTTAAAATTCAAATTATAACCTCAGTTGATCACTTGATAGTATTTTGGAGGCTACTAAATAGAGATTTCTTGTATCTACTATAACTTTTCACCTTAAGATAAATTTTAAAATCATAAAACTAGAGAAAATTTACAATGTTGCTAAATTACACAATTGTTCATTAGTTGCTCATTAATTACAACTGGACCTATCAATAGGAAATGGAAAAAAGGGTAAGGATCTGACTTAATAGACAGTCGCTTCTCTTTCAGAAAAGCAGCCAACTGGAAACCAAAACAAAGCCGACAGTGCCTTTTCTTTCTTACGTTTGGGTCTTAGCAATCAGTGGTAAACAGTACGGGTTTGTTGTTTTTCTTTGCTGCAAAGAATATGAACAGCTATTACAAGTCACAGTTAATTGTTCAGTAGGTTTTCTCTATTGAACTTGTTGACTTGAATCACAATGGGTTTCAAGCAACTTGATAAACACTTGTCAGAATTTTTATCTGTCAGAAAAAGTGATGAAATGTACAACTTGGAATGGTTTTCCTTTGCGTGGTCCTGAATTGCACTGTGCTTGGACTCTCAATGTGCTTTAATGAAGAAGGGAGGTAGAGATAATTGAGGTCAAAAAGCAAATCAGCAGAAGTTGACAAGATGTGATTCTTGGAACTCAGGGTAGCTAAATGCCACCAGCCTCTTCAGACTACTTTTCAAATATTTTGAATTCCACAAAAAGACTAAAGATTTTGGCGAAACTCTTGTTCTCTCACTCCATTTTTAACCCTGAATATATACTTTTAAAGGAAATTTGACCCGAGACTTCTGAATAACACATGGTTAAGCAATCCAAAGTGGTATGGAATTTATCCCTAAATTATATGGATGTCTCTCAGCCCTGAGAACTGCAACTGGGAAGTGACTCAGCATATCATCTTATTTCTGGCTGGAAGAGACTAAGGCTTTGGAGACCCAACCAAATTTAAGTCAGGCTTTTTATAACCTGATGCCCAAGATTGGACTTTTGGAGATTTGTGAAGTCTTGGAAATAGCACGTACATTTTTATGTTATCTTTATCTGTGTATTTTGCTGGTATAATGCACATTTCACAAAGTTCTCGAATAAGTCCATGAAACTAAGAATGTTCAAAGTGATAGGTAAGATTAAGATGAATTATTTTACAGAAAAGGTACATTGTTCCACTTAAACTTCACCACAGTTCTGTGGATTGGCTAAGTATCACAGGGGAAAGATTAAGGCAGATTATGGAAGCAGACTGCCAGGGTTCCAGTCTCAGCTCTGCCACTTGATTGGCTGTGTGTCCTAACTGTATGTACTTCAGTGTCCTCAACTGCAAAATGGAAAGTAATAGTGCCTGCCTGATAGGGCTGTTATGAGGAAAAACAAGTTAATATTTATAAAGTACCTAATCCTTGCTACATAATTAATGCATGTATAAAGCTGACCAAAAAGTCATGTAGCCAAGACTAGGCATATGTTTACATATAAACATACACAAAAACAGATAGATAGATAGATAGATAGATAGATAGATAGATAGATGAAAAAGCACTAAATAAAAATTCCCAGGTTTTAGATGATGAAACTGATACAAGGATTTTGCCTAAAATCACATTGTTTGTAAGAGGAAGAACCAGGTCTAAAATTTGGGAGAGTTGTTTGTTTTATTTTTTTTTTCAGTTTAAATTCTGCTAGTTATTGGCCCTGATCAGTTCTCTGTGTATAGCTCTTAGCTCCTGTTCTTCTCTATTCAACCTGCCCAAAGTTTCACTTTAAAATCACCTTCCACTCCATTCTGCTCACAAACCTTCAAAATTTCCCCATTAGCTAGTTTGGATCAAACTTTAAATTTTTGACAAAAGCCACATTAAGGCTAAGAGAAAGGATTGTTGGAGCACTGATTTATGAGGTCAATTATCAATGGAATAATAAAGTAAAATGTGTTTATCCAAACTTCTCTCCTGGAAAGCAAAATAAGGAACCTTTAAAATATATTTAAAATAGAGTGGAAGCGAGAACTTCACAAACACCTTTCTTCCCACAACATGTGCACTTGTGCATACACACACACACACACACACACACACACACACACACACCCTCCACCTCAGACAAACTCAATCCAAATTGCCAAATTGCTCTAGCTAATTCGTGTTTTTCTTTTGATTAGAAGTGTGTGATTTGGGGGCAAATTCTCAATTACTCTTAGCAAGAGAAGGGAGATTGATCCCCACTGCCTGAGTCTTGTTCTCTCTTCTCCACACAGCTCTCAGCTGCAGGACTTTAAATTGTAGAACAAAAAGTTAAGGAAGGAAAGTCCAAAGGGGCTCCAACTATTAACCCTTCCAAGAGAACAACTTACTATCCTTCTTGGATGCCCTTGAGTCTTCACCTAGCCCTGCTTCTGACCATAAATTACAAAACTTTTGCTGTAGACTCCTGCCTCCCCTGGATTATCTCTTATTGCCTGGATTAGAATCCACGCTAGCATTCCAGCCCATCAGGCCTCCTTCTGTCTCCCAGCCTTCATTCTTCCTCATCCAAGTTACCTCCATTGCTGGGAGTGATTTTCTTTTCCATGACTGCCAGAAACATTATCTAATAGCGAAAATTCCAATGGTAAAGTCACTACCACCCAGACATAGTTTCAAATCTTGCCTCTCCAATTGCTTGCTGTGTGATCTAGGGAAGGTTACTTAGTCTCTGAGCTTCCTTGTTGTTTTTTCATCTATAAAACTGGAAAATAGCATCTATCTCAAGGGTTGATGTAAGGACGAAGTGAAATAGCATACAAAAAGGATCCTGGCGTAGAGCCGCGGCTCAATGTAAGTGATTGTTTCATTACAGTGTAGCTGCAGATTTACTCTACAAATACAATGTTATACTTTGGAGTGTTTTTTAAAATAGTTTACACAAAAAGTTTTTACATACATCATTGCATTTGCTCCTCATGATGATCATGTGAAATAAAAAAATATGATCTCTGTCTTCAGATAATGAACATGGGTATCATGATGATTAAATGGTTTGTCCTCAGCCCCACACTTAGTGTCAGAACTGAAATGGAAATATTTTTCTTTTGATTTGGAATAGTTTTTCCTTTCAACTATATGACACTGGCACTTAAGAAGAAACTTTCACTGGGTTAGGTAGTAGTTTTAAACCCAGTTTGTCCCTGTTTATGTCGCTGAACATTCATAATTCTCAGTTTCCTCATCTGTTACAGAGTTCTAACACCAAGCAAACTAAAATTCTCTCAACTTCCAGAGCATCTAGAATATTAAGGCTGATTCATCTTTTTCTTACTTAGCATGAAGAATTAGTAATTCGTGGATAAATACTTCTTTAAGCATGTATTATTGTTTAAATGGTCTTTTCCTAAGAATAACTGAGGGAACCTGAAAATGACAGCATAAGAATGTGTAATCATGTGGTATAATGATATTAAAGCAACTTGTGAAATTTTCCCAAAGTTTACCTTTTATTCCATAATATTATTTCACCTCCAATAAAAATAGAGAACTAAAAATTAGAACTGCCAGAATGTAATGTTATCATAAATTATTGTATATACTAAGTCACTCTCATAAATCTTTTATGCTTAATACATTCTCTCCTGTTGTTCCCAAGAATTAATGTGAATAAAAGATGAAGTGTCACCTTTTCATCCAGATGGCTTTGGCTTCTCTGATTACATACAGCCTTTCAGAAGTGGAAGAGAAGCATATTACAAAACAAAACAGTGAACTATGAGTGTGCTCTTCCATTTCTTGGTTAATGGCATCATCGTCTATCTGCAAATTGGAAAACTTAGATTATTCTAAAATTTCCCACAACCTCACCTATGCGTAAATATCCCCCAATGTAATCTGCCACTAAAACACTGCTCGAATCTGATGGATTCTCTGCGCTATCAATGCCATAGTCTCTTCTTAGACTACTGAAATTGGTTTCTGTCAGATCTTCTTGTCCCCAGGCTCTTTCACACCCTCCTTTCTCCAAGTGATCTTTCTAAAAAACACAAATTAATCATTTCGTTCCCCTATCTGAGATCCTTCATGGTTTTCTTCCTCTGAACCTTTGCCTTCTAGATAATGACCAAATTTCTTAGTGTGTAGTTTCTTCATGATTTGGTTTTAGGGCCCTTCTCTTTAGTCTTATATCTAGACCCTACTACTATATACCTTATGCAAATATCAGTCATATCAAGTTATTCTCAGGGATCCACGTCTTTGTGTGTTTTTCTTATTCTGTATTTCTGTAAGCCTCTCCCTGACTGCTTCCCAGCATGAAGAACCCACACTCATCCTTTCACTGCAGCTCAAGTACTGGCTACTCCGAGGAGATTCCCCGGACCTTCCCTCTCCCAAAGCAGAGTTAGGTGCCCTGTCTCTCTGAAACCATAGGTTTTTGCGCACTGTCTTTTATCGGATTTCTGCTGCATATAATTCATTATTCACTTGTCTATATTTCTCATTATACTGTGAGGTCTTGAGCCTGTATCTCATTCATTTTATATCCCACAGCCAACAATATGCCTAATACATGTTAAGTTGTTAAAATAGACATATATTGAATGAATAACAAATGAAAAAACTTAGTATTGATCCCAAACTTTATTGATTATGCTTGTCACTAGTCCCTAATCAAAGAGTCAATAACGTTGGTGATTTAAAATAGTTGGCATGACAGACACAGATGATGGTGGGGGCGTTAACTAACAATACGGGCCACAAACTGACAAGGCTTATGTACATGACATGTGGCCAACTAACTACTTTTGATAGTCAGTGCTGTAAATTCAGAGGCAGAAACTGGTGAACTAGAGTGATTTGGTAAAAATTTTTGAAGTAATTTGTGTTGCAGCTTAAAGTGTATCTAGGATTTAAGAGCTAAAGAAGAAAGGAGAAGTTATTGAGAAAAGGGGGAAAATATGATGAAAGGCATAGAGACAGAAGCTAGTAAAGAGAACTCATAAAACAGTGAGTTGAAAAATTATGCTGGACTGGGACATTTAGGATGTGGCTACAGGCTACATGGCTCTGTGTCCCATGCTGGGAATAACAGATCATATCTGGAAAGCAGCGGTAGGTCATGACAATGCATTTGGATAGGAATCATAATACGAGTTGAGCCATTTAAAGAAAATCTCTGGGTAGTGACACCACTGGAAAACTCCTGTTGAACATTTCAGGACCTGCCCTATGATGAAGTCAGTGAAAAGGTATAAAGAAAATGATGGAACTGACAGAGTTAGTGTCCCATTAGACATGGGGCTATTGGTTAAGGAAAACAGCCCAACACAACTCAAGTTCAGACTAGGAAAAATCAAGCAGTAGTGATCATGTTAATAATGCCCAGTATGTATTGAGAACAACTATGTATCAGATGTTTCATGGGCATTATTTTTGATACCTATAAAACATTTCAAGTTAAGTGTTGCACCATCATTGTAAACTGATGAGAAGAGGGGCATTCAGGGAAGCTAAGCAACCTGCCTTGACTTAGAACCCAAATATCTTTTACTTTAGTTCCTATGGCAGATCCTTATCTTGTTCCTCAATTTGATAGTCTGCCCAGGACAAAACTATAAAACAAAACTATAAAGCTGAGACCATCTTCTAGAACTTCCAGTATCACCAGGAAGCAGAATATGATGGCCAGACTTCTTGTCTTACTTGTTTTTTGGATTAACCCTCCAAGCACCAGTTTAGTTTCCACTTTCTGGCCACTCCTGCTGCAGCTCACTCTACTACTTAGAAGCATATCTTCTGGAAACAGCATTCAAAAAGCAAAGGAAGTCAAATGGAGCAGTCAATTCATAGAAAATAATGAATGTCATTGTTAGATGTGAATCTCCAATATAATTTTCAGGCAGAAATGTTCATCCCAGTGTTGGAAATGTGGAAAAAGTGTTCAGGAGGCAGACCAAGGCATAAAATACAGCCTTCAATCTAGAGGAATTTTTTTTAAAAAGAGATTGGGGTAAATGGGAGCTTAAAGAGCTGGAAGAGAGCAGGATGGAAGACTGAAACTAAAGCAGTACATACCATTAGGGGTCAGCTTAGAAAGAGAAGCCACCTCTGGAAAGGATCTGGAGAGTGAAGTGATGCAGAAACTACAGGAGATGTTTTCAGTGATAGGGTAGTCAAGAGTGTCACGTCTTACAAAAAGGCCAAGGAGGATAGGGATTAAGAAAGGATAAATTAACCTGTCAATCAGGAAATAATAGGTGACTTTTGAGAATGTGATTTTAGCAGAGTCCCTAAGCTTTGGCTTTCTCTTAATCATCAACTATTTAGTTTATTGGGTTAAATAGAAAATTATTTCTAGACTTAAACTCCATTGCTGGAAAAGAATCAGCACAAGTCAAGTCAAACTCCTTTTTGCCAGTATAAACCAGCACTGAGCCAAAGAAAGCTGTGAAATAAATAATGCTTGCATTTAATCTCTGTGCTCCAATTCTGCTCTGCAAATGAGTGCCCTTCTTTCTGTGACTGTCTGTGTGGAAAGCTGTGTCCATTCCAAAAACTGTATATCAGCTCCCTCCTTCATCATTCTTTTATTCATCTAGCCACTCATTTATTTATTACTTGAGTAAATAAACATTTATGACTTGTCATTTCTGCCTGTTGCTTTCAATAATTCAATGAAAATACTTATGTAGTTGAAATTCTCTGATCTCTGTCAAAAACAGTAGGAGCAAAAGAGCTGAACTTTCTTTGATGAGCCATAACAATATTGTGTTTTATTTCCCATAATGTACATTAAAAATAACAGAGTGGAGGAGGAGGGTATAGCTCAGTGGTAGAGTGTGTGCTTAGCATGCATGAGGTCCTGGGTTCAATACCCAGTATCTCCATTTAAAAATAAACAAATAAATAAATAAACCTAATTACCACCACCTCCCTAAAAAATAATAGAGTGGAAACTAAGAAAATCCAGGGGAAAAGGTCTTTTCTAACAAAGGGTTTATTTTCAGAGAACATTTATGGCTTTACCTTCGCATTTACTCAGAGGTTGTGTTGGCCACTATTATTATGTTGACATTTGTTTTTGAGGTTAACAGCCTCCCTTTTCTAGTATTTAATCTAGTTTATTGCACCAAAATGCTTCTTATGCCTCCTATTGAAATCTATTCAGAAAATGGCCACGTTAGTCATTGACATCTTATTTTAACTGGAAGTAAATAAGTGTATTTGCATTTTAAGCCTTCTTTCCAGTCATTGAATAAATAGGCTTTGTCTCCTTCAAGAAATTTAAGGATCATCAAAGAGCTAGGAAAAGAAGTTTTATTCAAAGAAGTGCTCCCAAAGCCCCTAATATTTTGCCACAAGAAGCCAGATCTCCCCACTGCCTGCTGCTTTCCTTCGCTATAGCACGAGGGTGCTTGCATGGTTGCTCCTTGCTCACGGAAACCACGCAGTGTAAAGGAGATATCTCAGGGAAAGCCTTAACAGTAATATAATCCTTTGGTAATGTCTTTTAAGGGCTCAGTTTTTTAAAGTCACTCACTTTTATTTGTGCACAATGGTCTTAATATACTGACTTATTTTTTTCTCAGCCTTCACATCTGAGCTTTATTTCTTTTTAAGATGATATTATAGCCAAGGGTTTTTAAAAATCACCTTATAACTTTTTATTTGATGATAACCATATTCATTGTCATAACCATGTTGGCCTAGAAAGCTCTTTGTAGGGAAGTCACCAAAGCCTATTTTAGGCAAAGCCAGTCTGAACTATGTGTCACTATAACTTTTAATGCTTCAACTACAGTTAACAATATTATAGTGTATATTTGAAAGTTACTAAGAGAGTAGATCTTAAAAGGTTTTATAAATTTTTAGTACTAGATCCTAGAGATACCATGTATTGATATTAAAAATGTATTCTGGTTTTCATTTCCCTGAAAACACAAGGTTTATTTAGCTGTCACACAAAACTTAATAAATATGTATGAATCCTTTGAAATACTATCTTTAATCTACAGTGAATAACATTTTATTCACTTGTATTGATCTAAGAAATAATAGAGGTCTAATGTCAGATATTTCAGAATTAATCTCCACCACAATCTTTCATGTTAATTTTGCTTTTTGCTTTGTTTTCTGGCGTTACTGCACAAAAGGAATATATACAAACCTGGATGAAAATTTACAGATTAAGTTTTTTTTTTCATTTATTCAACTGTGATGGGTGTTAGGCAATAATGTGCCTGCTCTCATAAAATGTGAAGCTGGCAGAACTGAAATAAAGCAAAACAAATTGATAACATCTATTAAGCACTTTCTATACAGAAGGCATTGTTAAAAGGCTCTACAAATCATTTCCTCTTCAAGTTTAATCCTCACATCTCTATGAGGTAGGAACTGTTATTGCCCCCATTTTACAGATGAGAAAATCGCAGTACGGAACTATTCAGTTGCTTGGTCACCTAGCTAGTGAGTGGTGGAGTCAGAATTTTAACCTGTGTAGTTTAGCTCCAGGACCTGTGGTCTTAAATAAAGAAATCACATACACAGGTGTAAAAGCACCACTATGCTACAGATTATGAAAGAGAGAGAGATGGTGCTATGAGAGCATATAATGGTTGATCTGGAAAAATAGGGAGCCTGGTCAGTGGCTACTGATCTCTTAGGGATGAGTCAGAGTTAATTAAGCTCTCGTTTTTTTAATTGAGGTATAATTGATCTATAATATTATATTAGTTTTGGGTGTTCAGCATAATCATTTGATATTTTTACATATTGCAAAATGATTACCACAATAAGTCTAGTTAACATCTGTCACCATACATAGTTACAATGTTTTTTGTTGTTGAGATGACAATTTTTAAGATCTACAATCTCTTAGCAACTTTCAAAAATGCAATTAGCCACTATTAACCACAGTCACCGTGATGTACGTTACATTCTCATGACATAATTTATTCTATAACTGGATGTTTGTACCTTTTGCCTGCTTTCACCCATTTCACCACCACCCTTCTCCTGCCCCACCTTCTTCCTAAGCTTTCATTTTAACAATGGAGTGTCCATGAGTAAAAGCCATTTCTTATGATTTCTCCCTTTTTAGAGAGGAGAAGTAAAAGAAAGGTGGTGCTTACATTGCCTAAAAATGTTTAAGATATCTGTCTCACAGCTTACACCACCTCTCTGAAGCCACAAGACTCCCTCCTGGAAAACCCACTCCCTGCTTTTCCTTTCCAGAGGAGCTCCTTGCAGTGAGTCTATGATAAAACACTAGAAAAAAGACCTAAAAAAGAGGGCAGAGTTTCTGGCTCTTTTCCATGAGACCCCTGGCCCCCTGGGGATAGAGCATGCCCCCAACAAGAGAACATGTATTCAGTAGACTGTGTTTATACTGAACTGTGATGTTTAGCATATAGTATAGTGAAGCAGACACATCTACTCATGTAGAAATATGTAATGTCTTTTTTAGAAATGTTGGCAGTAATCTTGAATTATTTACTTAAAATTATGCCTCTCTACTGAAGAGCTTTCCGTTCTGTTAAGATCTTCTGAGATCTTTAGCTTGGAAGCTAAAACTCATTAATGGCCCTAGAGATGAGTCCACTTTGTGTGTTTACTTGGAATTTGTTCTCCACCAAAGTCTCAAGATATTAAATAAAGATAAGGAACATTCATATGTGAAAGGAAGGTTTGAACTTTTAACACTTTTCTGATTCATAAAAGCATTATGATTTTGGAAAATCCCTCTTTTGAAACAAAGAGTGTTAACATCTTGTACTTGCTCTGGTCAAACAGTCTTCTTGCTTCCTCTGTTTGCTCCCCAAAGATGCTCTTGGCAGAAAATGTGGGCACTGCCCTTTATAATTTAGGAAGCAGTTGCACCATCTCCATCACCTTGGTCCTCATGACCACATCATAAAGGAAAATTAGGTGTTGTGTTTCTTGATGTTATTTTTCCTTCTTTTAAAAAATTATATCCATTATACAAATGAGGAAACTCAGACACAGTTAAGTGATTGATCGTGATTGCATGACTCCAAGTGGAGAAACCATGTGCTGCACTTAGGTCTTCTGCCTGTAAATACTATGCAATCTTCCCCATGAAATAATAGTCACAGACACACTGGACACTGGTTCAGGAAGGTCAGTTTGTATTCAATCTCTGTTCAAATAACAGCTCATCAAGATACACAGTTATATAGAGTCCACAGCTTCCAAAGTGACAGATTTTAACCCTCTGACATTCCTGCAAAACCTGTCTGGTGGTAGTTGTGCTCGGATTGCAAGAAGTTGCTAACATCTGTTTTTAACTAAGAGACCATCCAGGAATTCTTATCCACTCATTTTCTACTCAACTTAGTGGCTAAGCAGATGTAGGATGAAAAAGAGTGACGCTCCTAACTAAAGCCTCATTTCTCCCATTCACTTACTTATTCACTGTTTTCGTCAAATAATATTAAGTGCTTGGTGGCACCCAGCATGTCTAACAGGCCGGGGTCCTACATGCTCACAGCCTAGTGGGGAGAGGAACAGGTAAATCAGTGAGGACAGTGCAGTGTGGGGAGCACTGGGATAGGGGCACTCGAGGCAGGAAGGGCAGGCAGAGGAGGGTCATTAAATCAGCTGGGAGTTGATCAGGGAAAGCTTTGCAGAATAGGTGTCATTATAATGATTGCATCTGGTTGCTTCAGAAAATTTTGTAAAAGCAAAACAAAACAACAGAAACACCTTGTGGCCCTAACCTAGTTAGCTATTAGGGTTTCTAGGGATAAACCCTGTGCATGGCAAGTGGTCATGTCAGGAACAAGAAGATCACTGGCAACTGAAGGGCAAAGCCAAGCTTAGCCACTGATGGTCATCCCTGCCGGCCCAATAATCCATCCCCTTACAATCTTTTAACTTAAAATAAAGGCAGAGGGAATACCCAGAAAGAAATTGAGGAAGCTGATGGCACAGCAGGATGAAAAATAGGATCTGGGACTTGGGAAGCTAAATGCCAGTTACAGTCCCCTTGCCCACCTCCTCTACAGTCCTGGAGAGAGGGGAGGGACAGAAGATTCAGCAACAATTGGGCTGACACATTTGCTCTGGTACCTTGTTCACTTCCTGAAATCTCCATGCTGTTTCCTTCTCCTTGTCCACATCTACGATTTCAAAAGCACTGCTGTCTAGACTGAACCTAATCTTGCAGCCCCATCCAGTCCTACTCAGTTCTCATAAACATGAGCAGTAAACCAAGCAAAATTGTTGAAAAATGCCTCTGCTGCAGGTGGGTGGAAGGATCTTCACTCCATCTTCTTGATGTCTTCCTGTCCCATTCCAAGTGCCAAGTCACAGATTAGAGCAGCTTCTGGACTATATTCACTGACCTCTTAATCCTCACTTTTGGGCCACATAAAGGAGCTGACATCTGATGTCTAGGGACCTTCGGAACTATTACCTCATATATAAATCCTTGAATTCTTCCCTGAAATATGTTGTCAAAAACCATAAGAATTTTGTAAAAATTTGTTTAATGTTGCTATTTTGGCAGCATTTTCCTCTGGTTTCCTTGGAGCCTCTTCTGCATCACTCGTTCCCCAGGTGCTTGCAGTGCACTTGTGTGTGCTGGACACTGTGGGATAGGGGTGGCCCTCAAGAAGCTTCCAGTTTAGTGAAGAACACAGACAAGTGAAGGAAACCTTCGGGAGACTCAGCTTCATCATTTTATAGGTAACTTCAGAAAGACTAATTGACAATATTGATTATTAAACATAGGGATAGGGCAGGGCATTTTTTCATGTTGGCCGCAAAGCTAGCTTGTGGGTACTTTTGAGAGCAATTTACTGAGGCTTTCTTTGTACTCCCAGAAAAGGTGTCAAGGATTTCAGTCATATGTCTAGTTGACATTTCTGTCTGTATTGAAGTAGAATTATAATTAATCACGTAAGCAAGAAAATCCTGAGTAGAATCCTTTTCAAAAAGAAATTTTATTTCTTAACACTAGACTAAAAATAGATGGGATACAAAACAAGGGCTCCATGTTAAAAGTCGTTGATGAAACACCAGCGCACATATTTGTAGGTTGTTGTGGAGCAAGAAAGACGAACGTACTGAAAAGACTGCAAGTACATTGTCTTAATTAAGCACATTAAGGATTACATGAATTTATGCAGCTTCCACATTTTTGCTTTCCTTCCTGTGTTAAGCAGCCTCTAAAATGCCCCCCCCCCCCCGTGATCCCTGCCCCCTGGCATTCACGCCTTTGTGTAATCCTCTCTTGCTCAGTATGGGCTGTGGACCCAGTGACTCCTTTCTAATGAATAAAGTAAGCAAAAGTGGTGGGATGTCACTGCTGAGATTAGGTTACACAAAGGCTTTGACTTCATCTTGCTAACTCTCCCTCTGCTCTCTTGCTTTGAGGGAAACCAGCTGCCCTATGAGTGAGCTTGCCCCACATGACGAGACACTGAGGGTTTCCAGCCAACATGCGGCACAGAACTGAGGCCCTCAGTTCAACAACCCATTAAAAAATGTAATCTTGGCACAACCACACGGGTCAGCTTGTAAGCAGATCCTCCTCCAGTGGACTGGAGGTGACTGCAGCCCAAATGACGTGACAACACCTTGATCACAGCCTCATAGAGGCCTTGAGTCAGAGATCCAGCTGAGCTGCACCCAGATTCCTAACCCAAGAAATTGAGAGATAATAAATAGCTGTTCTTTTCAACCATTAAGTTCGGGGAGTAATTTATTGAGGAGCAATAGATATCACATGCCCCTTCCTCTGAAAAACGAAGAAACTTTGAAGTGGCTCTTGAAAGAAATAAAAGTCTGCTTTTGCAGAACCGTGAGCAAGTGGAGATTCAGTCGATCTTGTCATAATTGTCCTTATTTCTTTGTTTTCCCTCCTGTACGCTCTACTACCCCAGGCATGGAGGGTTAGAAGGAGCTGCAGAAGTTCCTCAGAGGAAAGGCTCTGAGTGCAGGGCAAGCAAGGTCTGGGCACGAGGAGGCATGGGCAAAACGCTGCTGCTCACGTCTTCCAGAGAGGCTCCATTTTCACCTATTTCACAAAGTGAGATTCCACATAAAATTTCATGTGCAGAAAGCATCTCAATCAAAAAGCAAGTCTGAGATCTCAAAAAGCACTTATCTAGCACTTGTTCTTTCCAGGACAAAGGGCTGGGAGCTCAAAGGGATGAGCTTTATTCCTGGGTCTGCTACACAGTTCTCTGAGTCCTAGTTTCCTCCTGTCTCAACTGGAGATTAAATTATTTATCCTACCCCTATCCCAGGGTCGTTGGGAGCCTTATCTGCAAGGACTGAGCGTGCCATCTGGTGGCCTGGGGCACTCCAGCCACATAGCTCGGGGCTTGTTCTCTTATTTCATGCAGGATTCTACGCAAATGTGACCTCCTGCACAGATCACCTCCTCCATCCCATCACTGACTTTTTTTATCATCTCATTTATTGCTAGCTGATACCTATTTTGTTTATTTCTTTGAACTTTTTGTTTCAATTTATTTATCTACCTCACCCTGGGATACAGGCTCCAGGAGGGCACAGACTTGAGTCTGGTTGTATTCCATATTCTCAGCAGTAAGAACACTGCCTGACAGCCATGGGTGCTCCATAGATATTCATTGAATAGGAATGAATGAATGAATGAGTAAAATGAGGCAATGGCATGTGCCCTTGATGTATTTAATGTGAAATTCTGGAATAAGTTCTTACGGAACTGCTGGGTAACAGCATCCTTTGGAGGCAAGCACAACAGTAACAAACTTACCCCCACCTCCGGGATAAGTTACTACCCCTCCGTATTTTCAAAGTAACCAAGAGTTTCCAAACCAGCTAATTCGGCCACACATTCTCTTTTTAATTTGATTTTTCAAAAGAAAATGCTACATAAGATTAAAGCATAGCTGCCACTCTTCCCCCACATTCCCGCGCACGCCACATTATTGGGCATTATTGCTTGGATGTGCTCCCTCAAAGAATCTGTGATGAGGTTTACATGCCAAGCTTGTGTGACAACTCCCCCACCCCGCTGGCATCTGGAAAGCTTCCAGACCCTTAGCTGAGGGAAGCAGAACTTAGAGGCAAAGGAGAAACAAAGTCGCCAGTTATGTTTCTTCATAATGTGAGGCTTTGTTTTGTGATACAGTTTAGATTCCTGAGTTGGGTTTAAGAAGTCATTTGTCAATAATATAATATGAAGCAAAACTAAAGAACAGCAAACAGTTTTTTTTTTTTTTTTAAATTTCTCTTCCTATTACAGTATAAAAATTGATTCAGGACTGCTAAACTTTTGAAATGGCTTGAAATTATTTAACATCAAGTAATGCATTTTTAAGTGTTTCTGTGTATGTGAGGGATATAAATTACTAACCCAGAGTGTTAAAGTAGAATTTTTTAGAAATATTTTTAGAGTCAGAAACAGTATTTTTCCCCAGTGATTTATTCCTTTATAGAGAACAGGTAACCAAAGAGTTGGCTTTTCTTCCTGCTTTGTACATGCCTTGTTTTCAAGGTGAAGCTCATTAGCAGACAGCACAAGCTGAATCCCGATTTTCTAGCCTCCAAGGATAATCTGAAGAATGATGAGGATTAGCGCATTCTTAAATAGGTATGCACAAACTCCACTGAGTTTGCCACCTCAGCAAACTGGTCTCACCTTCATTCTGCCCTGAGGCAGGGCTAAGGCTCAGCTCCCAGCATGTGCCTGGGAATACGGGTTGTTTCCATCCAGTATCTGTTGCAATTGGGCTGATACATATCCAGGTGAGTTGTTGCCTGTGTCTTGTTAAGTATCCTAAATATTGTTCTTCACTCTGCCCCTGAATTCTCTCTGGGAATGTAGGTGGCCCAAGAGATACTTAGGACTAAAGACATAACCTTGGCTGCAGAGGTTGGCTCAGGGGTGGGCAAGTGAGAGAACCTCAGATCTGGCTGGTAATTTCAGGGCACAAATTTTCTTGCTTGTTCTAGATGGTGGGAGGTATAGTTGTGAGGACTGGATCTGCTGCAGTCATGTTGTCACCATGAGGAAAACCAGCATGAGGGGGAAGCTGATGCACAGGGAAGAACAGAGCTAGAGTATGGCAGAAAGTTGTAGGTAAAGCCCTACAGAAATTGTACCTAAAGCATACTCTACCTCTGAACTTCTGAGCTATGTAAGTTAATATATTCTCTTGAATGATTTAGCCAATTCAGTATGGAATTTTTATAACTTGAAACAAAAATAACTCCAGTGATTAAGGGAGGAATTTATCATGAAGGAGGGGGAGGGTACTGTTTTTACAGATATCATCTCTGGATGTCCAAAAACTTATGGTGAAAAAGCTACAATTTATATCTCTTATTTCTATTACTTTACACTGCTATTAAATTTAGTATTAAAGCAGCCCTGTAAGAAAAGAAATATCCCACTTACCAAAGGGGCCAAATAAAGCTCAGGGAGGATGCATTTCCAAGACGAGCCAGCCAGATGATCAAACCAGAATTGAAACCTAGGACTGCTTGACTGTAAAATTTTACAATACCCCCAGCATCCCATGCTACATCACCTCTCCTGCACTTCACTGCTATACTGGACTAAATTGTGAGGCGCCTTACCTGCCACATGGTGAGTTTCAGAGGCTTTTATCTTGGGGGAGGAGGGCCATGCCACAGCACAGACTCTTTTGAGAACCTGTTGAAATCTATTGACACTGTTCTTATGAAAAACATGCTTAGTGTTCATAAAACAACTTTTTGAGTGTAATTTCTGAGAGTTCACAGACCTCCGTGAAGGCCATTTATGCACTTCTTTATTCCTGCATTCCCAGTTTGAGAACTCTAGTGTATTCTTTGTAGAACCACAGACAATTTTAAGTTTAAGAATTGGACATAACCTGATTTGCATTCTGAAAACATAATTCTGGTAGCTTCCAGAAGACAGACTGGAGGGGAGAATGGCTGCAGGTAGGAAGCTGCATTAGCAGTTTAGGGCAGAATGCATTTGTGAGAGCATGAGGCTGGAGTTCATCCCAGTGAGAGGGCAGAGAAAATGTGTAATGTGTGGGATATAAAGAATGCAGCAGAAAGAGGCTCTGGAGACGGCTCCAAGGTCCTTACATTAGGTGACTTGGCAGAGGGATATAATTAGCCAGGAGAATAAATACAAATAAGTGCAGCAGATGAAAAAATGAATTAAAACGATCAATACTGTGATAAAGGATGTGACTTAGAATTAAGGTTTACGTGAGTACTGTTCTCTGACTGATGAGAATAAACAGGGTTGAGAGGGCAAGAAGCAGAGAAGAGTTGCAGGTATAAGAAACATCTAAGAGGAGGGAAAATTGCCAAGGAAAACAGGCCAAGGGAACGTTGAAGAGTGTGTTTGCTTTTTTTCAAGAGAATATTTCAATTTTTATGCAATCTGCATTTCCCAGGTCATACTGACCTGAGAGTAAAAATAGGAACAGAAGAGCAGAAATAAATAGTAATTTTTTGGATTGACTCTCTTTACCATGTACCAAACTCTTCACATGTGTGTGAGCAGATCTGTTGCTTTTTCTGCCCTAACTGCTCAGTTAATACCTGGGAGCTGCATCGATCTGCTCAAGAGGCAGCTGGTCTTGTCTCTTGCTCAGACCTGGAGGGCTGGTCCATGTTCTGCTTTGTTCCTTGCTCTCAGGTGTTCTCAGGGACCAGAAATGGGTAAAGGACCCTCCTTTGTATCTCCTAAATCAATACCCTGGTGAGGGGAAAAGAGGTAGATGTTTTTATCATATGGTTGACAGTCCTTTCCACTGACTGCCCTCCTTTCCACCTCTCTCTCACTCCTCCCTAGGAAACCTAAAGACAGATAGTTCACTGAATTCAAGATTGCTACCCTCCCTCTATCTCTGACCTAGGAATTAGTTTGTATACTTCAAATTTCTCTCCTTCAGATGTCTTCTTGCCTCTCTTGCAAGTTAGCTGGTGGAACATCATTCTATTAGCTTCTCTAGAAACAGCCATTGGTATAAACCCCAGGGGTAAAACATTTTGTGTGTACATCATGCTATATCCTGAGATAACACAATGATTTTTAAAAAAAGTGAAATCAGGAAATACTGTTTGATGTTACTTGGTTGTTGATATAGAATTACATTTAAAAAAATTCCAGTGTAAAACTTTTTTTTCAACATTTAATGACACACAACAGCCACAACCACAGAAAAGTTGTATTGATTTAATGTCTAGATTTTTGTTATATAGATAGCTCAATATCATCTCAAGGAACTGAATTATACACTGAAAATAGAAACCCAAATTATCTTGGCTCTTGATTTATGCTGATACATGAAACCATAAGCGAGAGTAGAAGACTTGGCTTTTTAGAGTAAGACTCAAACGAACACCGCTAGCTTCTGTGGTTTTCCAGGCCATGCTTGAATTGCTGGAGTGTGTATTCTGTGGGGAGTCTCTTTCCTGGGAAACATCACCACATCACTAATTTGCTTTGAGTAGAAAAAGCAAAATGAAAATACACTACCAAAAGAAAAGAAGTTAAAAAAAAAAAAAGACAGTAAAATGTCAAATTCTACAGTTAGAATTGGGCTCAAAATTCACATTTGGAACTGTCAGATTAATCCCTACCATCAGCTTCCTCCAGATTTACAGATACCAAACATTTTTATATTTCACAACAGACTCTGAGTATCATGGACCAAAAGGAAGGATGGAGTGTCTGAAAACATTTTACAGCAACCTCGAAGCAGCTTGACAAAACAAGTAGAAAAAATTAAGAAGCAATAGCATTACACAGACAGCCAAGTGTGCTTGGAATCAGTCAGCAATGGAGAAGAACTTTCTGGAGGAAATGCTTAAAGCCAAATGTGAGTGTGATAGAGAGTCAAACATGTCTCACAACTAATGATGCAGCCACAAATGGCCTTGGCGCACTCTACAAAGGGCTGATGGCTGTTTCTCAGGTTTTTCCAATCCACTGGTCACACACCTAGCAGTCGCTATGGGGAAGGACATTCTTGTAAGCAACACTGCCACAGCCATTGATACAGATTCTTTGAAAACCTCCGCACCCAGTCATTCCCTATGTTGAAGGCTGCCCTTGCAGGTTTAGGAACAGAGGTAACCATTTCAAGTCTGTAAGGGAAAATGTTTTTCCCCCTAGGTTTATTGAGATGTAATTAACATGTAACATTATTTAAGGTATGCAAGGTGATGTTTTGATACATATGTATTGCAAAACAATTACCAAAACAAGGCTAGTTAACATACCTATCACCTGTGTGTGTGTGTGTGTGTGTGTGTGTGTGTCTTGTGAAAACATTGAAAATCTACTTCCTTAGGAACTTTGAAGTATACAATACAATAGTGTCAACTAATAATCATCATGCTGTACATTACATCCCCAGAACTTACTCATTTTCTAAACGGAAGTTTGAGCCGTTTGGCCACCTTCACCCATTTTCCTGACTCCCCCACTTCTGCCCTGACAACCATCAGCCTACTCTGTTTCTGTCAGTTTAGTTTCTTTAGATTCCACATTTAAGTGAGATCATAAAGCGTTTTGTCTTTCTCTGTCTCCTTTTTTATTGAAGCATAGTCAGTTTACAATGTTGTGTCAGTATCTGGTGCACAGCATAATGTTTTAGTCATACATATATATATATACATATACACATACATATATATACATATATTCCTTTTCATATACTTTAGCTTACTAAAAGATATTGAATATAGTTCTCTGTTCTATACAGTAGAAACTACCACTTATTTCATTTAGCACAAGGCCCACAAATTTCATCTATGTTGTCACAAATGACAGAATTTTCTTCTTTTTGTGGCTGAATAATATTCATAAACATGATATCTCAATTTCTTTATCCATTCATCTTTATCCATACATCTCTTGACAGACTCTTAGACTTTTTCATGTCTTGTTTATCATAAATAATGCTGCAATGAGCATGGGGGTGCAGATATCTTTTTAAGATAATGATTTTATTTTCTTCAGATATGTATTTCCTCATTTATTTAGACCTTTTAAATTTATTTCAGTGATAATTACAGTTTTCTGAATAGAGGTCTTAGACATCATTTGTGAGATTTCTTCCTAAATAATCATGTTTTTTATGCTCTTGGAAAAGTAGTTTTTTAACTAAGTTTTTGCTGTTGGTATTAGAAATATAATTAATTTTGCCAATAGTGACTTTGTATCCACCAACCTTGTAAAACTCACTTATCAATTTTAATAGTTTACTTATAGATTAGTTTGTATGCTCTGTAGGTAAAAATCACACATCTGAAATTCCAATTTCAGTTCTTTTCCTTACTTTATAGGACTGCCTATAAAGTGATGAGGACTGCCAATGCTACATTGAATAATCTTGACTTAATTTAATGGACTTTTGTCAAATTTTATTCGCTGGGCTTCAAATTTTGCTCATTTGAGAAAGGTGCTGTTTTTTAATTCTCTTTCTCTAAAAATTTTGATTGAGCTACAATAGTTCTGTTCCTTAAAAAATCAGTCAAAGTACAGGTATCTGGGGGTTCCTTAGAGCAATCAATTTAAGAAAAATAATGCAGGCATAAACTCTGCTAGGTGAATGAAAGATTACATAAATAACCTTTATGTCTAGAAATATGTGGAAGATAGAGTATGTTTTAATCACAGTATTGCTGGATTTACGTTACATTTTTTTCCTATGAAGAATTCACAGAGCTTTAATACTTAATTTATCTTTATCATGTGATATAAGTAGCAAAGTATAAATTGACTGTTATCCCCCACTTGAGGATGAATATGAAGCCCAGAAAAACTGACATTTCCTAAGCTGGCAGCAGAGGCAGCATAGAACACAGAATTCCTGAATCTCAGAAAATTAAGCTTCCCTTTCCCAAATTCTCTTTCCATAAGGCTTTAAAACTTTTTCCCTAAATATTTGGAATAGTTACCTCTGTCCCCAAACCTGCAAAATCAGCCTTCACTACAGAGAATAATGAGTTCAGGAGGTCTTCAAAGAATCTATAACTGCCACTATTCTTTCTGGGAGATGTCCTAAGGCACGGTTATGGCTATATGTGTGCTCAGAGGATTGGAAAAGCCTGAGAAGCAGCTAACAGCCCTTAGTAGATTCTTTCTACTTTCAGAGTTAGAGCTGTACCATTTCACTTATGTTTAGTGCTTTTTGTATGTTGCTTAACAAATCTTTTCTTGCTCTAAGATCATAAAGATACTCTTCTATATTATCTGTCTGTCTGCCCATCTCTCTCTCTCCACCTAGAATTTATATTTTGCTTTGAGGTAGGAATAAAGTCTCAGTTTTTCCAATGCTGATATTTTAATTGACCCAGTAGCTTAATTGCAAAGACTTATTCTTTCCCCATTGGTTTATGGTGTCAATATTATCATTTATCAAGTGTCTGTATTGCACGGGTGCTTTGGGGGCTCCCTATTCTATATCAATGTATTCTACATGTATATTAGTCAATACTTCATTGTTTTAATTAATGTTTCTTTTTAGTAAGTCTTGATGCCCAGTAGTGTAAGTCTGGAGAGGGTCTGAGGAATGGGTTCTCTTTGCAGATGCTGCCTTAGGACTTGGTCCTGTTTTGGGTGTGGAGGAGTGAATGGGAGAGAGAAGGGCACAGAGACCCTTCTCAGGGATCCAGCAAAATTCCAGCTTTCTGTACTTCTCCTCTGACTCATTTTCTTTCCCTTCCAAGAGACACTTATCTTGTCTCTGTAATGAAAAACCCATGCCCTTTGACTCATTATGTATCCTTCCAAGTCCATTTTTTATGTTCTGAGTTCTTCCCTAACACTCTCATGAGAGAAAGGCTGTTGAAGCTGAGAAGTTGCGATTTACTTCTGCTTTCTGTTGCATCATCTCTCCCCTGAGGTAATGAATTATTATGACTGAATTGGTAGAAAAGCAAAAATTATAAGAAAATGTTGAGGAGAAAACTTTAAATCATATCTTAAAATACCATCCTACCCAATTTGTCTACAGTTCAGAAGATAAATATGGGTCAAAGGTAAACATTGGGAAATCATGAGCAAACTGATGAGTGACAGTTAAGATGTTGGCAAAAGGCTTATTATAAATTATACAAACTAAAATTAATTGCCCTCTTATCTGAAAGTTCATTCTACAACTTGCTCAACAATGGTCAGGGAAAGTTTTCAGTCAGGGCAAATTAAAATAACTATGTCACAACTGTCTTCACTGAATCAAATGAACTGCTTCTATTTGGTTATTATGGCATTCTCTTGAGCCTAAGTTTATGGTGTCCACAGTGGTTTCTGTAGGACCTGGTGACCGCCTATTTAGAATTCCTATTATAATCAAATCATCTAAGATGGATAATATGCACTATTTTAAAATGTTGTCTTAATATACTAAAAAATGGAAAAAGTAAAAATAAATGCTTTTGAAATATGATTTAATATTTCCACTTTGGGTATACTCACAATAAAGTTGGTCATTTTCATAATTTCACAACTACTTTTTAAAAATTCATTTTTAAATAAATTTATAGAATTAATGAATTCTTTCATGAAGGAATTTCTTGGAAATGAACAAAAGCAAAAAGCCAGTTTTCAAGCCTATTAATTTGCCATCTTCTTCCCATTAGCAACCATTAAAAGTGCTTGTGCTGCTTTCTAGGCTGTTAGTCCCTGTTGTAGGCAGAACTGCATAGCACTAGCTCTATGCTGGTGACTCCACTGTCAGTATTTTTGCTCTCAGATTATAGATCCAAGTACTTATTGAATATCCTTGATTGACCATTTACTCAGGTGCCCAGGATCTGAATGTCATTCTTGAGTTCTCTCTTTCCCTTATCCCTCAATAAATTACCAAAGCTTCTTGGTTATTCCCACATGTTTTTGAATCTCTTTGTTTCTCTCCTTACTATCACCACCCTAAGCCAGATGATTATCATCAAGGGCCTGAAAAACAAAAAAAGACATTCCTGCTTCCACTCTTGTCATCCTCTATTCCATCATCCACACTGCAGCCAACAACATCTTTCTAAATGGCACATCTGACCACTCTGTTCCCTTACTTAAAAGTTTTAATTGCATCATATTGCCAAAACACCAACCCCTTTTCTGGCTACCCAAAGCAGGATAATGTGTTCTTTCTGACGTCCCTTCTTAGAATCCATTGTGATTTGACTTTCTCTTTTCCTCTCTATAAGGAAAGAAACTATTTTTCTTGCTTATTATTGTATCCCAAATCTCTAGGGCATAAACTCAAGTAAATTTTTGTTAAGTTAATAAGAGACTGGATAAATAAATTGGGTTTTGCACAGCCAATGCTTGGGGAATCAGGAGGTGATGTTTTGGTGTGGTAACTACAGTTAAAGTATGTTGTCATCAAGTGGATAACAATCCACTGAGTAACCAGGACCTATGGTTGTTAACTAAGAAAATGAATCATGACATAAACTCAGTGATTTATATATCAAAATATAGATAACAACTTTCTAAAAAATAGTTATAAAAATCACAAATATTTTCACTGTTACCAATAAAATAGCAGAGTGTGACTGTAATCTTGAGTAGAACTAAGTCACTTTGGGTCTTCCTGAAATTTGTCCAACTCATGGATTACAGAATTCTTCATTAAAGAGAGCTTTAACTCTCTTACCAAAGAGCCTTGATTGGCAAAGTCTTTACTAGCACTTACTGTCCAGTTTCTCCCTAATTCTATTGTAAAGAGAAGCCACATTTTTACTCATGAGGCTGACAAGAGATCATAGCTATGTGATACATTCACTCACCAGCAACATTAATATTTGTAATTGTATGTCCTCTGGTAAGAGGATGGTTTATACCTATCTGGGTACATCTCTGCTTTAAAGAAAACTACTTTAAGTTTTTCCCCCCTACTTTCAAATTACTAGCTTAGCTGAGAGTCACATAAAATAATTTTAATGCTGTCTGTTTCCTCAGTAACCATCATTAGTAGGGTCATGTGCATTTCTTTGTTTTAATAGAAATCTTCTTTTAGGACCGGGAAATACGTGTCCAAGCTACATCAGAGCATAATTTTGAAAACATATCAAAAGAATAAAAACCTTTTTTTAAGAACATGGATATAAAGCAATTTCTTCATAAATAGTCATTTCAGAATCTCAGCTCTCAGTGAGGAAACTTTACATCCTCAAAAATGCAATATCAGTGTCACTTTAGATACAAATAAACTGAACCTCAAAAAAGACACCTGAATATACTCAATGAGCAACTGTAACCTCTGTTTCCTTAGAAATCCTACTACGGCCACCATGGCCATGTGGCACTCCCAGAAATAGACTCACTTCATAGTGAGTCTTGACTCACTAAAATGTTGTCAGTCTAAATAGCACTATCAAGAAACAAATATCCAGTCCTTTTAAATGATTTCATACTTTTTTTAAAATCTTAAAAATATGGGTCTCATCCTCCAGAAAAAAAAAAAAGTGAATAGAAACAAAAACAAAAATCAGGCAAGGAAGAAAGAAACCCTAAACAAGCAAGCCATGGAGATGTTTCAGTTAATAAGGGGAGAACAAGGTCAAAGGAGAGAATGATTGGAGTCCTCTGTGTGGAGGAGGGGAGGCTGAAGAGGAGCCAGACAGAGACTCTACAGGGAGGGGAAGAGGCAGAACCACAGGCTATTTCACGACAACAGGTGCTGCTTGCCAGGCCCACTGCTTTTGTTCTTTTTCTGCCTCTTTCCTGCTCTGCATTCTGCCCTCTGGTTTCTATTTAAATTAAGTTACTTCCCTTATTCACAGTTTTCATCCTGGACGTAACTATTTTTCCGTTACTGGTATCTGTGTTGCTTCAGATGTGTGGTGCTTCCTCATGTCCTTGAAGCATTTCCTGAGGTGTGACTCCAACTGTTTGGATTCCAGGTGTCATCGGTGCCAGCCATTAATCAAACATGAACATCCTTGTCTCCCACAGAGGACTAGGCTGTTTGTTTATGGTTCTGTCTAGAAGGAGTCACTGTTATGAGGAGGAAGAGCTTTAATTGCTCCTCAAATGTGTAATCATACCTTCCACATTCCACAGGATAGAAAATTATTTCTAAATGAAAGAGAGTGATAAAACACAATCACAAGTTTATCTCTGTAAATCACCTGTAGAGAAGCACCATAGCACTAGCAAATCTCTTCAAAAGATTGCATGATTTACCTTAGAAATGTGACATGTTTTCAAAGCACTTCTATTAACTTTCCATTTTCATAATAGGCTTCAGAGTTGCTTGGCAGTCTGTTTATAGTTTACGAACTTCTTGCTCTGCATACATCTGTGTGCCTGTTTCTTCTTCATACATCAGCAACTGATTTTTAAGAGTAAGCTTTCTTACTGTCACGTATGTAATAAAAAAGCTATGAAGGACATATTTGGACAACAGCTGCTCAGTCGTTTTATAGCAAGACCAAGATAGCCAGTGAATAATCAGGATAGAAACAGTTTTGCTTTGTTCATAATATTTCAAGTGACAGGTCTGCTGTTCTCAGTTGTCATACTTACTAGAGCTAAGCATTTTCAGGATGAGAACCATCCCTGATCCATCTTGCTAACTTATGATATGCCTATTATAACTCAGGACTTTACATCTAATTGGTCAGTAATTAATGTGAATGAAAATATATTTTACCAGTAAAAGAATACAAAATTAATGAGACCCACTTCTCTTTCCATATTAAATACTTGCTTAATATTTGGCCCAAAGTAATTTTTCATAAATAGAGCAATTTGTAAATTGGGAAGAAATTAATATTGAAAGCATTAAGTAAAAAAAAAAAAAAAACTCCCTTAGAAGAGAGAACATGCAATTGATTTTTCTCCACTTGTTAAAAACACAACTCTTCACCAAAAGGTTTTTGAGATATGAGTACATTGGGTTTCCTTTGGAACACAAAAAAATAATAGAAACTTTCTGTTCAGGAGTTTTTAAAATGATATCAAGCAGTTCTTGTTCTCAAATGTGTATTGTGATTCATATTTGAATCTTCGCTCAGATTACTTATCAATTGTTGATTGTTTATAGGTGGAAAAAAGTAAAACAAAAATAATAACCCACATACACAAATGATTGATAAGGCTCTCCAACACCAAATGGTTTGAAAAATTTAATGATAAATGTCTCTTATACTAACAGCAAAATCATAATTCTCTTACTATGAACAGTCTGCTAATGTAAATAAAAGACTGTCTTACTTAGAATTGAGAAGACTGAAACCTATATATGTGTGTGTGTGTATACACAAACACACACACATATATATGTATATAGTTTGTTTCAGAATCACCAAATTATTTATCAGTATATCAGCACCACATTTGTGAGGAGGCAGAATTTCAGAAAAGCCAAGGTAGCAACTTAGAGTAGGTTAGTTTCTAATTGGTTAACTGTGTTCAGTTGATACATGATTTACAAGTAGTGCATCCCTTTTATTCACAAATATAAATGATTGAACATCATATCAAAATCTGTTCCAAATCAAGTTTTCTATTTTTTTAGGTCATATCTAGTGAATGTTTCGGCTGTACCAACTAATCATGGTGTTTCTGAAAGCATCTGTTGTTTCTTCCCTAGATGAAAAGACTTTATCCAATACCTAGAAAGAGAGGACTTTTTTTTGTGGTATCTGATTCTTATCACTGTCCAGCAGCATTCTGAATGTTGATTTGAAACATACTCGTGTCTGTTATCATCAGAATGTAATTTTTAAATTGCTTTTGTTGCAAATTAATGTATATAGTAAGGTGGTGTAGGTATGAACATAACAATAAATTTCAAGTAAAGAGTAACTTGACTTTCACTGAAGATGATCATTTTACATTGTGATTTAACACTTTTACATCCCTGGAACTTATCCAGATAGAAATATTTTTAATAGTTTTTTTTTCATTTTTCATGTTTCATATATTATTCTTATATTACTTATGATGAGGACAAAAATCAAAGTTTTTTAACCTTAAAATAACTGTATTTTTCTTTTAGAAAAAATTTAACCAAAGTATAATTGGTTTAAAATGTGTTAATTTCCAATGTACAGCATAGTGATTCAGTTATACATATATATATATATATATATATATATATATATATATATATATATGTATATGCATATTCCTTTTCATTCTCTTTTTCATTATAGGCTATTACAATGTGTTGAATATAGTTCCCTGTGTTATACAGTGGGTCCTTGCTGTTTATCTATTTTATATATGGTAGTTAGTATCTGCAAATCCTGAACTCCCAGTTTATTCCTCTACCCTCCCCTTTCCCCCCTAGTAACCATAAGTTTGTTTTTATATCTGTGAGTCTGTTTTGTAAATAAGTTCACTTGTGTCTTTTTTTTTTTTTAGATTCCACATATAAGTGATATCATATGGTATTTTTCTTTCTCTGTCTGGCTTACTTCACTTAGTATGATAATCTCCAGGCCCATCCATGTTGCTACAAATAGCATTATTTTATTCTTTTTTATGGCTGAGTAGTATTCCATTGTATAAATATACCTCATCTTCCTTATTGAATCTGTTGATGGACATTTAGGTTGCTTCCATGTCTTGGCTATTGTACATAGTGCTTCTATGAACATTGGGGTGCATGTATCTTTTCAAATCAGAGTTTCCTCTGGATATATGCCCAGGAGTGGGATTGCTGAATCATAGGGTAAGTCTATTTTTAGTTTTTTAATGAATCCCCATACTGTTTTCCATTATGGCTGCACCAAACTACAGTCCCACGAACAGTGTAGGAGGGTTCCCTTTGCTCCACACCCTCTTCAGCATTTATCATTTGTGGGATTCTGAATGACGGCCATTCTGACTGATGTGAGGTGATACCTCATTGTAATTTTGATTTGCATTTCTCTAATAATTAGTGATACTGAGCATTTTTTCATGTGCCTATCATTCATATGTCTTCATTGGAGAAATGTCTTTTAGGTCTTCTGACCATTTTTGGATTGGGATGCTTGGTTTTTTTGTTGTTGTTATTGATTTGTATGAGCTGTTTGTATATTTTGGAAATTAATACCTTGTTAGTCACATCGTTTGCAAATATGTTTTCCCATTCCTTAGGTTGTCTTTTTTGTTGTTGTTCATAGTTTCCTTTGCTGTACAAAAGCTTGTAAGTTTAATTAGGTCCCAAATGTTTATTTTTGCTTTTATTTCTATTGCCTCAGTAGGCTGCCTTAGGAGAGCATTGCTAAGATCTGTGTCAGAGAATGTTTTGCTTATGTTTTCTTCTAGGAGATTTATGGTGTCTTATGTTTAAGTCTTTAAGCCATGTTGAGTTTATTTTTGTGTATAGTGTGAGGGAAAATAACTGTGTTTTTCCTCACACTATCTTGTGATGTCTTTAAGTTAAATCCCATTATATTTGAAAATTTTAAGGTTAGTCCATTTTAGTAAGAATTTTCTGATCTAGGGGAGCAAACTCATAAAGATCTACGTATGGTAGTTTCTCTATTCATGATCTGAAGCAGAAGTTGGCAAACTTTGTAAGACCCATACACAAAAATAGTTTTTCCAGTTTAAAATGATCTTTTAAAAAATAATATTCAATCAAGGTCATGGCCCACAAAGTCTAAAATACTTACCATCTGGCTCTTCACAAAAAAATGTTTGCCAACACTTGATCTGCTGGTAGCCTCTGCCCTTGGATAATAATAGAAGTATATCTACAAATTTGTCCTAGAGTCACAGTATCCTAATGTTAGGAAATATCTTAGGTGTAATTGACCCTTGCTCATCAGTCAGAAGCATCCTTCTCCACAAGCGGCCAGATTCTATTCTTGTCACTGGTTATGTTGCTTATACAATTGACAAGGTGAAAGCTTCAATACCTATACCATAAAGTATCATCGCTAAAATCTTCCAGTTCACCAAGACATAGACCTTATGTGTTACAGAGGAGGTTGGATAGTGAAAATAATATACATCACATAACACTTAATTGATTTTCAGGTGCTCAGACTGGACTATCCTATAGTGAATAGTCTTTGGATGGAGTAGAAAGACTCCAGATGCACACCTCTTTTCCTCCACTTACTTATCCCATGCCCACAGCCAATTTTACTTATACTGACCTTTGAGCTCTTTCTTGATAAACCTGGTTGTAGACTTTTCATCCTTCTTCACACACCTCTCCTGATGGCTAGTCACTATCAATTAATCACAGTTGTCTGTTAATGCATGAGAGCTCTTTGTCACATTGGTTCCTGAAATATTAAGTGGAGGGGAGAAAGGGGGGGACAGTTGAAAGGGGATCTCTCAGGCAGTTAGGATGGAGAAAGGGAAAGCCAGAGGTAAAGATATCCATGTAGGGTAAGAGAAGGGGAAAAAAGGAGACAGTAACTTTCAGTGAAATGAATTACACTCTCCTTTTTTGTATAAACTGGCAAATATTTCACTTGTGTTTTAAGAAAGTCCCCTACCTAGCAAATGGCTACGTGATTTTAAGTTTCTGAAAAGCAGAAAATGAATTAGAAAAAAGTTTAAAGACTGAAAAGATGAGGCTAGCAATAGAAAGGAGGGACAGAAATTACAGAGAGATCTGAGGGGGTGTATGTATGGATGTGTTTGTGCCCCAAGGATTAGCCTTAATAAAAGAATAAGCTACAAGGCTCAGGAGAAAATGCTTCTAATACCCAGGGTGGATCTTTAAGGAGATAGAAATGCAGAGTGCTCAGCAGGATCAGAGAAACATTAGGATGCAGAGAAGTCAGAATAGAGAATGAAAAGTACCCAAAGGTGTCAACTGCCTACACAGGGAAGGAAAGTATCATCAACCTTTGAGGGTGGGGCTCTTTTACAAAAGCTGAGTCCCTCCACCAGAAAATACTCAGTGATTATGCATAGATCAGATATGTAATAAGGAATAGATGGTTCACCCAGCGATTTTGTTAATTAGATATTTTAATTTAGAGCATTTATCATAATTTACAACAGGACTGAGAAGTGTCCTGCTTTAGAAATGACACATTTCAGGAGTCTGTCATATACCGAATGACCGTAGAGGTAGAAAGTGCGCTCAGTAACAATCTAGTCATGCCTCCTCGGTCACAGTTGAAATCCAAGCTCAAGGGGTTGAGCAAAACCTCAGCATTTCCACCCAGCCCTGCTGACTCAATACCCTTTCATTTATATCCTGTGGCCACTGTCACTGAGATGTACAGAATCTTCCTACCCTGGAACCCTTGAGGCTAAGGAATAGCACTGCTGAGCATTCCTTGTGCAGTATGGAAATTCTGTTGTCAGTTCTCAACTAAGCCATCAGAACTTTTTGACTACTGCCTAAAATAAGTGAGTTTAGAAGCACTTTTAATTTCACATTTACTATATAATGAATGCTATGCTAGCTGCTGTAGGATGATATAAATCCATCATTGCTACACTTAGAAAATGAAAGATATGGACAATAAATAAACGTAGTAAGAACATACATTGGTCACATAAGAGAGACACAGTGATAATCCAGTGAAAACTGTATCCTTTTAATAACTTTGAAATAGTCCCAACTGCTTCAAAAAAGCAACACATGTTATCATACAGGTCTAATGTGACATTTAAAAATTGATGTTAGGATTAGCAAGTCATGACATCAAAGAGCCAGTGATTGGCACCCAAATATAGATAACATCAGAAATTTGCATTATTGGCAAAGCTTTTCAAACATAGCAAACCAGTTTAAAACACACTACTATGTGGCAAAGCAGGTTAGACAAATGATTACAATTATTTTTCAAAATGAAAATCAAGCATTAGTTAAATGTACATTTGCTTGAACTAAACTGAGAAATAAAAAAGACAAGTAAACTGAGAAAATAAGACTTCCATTTATAGTTCAGATGAAGAAAATTAGAGAGAACAAAGCCCAAGATGGCATCTTAAAATAAACATTGATTGAAAGTTACCCTTATTTCTTGGGTGAGAAGAAATGCATATACAGATGGTCTCCAACATACAATGATTCAACTTAAGATTTTTCAACTTTATAATGATTCAAAAGTGATAAGCATTCAGTAGAAAACATGAATTTTGAATTTTGATCATTTCCTGGACCAGCGATAAGCAGTAGAATACTCTCATGATGCTGGGCAGTGGCAACTAGATGCAGCTCCTGGTCAGCCACAGGGTCACGAGGGAAAGCAATCCATACACTTACAACCATTCTGTACCCATGCAACCATTCTGTTTCTCACTTTCAGTACAGTACTCAATAAACTACATGAGATATTCAACTCTTTATTATGAAAGAGGCTTTGTGTTAGATGCTTTTACCCAACTGCAGTCTATGTAAGTGTTCTATGAACATTTAAGGTAGGCTAGGCTAAGCTATGATGTTCCATGGGTTAGATGTATTAAATGCATGTTTGACTCTCTACATTTTTAACTTAACAATGGCTTTCTTGGGGCATAACCTCTTCATTAGTTGAGCAAGATCAGTATATAGTATTCTAGTAATATCATGAGAACAAGAAGTGCTGCAAATACTCCTAAGATGAGCATGGGGAATGGAAAATACAGAAAAGGTTGTGGCAGAGACTACTAGGTGCACTTTTTCCCTCTTAGGCACTCATCTATCCTATATTTTTTCTGCTTTTCTTATGGTTTCATGGAGATCATGTGCATTCTGAACAGCGAACTGTGGGCAAAACAATATATGACCTCTAGGCATGGCTACTACTAAAAGCAGCTTCCTAAGATTCTCTCTGCTCTTCTCCCTAGTAGATAATACAGTAGAGGACTCTCAGGCCCTATGGCAGGCACTGGTTCCTTCATTGAGAAAGTCTTCCTATGAATAATACATCAACTGAACTAAACAGTGAGATAAGTAATGAGCTGGTTTATGTTCTCCCACAAGCTCCTTATTTTGTTACAGACAGACAGTAATTTGTAGACTGCTGCACCTTGAGTGGTACTGCCCCAAGGAGGCAAAAGAAAGTTGGATCTCTGAATCATTTCTTAGAGCACATCACCAGATCAATTGCAGCCATGTTGGACTTGTTGCAGGAACAAGAAGAAAACTGTATTATTTGAGTTATTTCACTTAAGCCACAGCCTGTACTGAGTTTTTAAAATACTTAGGCAATCAGATTAGTGGTATTCTAAGTTACATATTTTCATGTATCTACAATGAGGTTTGATTTAACAGAGTAGTGCATCTGGAAAGGCTGTTAGTAGGTACAACAGGTAGAAGCAATTAATGAGAGTTTACTTAATTTGATAGTTTGGATTCATTAGGTGTTTACTCCACCAAGTTTTCATTTTAATAACTGCCAAATAATTTTGGTATAGAAGTGATGTGTAAACTACTCACATTGGTCCCTCTATCATAATGAAATAATGCCCTAAATTTAGACTTACCTGATTTAATTTTCTGATGATCTATCCCATCATTGCTCACCTACATCATCTCTATCTTCCCCTTTCATTCTTCACTATATAAATTCCTCTCCATTTTTGTTTTAGGATAAATCAAAGTAATTTCTCAGTCTGAAGTCGAGGTGAACTATCTGAAGAATGTCATCAATGAAATGTGCTGCAAGATGGACAGAACAACAGGTATCATGAGAAACTTTTTTATTGTGATTAAAACTCAAAGTTAACCCACAGACAAGTTAATTATTATGTTATTAGTAATCAGTAACATCACTCAAATTTCTAAGACACAGAGAATATTTCTTCTATAAACTATGCCTAATATTATCTTTAAAATAAGACTGAAGTTGACTTTATTTTGTCTCAGTACATTTTTGGTTTATTTTAATGAGTGCTTGGGATATTTATCTTGTTTTATCTTCCATAATAATTTGAATTCTGTCATTTCTCAGAGCAGTCTAGGCTTTGAAATATTCTTGCCCCAAATCCTCACTCATTATGAATTTTCAGAAGATAGCAAGACAAAGCAGCTTGTGCCCCTGGTGCCTCTTTGCAGGAATAAGAACTAAACCTTCGAGGAGGAATTAATCATCCTCACTGTCACCGGAGCTCTTTTAACTTCAACTGTAGTGTATTACGGAAGTGTTCTTCAAACTTAAGTGTGCTGAGCAATCACCTTAGGGTCTTATTAAAATGCAGATTCTGATTCAGTAGGTTTGGTGTGAGGCCTTAGATTCACCACTTACAAGATACTCCCCAGTGTATCACACTTTGAGAAACAGGGAATTATAGCATTTACTGTATTGTGCTAAGATACTTTTGCTTGCATGAGTTTTATCCAATAGACTATAGTGCTTGGAGTGGTGTCGGTGCCCTCAAATGCTTAGTGAATAAATGAATAACTAAAACTTAACCTGACATAAAATTCATCATCCAGGCAGTACTCTCAGCTTTTCTCAACCTTCAAGGCTTCTAAGACTACTGCTAAATTTCCACTTGTGAGCAAAGATCATAATCCTAAAAATTCAGTCCCATGGTGTTTCCTCACTAACAAATCTACCACAGGAGAGTTGCTTTCAGGAAACAAGCATAAACAAAAAACAGTAGAATGTATTATCCAGAACTTAAACTTGAAGGTATTTCAGAAATACTTGTTGAGCTTTTAAAAGTTCTGGGGTTGGTATTTGAAGTTGAACTTTTTAATTCATTTTCCATTGCTTCATAACAAATTGACACAAACATAGTGACTTAAGGCAATACCCATTTATTAGCTCACAGTTCTATAGGTCAGAAGTCTAAATATTGACATGTCTGGGTTTTCTGCTCAAAGCTCAAAAACTGAAATCAAGATCACCTGGGCTGATTTTCCTTCTGGAAACTCTGAGGAAGGATCTGCTTCCAAGTTCATCTGATTGTTCGCGATAATAGAACTAAGGACCATGTCTCCTTGTTGGCTGTCAGCTGGCGACCACTCTAAGCTCCTACAGATCACCTGCATTCCTTGCCATGAGGTCCCCTCCATTTTCAAGCCAGCAAATCCTTCCCAGTCTTCAAAACTCTGTCCTCTTCTATCTCTGACATCTAGACTCATATTTAAAGGGTTGATGTGATTCAGTCAGGGCCATCCAGACAATATTAAGGTCAGCCGATTTGGGACTTTATTTCCATCTGCAAAATCACTTCAAAAATACCGAGATTAGTGTTTGAGTAAATGGGAGAAGGATTATGTATACCCGGGGCCAGGAATTTGGGGACCATCTGAGAATTCTGCCTACCACAGCTTCCAGATGGAAGACCAGGGAGCCGTGTTTACCTCTTTCCACTAGATTTCATGGCATTACAAAGAAAGTTGTACCATTGACATTGAATCTGTAGCAACACTGAAAATGAGAAGGGGTGAAATTAGTGCACTGATCATTTTGACAGAGTTCTAGGGATCACGCAGAAAGGCTGAAGACAGAACTGAGAAGAGAAAGGCCACTCTCAGGGCACTCAGGAATCCTGCAGCTGAGGGGAAAGCTTGCAGTCTCTAAGTCAGCAGGTTTAGAGGGGAGAATGGGCTGTGTACTGTATATGGAACAGCCAGGCTGGGTGATCCTGCCTCATTTGCATACCTGTACCATGACACAGTTTTAATAATATAAACTGTATATTTCAGCATATATTTTGATACAGTCACTAGAATAATAAAAGGAAAAAGGTGAAAATGTGCATCTTTGGGAAATGGGACTGAAGATGGGGTCTTAACAGGAGACCTTCATTTTTCATTTAACTTCTTTCTGTATTTTTTGTGTTTCTTTAAAAATTTTTGTGTAAATAACACAATTTTACTGTAAAAATCAATGTATTGGTTTCTTTGTTATTTTTTGATTTATACAGTCTGGATACTAATCCTTCAATTTTATATGTTAAAAATAATTTTTTGTTTCGTTTTTGAGACTTTGTTTTCCAATTTACGATGACTTTTCACGTACAGAAATGTTTAATTTTAGTGTAGTCCAGTTTACCGATTATTTTATGGTCAGTGCTTTTTGAGTCAAGTTAAAATATTAGGCTATGTTGAGATGCAAACAATAGAAAACAACTTAATTTGCCATAAACAAACAAAACATTGTCTCATGTAATTGCAGTCTTTCAGCAATGATATCTTCAGGTACAACTTGATTCAGGAACAAATAACCATTAGGATTACCCTCTCTGTTCAAGCTAGTGAGGGCTGGCTCCATTCTTCATTCTCATGCGCCAGATAGCAGGCACTGGCAGCTCGTCTTTATCATTACAAAATAACTCCAGCTCCAGACCGCATACTCTCATACTATCAAATCCACAGGAAATAGATAGAGAAAGCATTTCTTTCTCAGAAGCCCAGACACTGGCTCATGTTTTATCAGCTCTCATTTGCATACATGCCCATCTTGAACCCATTACTATTGCCAAGAAAATGGAGCATGGTGGTTGGTTTGGATCAATCTGAGTGCACTTCTGAATCTGAAAATGGAGTGAAAAGCACTTGGGCTGAGTGTGGGGAGATGAGAGTAAGGTGAACAAAAAATACTAACCTTTTGGGGCTGGGTGGCCAAAAAAACCAATTAATGTTCAGATGATAATTATTTTTAATTTCATAAGTGATGCTGAGAAATGATTACTACTACATTTAAACTTAGAGACAGTATCGAATACTGGCCCTTCCATTTAGTAGATATTTACTTTCTTTAAATTACAATTGCTTCATATTTAAAATGGAAGTAATAATGTGTTTAAGGTTACTGTGGCTCAAATAGAAATTATATGTAAAGTGCTTGACAAATACTTGATAAATGTAGTAACATGATTGCTATTAACATTTGAGCACTAACTGAAAGCTATGTGCTGCATTTTCTAGGGGAATTTGTATGTGAAGCTTCCTCCCTGATTATGGTACTAAAGATATAATCCTTTGTTAATTAATTAGATGTAAGTTAAGGAAAATGAAGCTGGCATGGGGGGCGTATGCGTGCCCCACTGAAACCCAAGCCAGGTTGGACTGCTTTGCTGGCTGATGAAGAGAAGCAGCACACTGCTCATTCTCCACAGAATTACGGTTCTGTTTTAATCTAGTAACTTCAAGTTCTACCTTTTGCTAAAAAAAGTGAACTCAAGCAATTTAATTAGCCTTTCAGTGATTTTTCTCATCTATAAAATGGGCAATAATATCACCTAACAGAGTAAAAGTTAACGTTACACGCACGTTAGCACTTAGCCAAACTAGGGACTCAACAAACACAAATCCTTTCCTGCTCCCTTTCTCTACGCTGACTGCAGGGCCGTTTAGTCTTCCACACTTCTTTCATCTTCTTCCTGAGTCAGCATCCACCAACAAAAGCACACATCCCTTCAAGGAAACAGCTCTTCTTAGGACTTCTCTAGGAAAATGTATTCCCAAGATAAGTCATCAGCCAAGGAGTAGTTGAGGGAGGGGCCCAGTACTTCCCGGTTAAGAGCGTTGCAGGATGGCAGGGAGCCACATTTTAAATTTATTCTGCTTTGGCTTCTTTGTGGCCAGTTTTGAACTCTTGCTTATTTTTAGGGAAGTCCCTCTTACGATTCCTAGACTGAGAGAGATTTTCAGGGAAATTAAGAAACAGATATATTTAATATAAGTGTTTGAGGTTTTTAAAATAGGACATTATTTGCTTATGTTTGAGAAAGGACATGACAAAACAAAGTTCTACTATTAGTGTTTCAGGAGAATATATTATACTATAATTACGAGTATGAGAAATAAGAGAAGTTGGTATTTATTTAATCCACCCGGTAGAATATCATATATTTTAAAATCAATCTCAAAGTACATTTTTACTGAGTGCTATGGATGTGCTCACCACCTTGCTGAGAGTATAAGAATAACCAAAGAAATGATCATTTTTAAACAAATCATTACAGGCTTAGAAGAATGTTAGCTTATCATATGCACAAAAAGTGCTAACATAATCTGATGAGGATTGGCTGAACTATTCAAAATCACAAGGAGCCTTTTATTCTTCTTGTTCGATGTATTCCTGAGAGGGACTTGAAGTTCACTTAATATAGAATTTCAAAATCAAATTATTGTATATTGGACGTGTTATATTTAAAATTTTTGGCAATTTCTACTCAACCAGAATAACTTGTGCCAATGGTTTGTATAATTAAATTTACCAAAAAAACCAGACATTGATTTTAAAACATTTGGATAAATCAGATGAAAGTATCCACTTTAGTTTACATGATTCCTTGATCTCATTACTTAACTATAAAATTTTGAGATAGTATTTTTCTTTTTTTTTTAATATTTACTAAGCAACTATTTTATTTTGGGGACAGAGGGAGGTAATTAGGTTTGTTTATTTTTTAATGGAGGTCCTGGGGATTGAATCCAAGACCTCATGCATGCCAAGCACATACTCTACCACTGAGCTATACACTCCCTGTGAGATAGTATTTTTCATATTGCACATGCCATCTTCCTCTTGGAAACCTCAGAGCCGACAAGGCTCTGAAAGCTGCTCAGCTGGAAAGAAGGAAAGAGACGCCTGCAGGAAGGAGCCCAAGACATCCTAGTTCTGGAAGGAAGGTCAGACCAGAAGAATATCTCAGACAGTTTGCTAAGCTAGAACCTTGGTCCACTCCAGCAGAGTCCTACACAGCTGTGGAAAGGTTCTACCAGCTTCTCCAGGAAAAAGCACAGATGCTTCTGCTTTGGTAACATTTGTCTCTGTTAAGGAGACCCAGTGGCTGTTTGATGATGCATAAGTCATTGGTGAACTTAACATAATCTAAAAGGGAGAAATTGGCTTTTCAGTCAATCAGCAATCAATGAATTAGATGATGATAAGATGGTCCAGTGATTTTGTTAGTGGATAGAGGGAGCCCTAATTTAGGAAGCTTGCCAAAGTGTGGGTCCTTGCTGCCAGCTGTGAAAGAATTTGTGCAGCAGAGGCAGAGGGATGAAGTGAACAGCCGCTTTATTACTCAGAAGGGGAAATGGAAAGTGCTGAAGCAGAGAGAAGGAAAGAAAGGCATTTGAGCCAGGAAAGGAAGTGCTCAAGTGAGTGGGGAGCTGTCAACCAAGATGGCCAGTAGAGACAGCTCTGGCTCAGGACGGGCGGAGGGGTCTTTTGTTAGAAGGCAATGCCATCTTTATCATCATTCTGGTGGTGGTGGTAATTATTTTCTGCTACAGGCTCCTTCTTCCCTCAGAGCTCAGCCCTGAAACAGAAAGCAACTAGCAGCAACTCCAGAGAGAACAAAGGAAGAGATATTGAGATATGTCCTTGGATTTTCAGGAGCCAGCTGTGGGATGAGAGAAACGTCCTGCCTTTTCATCAGCTGGGTACTTCCTTTCCCTTGTTGTTAGTCAGCCAGGGTCAGTAAGCCTGCCTAACGACCTCTCTCAACTTAGTCACTGCTGGGTTCAACCTGGTTCCTCCGGGTGGAAATCTAGGCAATGAGGAAACAGGAGAAAATGCAAGATGAGAAAGAAGTAACTATATGGGAACAAGGCAGGAAAAGGAATGACTACCCTAACATCTTTTTTTCCTTGATTAGCTACTATTTAAATTCATAATTTTATCCCCAATAGAAAATCCTTGTGCACTGAAACAGGGGCCTTTCTAAGCAATGAAAGGAGGGTCTACCAATAGAAATAGGATGGTATATTTTGGAGATGATGAAAGGAGATAGACTGCACTATGAAAATAATAAATGCCAATATTTTTTACCACCCATTTCCTCATAGTTTATGAGTCAATGTGCAGTCTTCTGAGTTCAAAGGGTGGAAGTAATAGAAATAATTACCATTAAATACCAAGCTTTGCAGTCCTCACCCTAAAGGCTGTATTTACAAGAGCAGCCTTAAGCATCTCTCTGAAGAGCCATTAGCCCAACTGACCAAAGAAGGGGATTTTATCCTAGAGCACTGTAATTCAGCAATCAGAGCATCATTGTGGTGTTGAAAAGAACACGGAGTAGCACTGGAAGAAGACATCCTGAACTACAGTTAGCAGTCTCTTCTTTCTCACCAAAAATGTGAGGAATTTTTTTTAAGCCATAGTTTCTGTATTGATAAAATGGAGATAATAATAGCATTCTTTCATTGCTATGAGAATTAAGAATAGCATATGTAAAATTCATATCAAAGTACTAGCACATATGAGAGTTACAATAAATTGTAGCTATTACAGTGGTGGTCCCAGGTGTTCCATAATAAGTCCCTGCATTCCGGCCACTCTGTGTTCTTTCTTTTACCTCTTCATCTAAATCCATTAGCTCTGTGCTAATGCTTCAGTGTACCTTTTGGCCTATACTTAAGTTTTAGTTCTCTGATGATCTGAAGAATAATTGGGGTCCACTATCTGCTTGATTTTTTCATTCCAGCTTCACTTTTCAATGCTATATACTGTACCTCCCCTTGAATAGATGATCTGCAGTTAGTGGGCAAGTCTCACCAAACCCCTACCTCTAGTTTAGAAGTGGGCAGTCAGGGGATATCAGTGAAAACTTTATGCATAAACTAGGGTATGAGCTACAACTTGAAGGATGGGCACAGTTGAAATTAAAGAGGACTGTACATCAGCTTTTCAATATTCCACATGGACCACAAAGTTCTCTTTTGTGTTTGTGACTTGTGAAGCCCTGGAATTATCCCAGGATATCTCAGGAGGTACTCCAGGGCACTTCCCTGGGAGTTTCAAAGGGGAGGCCAATTTGGGATGCAGGCTTCTCGCCTCCAACCTGAACATTCCACCTCTACGCTTCATGCTGGGTTCTAGATAACATTTTATTTAGAAAATAAAAAAGAATTTCACAGCTTCAAAAAAACAAATTTTAGAGACTCTCTATTTCATATATGAGGTACCACAATCTAGTCTATTAGCATGCCCAATGTTACACTGTTTATCTTTAAGCTATTAATATATTTAGCTCAGCAAATACTTACTTGAATATCCTTTCAGTGTGTGGTGTGGTGTGATTTGGTGTGGTGTGGTGCTCAGGTGTGAAGATGGTATGAGGAGATAGCCTCTGCCCTTAAAGAGTAGATAACCCAGCATAGCAGTGATTGCTGGCTGCCTACTCAGTATCTCTCCTTCTTCTTCCTTTCTAGCAGAATCACAATGTAAAGGCAAGCATCAGTGTGCCTGCTTAAAAGATAACATTTCCCAGCCACCCCTGTAGCAAGGGGTAGCCAATAAAAAGTGATCTAGGGTGTTGGGTGAAACTTCCAGGAAAGCACCTTAGAAGGAAATGAAACAGCTTAGATGTACTTTTTGTCTGTTGCTTTCCTGCTGTCTGTAATACAGAAGTGATTGCCATAGTTCTCCTGGTTGTGTGGCAACCTTAGGGATGGAAACTATGTGCTAAGTGTGTCACTTCAGAAAAATGGAAGGGTCCTAGAAACTTGATGACCTTGAAGTTGGCGCACAAGCTCAGGACTGCTCACGTCTGGATTTCCTTTATGTAAAATAAAAATAAGCCACCAACTTGTTTAAGTTGCTGTTATTATTATTTTTTAATATTAGGTAAAACTTAATCTTAATGGATACAAACAAGTATGTAAAGAGGCCAATTCAGAAGGATGATAACTTAGGGTGGGGATAGAATTTTTAGGGAACTATGAAACTCAAATGTAGTCCAGGCACTAGAGTTTGGGAAGGGATTCCTTAGAAGAAATGGTGTCTAAACTGAACTCTGTAAAATGAGTCAGAGTTAGCTAAGTAAAGAGTGTGGGAAGAGGGTATCAGGGATGTAGAGCAGTGTGTGCAGGAACCTGGGGGATGCGGAATAGGGAGATGACCTAGTGCATTCTGGGAATTTAAAGTATTCCAATGAAGACAGTGCAAAGAGTGCATGGTTGGGGGAGTGGTAAGGCCTGGGAAGGATCACAAAGTATCTGGGCTGATTAAAAAGGGAGGCCACTAAAGGATTTTAAGCAAGGGAGTAACATGATAATATTTGGATTTTAGACATATTCTAAATTGAAGTGATGGGATGCCAATTAGGAGGCTGTTTTAATAATACTGACAAAAGAGGAAAAAAAGATTAAGAAAAGAGAAATTTTAAGAATTGTGGTTATTGACAAATTGGATGGAGAAGATGAATCCATGAGGAAAAGGGAAGAATCCAGGTTGATATCTGGGTTTCTGGGTGGATAATTTCATTCACTGATATAAGGAATCCAGGAAAAACAGGCTTGCTGTCTTCAAAGGTCACCAAAAGATGAGTTAGATCTGCATATGAAAACACTTGTAAATGCCAATCATAAAAGGTAAGGCTTCTGAGCCTGCTAGCTCATTCTTCCCATGATATAGCTGCCTTGTTTCCTCTCGTTTCATCTACTATGCAGCATCCATCCCCTGATCTTCTTCCTAGGGGATGGAACACAATGGATGATTTTCTAAATCTAAATATGTTTCATCCTTTAATATCAAACATTGTCCAAATTTGTCCAATTTGAAAGGAATATGATACAATTGAGGAAAATACACCTGTCAGTGATAATTCTGCTTTTTTGTGACAGTAGCCTTTTCCTTCTTCACGTTGGGTATCAGAAAACCCAGAGAAGGCTTCGTATAGCAGGGACACATTAGTCACGTTGTCCTAAAATCTCATACTAGATTTCTTGTGCTCAGCTATTTATACGCTTTCTCTGCAACATGCATTCTTTTATCTTCAAGAGTGACTGTTAGGGAAATTGAGTTTAACCCTAGTCCTTGTAATGAGATCAGATTCAAGAAGGAACTTCTAGTGGAGTCTGTATTGCTAAGGTGAAACAGCGTAAGATTACTTTGGATGGATGCAGTATGAATAAGGATGGTCGCAAATAGTAGTTACATTCAAACAACGAATGTATCTACAGTTCTGGATTCCAAGGAAAGCCAGTAGTCAGGCATTGAATAAAGAAGAATCAATATATTTTGCTTTTTTATTAATTTCTTCCATCATTATGTGTTAGATATACCTACTATACTCTCATAAAGCTGAGAATCTAGCACTGGAGACAGAAAAACAGAGAAGTAAATATGCAGTTACAAGCTAGAACAAGTACTCTGAAAGAGATGTCAAGTGCAATAAAAGACTGCAACAGAGGGGCCTGATTTCCATTGAAGAGAGGCCAGGTACCAGTCAAGGTTCAGCTGCAGATAGCAGAATCTACGTTAGGCAGCGTAAGAAGGAAGATTCTTTTGCAGAGTATTAGGTGGCTTTCAGAATGAGTGCTAAACTACAGACCCTAGAATGCACTGCCATGAATGGTGTCCACAGCCATACCGCAGAACTGAGCCATGAAAGAAGGTACGACTGCTGCCAGAATCGCAGGGCTATATGCTTGCTGCTGACCCCAGAACCATATCCGCTGTGCCAAGATCTGCGCCATAAAAATGGGTGTCTTGCACCCTGCTTTTCTCTCCAGCTAACTCAGCTCTGAATTCAAGCCTTCCATGAAGGCTTCTGTTTGGTGAATATAAATCATATTCAGTTCAGACCTCAGGCAGCAAGGAAGTCTGAATAGTGCAATTCTGAGCTTTTCAATTTCTCAGTTCAAGAGGCCATACCAAAGGAGGTTGGGAGAGGTAGTGAGCAAGAGAACCGCAGCATGTGTCACAGGTGTAAGGGCAGGTCTTCCCGAGGGACCAAGTGAGACTTGAGGGGACCGTGCTGGCCAGGTGAAGAACGGGAAGAAGCGAATCCCAGGTAGAGAGATCAGCATACAGGTAGGCCCTGAGGTAGGAAGCACTTGACCCATCTAGACCTAAAAAGAAGGCCAAGGAGTCTGGAGGTCAGTGAGTGAAGAATGCCATATTGTGAGGAAGACATGGAAACTGACTCAGGCCAGGGGATGCAGAACCTCTCACAGGCCATGTTAACAATTGTAAAAATTTAGATTTTCTGCTAAATAACATTGGAAGATATTTAAAGGCTTTAAACTGAGGATTATTATGCTTATATTAATATTTTTGAAAATATCTCTGGCTGCTGTGTGCAGAATTGACTTGAGAGGGGCTCCCGATTAAAGATGAGGAGCACTTGTTGGCAGGCTTCTGTTGTAGACTCAGTGAGCGGAGATGGTAGAGATGGAACAGAGTGAAATGATTCAAAGCATCACCTGGAGGGAGAGAATCAATACGACTTGAAGGAAATAAGGGAGGAAGCAGACAATGTACTAGAATATACAATAAATAAGAACATATTACCACTATGTAATACAGACATTCCCCTCTCCCCACAAAATGGTAATTCATACATCAGTATTGTTTAAAAAGGATAAATGTATGCGCAAAGTTCATTCATTACGTGGCTAGATTCTCAGCCAATGTCGTTTGTTTATCAGGTGGTATTGACTCTTTGTGGTCTTATTTCTTTAGTTTATCCTTTTTTGTTCTTTTTTTTAATGTGCTGTATTTCCTACAAGTAAAAATTAATTACTATATTTTACTTAATATCATTTGCACTCAGAAAAACAACTCTAGGCCTCCAGTTTTATTACGTATGTAGGCACAAAAAAAGAAGGAAATGTGGTAGAAAGAATGCGAACAGCTGGGGTAGGTGTGAAAGGTGGATGAAAGGTCATAGAGAAAACAGCCGATGACTGGGATTTGGCAGAATACAAATAAGGAGACATAAAGGGTTTTTTTGAAAGTCAGTTTTGAAAAGGGCCAGCAAAGTAGCATTTAAATGAATATATTTCTTGCTCCAGTGCATGGTATTTTTCTGCAAGACTGTAAATTTTTAATCCACATGAAAAACACTTCCTATGCCTGTACTCCTCTTCATGAGGGATTGGTATAGATCACTTAGTGTGATGTGAGCAAGGAAATGGGAAGCTAGACATCACACCACAAAGTACCATCTCTTAGGTGAGGAGGAAGAGGAGGCTAATATTGAGATGCAGACAATGCAGAAAAGACGTGAGGAAACTGGAGCAATACAAAGGAGGTAATGAACTAGGAGGGAAGTAACAATAGTCCAACAATTTCCAAACTGATCTCTTCTACCTCCTCTAGTACTTACTTTTTTCTTAAAAATCCTACAATTTGGCTTCTGTCCATTCTCTTGAAAATATTCTAGTCTCAGTGACCTAATTCTTCGATATAAATCCCTTTTCCATAATTTCTGTCTTTTCCACTTAAAAATGAAGTTACATAGATACACATCTTTCTCCCTAAACGTAAATACTTCACTATTTTACTAATCATAAAAGTAATACAGAGGATTTGTAAAAATAGATAAATAAATGAAATCACTCCAAATCCCACAGTTCAGGGCCAAAAGCTGCAAACTATTAGATGAATATGTTTCCTGACTTTTTTTTTCATCAATATAGACACACTTATACATAAATAAGTATATGTGTCATTTTATGTAAATGCACTGTACATGCTGTTTTTCTAACCTGCAGTTATTCTCATTCAACAATGTCAATAAAGATTTACATCATCAATTGTAATGATAGTGTGGCTTTCAGTTGCATCTCTTGATAAACATTTGTGTTGTTTCTACTTTTTACTAAAATGTTTCAGAATATAAAGAAGGAAATCTGGGTTCACTGATTGAAAATATCAAAACACTAAATGTCAAAACCAGCAGAGCACATCAAGTAAAAATCACACACTCTCCTCTTTTGAGTGTTGAGGTACTTGCAGGATTATTTTCTTGGTTTTATCTATAGTAATTGGATTGCTAGACTAAAAAAGATGTGTTTTACTTTTTTCATAAGTATTTTAAATGCTGTTGGAAAAGCTGCTCACATTTCAACTAAGAGTGTACCTAGTGTACCAAAACCTTAATAAAGACTGAGTTTTGTCATGTTTCACTCTTCAAAATACTTGTTGCTAGTTTTATTCTTTGAAGTGGAATATCTTTCAAATGTTCACTGTCATTTATACTTGTCCTTTCTGAAATGCCTTTCAACTCTTTCCCCCTTCTTCCCATCATGGCATGTATATTTTTAAATTTATTTTTACTCTATTTATAAAAATTAGAGAAATCAACTCTTCATCTGTCATTATTTTATGGCAAATATTTTTCCTAGTTCCTGGGATTATCTTCAAACCCATGTGTTTCTGCAAGTCAAATGTTCTTCATTCTTATTTGGTCAAGATCCATTCATCTTTTCCTTTTTCTTCTTTCTCTCTTTTTTCTTTCTTTTTATTCTTCTGGATACAATATGCTTGGAAGCTTAGAAAGAACTTCCTCAACAAGCTGTTATACAATTTTGACATACACATTATTCTAATAAATTTAGGATTTAGGATTTTCTTCAAATATTTGGTGAACCTAAAATTTGTTTTGGATTTTTTTTCTAAATGGCTACTCAGTTATCGTATCACCATCTTTTTTTGCATAATGAATCTTCTTCCTTCCATATCACTTTACATGTCTAATTTATCACATTAAATTCTCATACATATGGGTTTATTTCATGGTTTCTTTGGTCATTTCTATTAATGCCAGTCTATTTCTACACCACGCAGTTATTTTTATAACTGCTGGTTTATAATACATTTTACTATATGAAAGCATATTTCTCTTCTTTTTTTCTTCAGAATTCTTTGGATATTTTCCCACATTTATATGTGCAGTTAAAACTTAGAATCATTTTTATCAAATTAAGAAAAAATCCAAATTAATTGGGATTTAATACATTTATAAATTCTTTTAGGAAGAATTGACATTTAAAAAATATTTAGCATTGACTGTAAAACTAAGAATTGTCTTTTTATTTATTTAAGTCTTTTATGGTCCTTGGTAGTTTTCATCATACTAGCTCGACATATTTCTTTTTATTATTACTTAGATAATTTAATATTTTGGTTCTTAATATTATAAATTTTATCCTTGTATTATATTTTCTAATTAATTATTGTTTATTTAGAAACTGTATTTCTATATGTTAACTTTGTTATTGGCCATCTTTATAAACTCTTAATTACTTTATATCTTTTCAATGTTTTCTTGAAAATTGCATCCAGATGATATTATGTATAAAAATATTAATTTTACCTTTTTAATAGCAAGATATTATATTTTATTCTATTATCTAATTGCAATGGCTAGCACGACAATCATGTTCTTGATTTGTATGGAACTTTTTAAGTACAGAAATTCAAAACTGATTATGAGGGAAGAAAGTCTTCCAGGCCATATTAATAGATGTGCTGGGAAAAAAGGTCTCAGATTTGTTAGTTTATCTATTAAATAAATTTAAACAAGTTTCTTTTATACAGTGTCTCAGCTTTTATGATGTCTTTTACTTTCATGAATTTTTAAGAAGGATGTTTTTAATGAAGAAATTCCTAAGGTTATTTGATCATGTTTTTCATAATTAGCCTTCTTAGATAAACAGTTAAGCCCAACACAGACTTTCAGTTTCATGTATAGAATATACATCATGAAGGGGTGTGTGTGTGTGTGTGTGTGTGTCAGGTACAACCCATCTAATCCTTTTATTTAAAAAGTCAGAAATGAATAGTGAGTTTTACCAACTGCTTCTTGGAAAATCTATGGGAACAATAATATTTCCTCCTTTGCTCATTATAACAATGGTCATTTATAGCAATAGATTTTCTAATAATGAATCACCTAGCATTCTTGGAATGAGTCTGTGTTGATCATGGATTTAGAAGACTTTCTATGTTTTCCTGGATTCTAAATTGCTGACATTTTATTTGGGATACACACATGAATATTTATAAGTAGGGCTGGATTGAAATTTTACTCTTTTTTGATTTTATTGATAAATACTGTTTTTGAGTTTTGCTGACTTCATCTCAAAGGTAGAGATTGCTGTCTTTATGCTCTGAAACAGTTTAAATCACTTAGAAGTTATTTGTGGCTTGATGTTTTGAAAGAAATTAAAAGACAGAAGTTAGAGGATTATTATTTTATAAGTCTCTCCTTTCCTTCCTTTTTCTTGACAAGTTTCATAATTTATATTTTCCTCAAAATCTGTATGTTTAGATCAGCTTTTCTCACTTATTATAATGTTGTGTAAAATGTATTGTTTTCATTTTTTATGTCTTTTGTAATGTGCTGTAACTTTGTTTTCTTATTTTTGCTTTAGTTCATGATTTATGTATTTCTTGGCATTTCCAGTAAACTACTCTTGGATTTATCATTTTATTCATTTTTAGCCCTCTTTTTTGGTATTTGTTTCTTCCTTATGATATTTTTCTTTTATCTATATTATTGATCATTTTTATTTTTTTACTTGAGTATTTGATTTATTTTTTCTTATTTATTAATGAAACATTTTAAGGCCGTGGATTTTCCTGAGTACATCTTTGGATTCATTATATGTATTACACAGATTTTTAACAACATCTTTTTCTTTTTACATTGTGGTTTTGTAGTCCTTTTTGACCCAAGAATTATTTATAATTATTTGACCCAAGAATTGTTACTTAGAAAATACTTTTAGAATTTCCAAATGTTAGGTATTCATTTTAATTTTATTCTAATTTCCTAATTTATTTCCAATTTTATCATGCTATGACCAAAAAAATCTGGTCTCTACCATTTCCATATGGCAAAATTTGTTCCTTTCATGCCTAATATATAGGTAATTTATGTAAATGTCTCATGAGACTTTGAAAAGAAGATATATTCTCTTTTAAAGTGGCATAGAGTAAAATAAATATTTATATTACTCAGAACTTGGTCTTTATATTTTTGCTTTCTTTTTCTTGGTCTGTGAAAAATTGAGATAAGTGTTTTAAAGTTCTTTGTTTCTCATTATATTTTATGCTGTTATTTATTTATTTTATATACCCCAGTTAGACTTTCTTCTATTCTTCTCTCTCTTAATAAATGGTAAGACTACAAACCCATTTAAACCAAAAATCAAAAGAATTTCCTCATCCAATTCAACAATAAGTCTTATTAACTGTACCTCTACACAAATGTCAAATCCATTCACTTCCACACTTTCCACTAATAATCCTGGTCTAAGTCAGTTATCTCTTGCCTGGATTACTGAGATCAACTCTCAAGTGATCTCCTGATTCCATTCTTGATTCTCACATAGAAGTTAGAATGAACTCCCTTGCTTAAATGAATGAGCTCCCCTGCTTAAAACCTCCCAACAGACTTCCATTCCAACCCCACTTGGAGTAAATCCACACTCTTAACTCTGCTCATAAAGTGTATAGATTTGGCTTGAGCCTGTCTTGTGGTGTCTTTATCCTTCCCTTTCCCCCGTATCCTCCAACCACACTGGCCATCTCTTTTGGACAGGACGAGATTATTCACATATTAGAGTGTGCTAACGAGTCCCACTTCCTGGAATGCTCCTCTTCCAGTTTTATGCATGGTGACTTCCTTCTTGTTATTCAGATCTTAGCTGATATAGCAATGTCTCAGCAATCTCTGATCTGATAGACACTTGTTATTATATCACCCTTCTTTACTTCACTCTATAGCACTCACTATTGATCATTTCATTTTGGGGTATTTATTTATTACTATATTTCTGCGTTCCATTAGAAGCTTTTTGAGAGCAGATATATTGCTCAGTTACAGAGAAGTGCCAGTACATGGTATATAGCTAAATTTGTGGAGTGTATGATGAGCTATGATGATAACTCTCCACCTTAATGTTTTTTGTCTTGAATTCAAGTTTGTCTGATTTTTGTATGAGGACATTTGCTTCTGTATGATGGAATAACAGAGATGGGGATTTATCTCCCACATTGCACAACTAGAAAACCGTACAAAATATATGAAGCAATAGTTTTCAGACATTGAGCAACAGACAACATAGGGCAATTATTTGTAAGAGAAGGAAAACCAATTAGTTGAAACCTATGAGTGCTCCAGCTTAGAGCAAGTTTCTGGACATCGTTAAAAAGAAGACAAACCCAGAGCCTGGAAGACTTGCCATGTTGAAGAGTTTGAAGTTCAGGAATCCAAGATGAATAGAATTTGCAGGGCAGAGTACCAGTAAGGAGACAGCTGAGCAAAGGGAGCTTAGGAGATCTGCTGAAAGGTCCCCTGAAGTTATTGGCTCAGCATTGATCTGGGCTCATGTGTAAGGAAACAGTCCAAGATTGAGGGAAGACCCACTGGAAAGGAATAAGCAGAACAATCCTCAAAGTGCACAGAGGGCCAAGCATAGTCTGTGCTCCCACCAGCCAGAGTAGAAAGGCCTCCTTATACACAGGGTGTTTGTCAGTCCTCATAAAAGCATTGCCGCAGTAGTGGGGCCAAATTGCCTCTGGACTATAGACTGTCCAGACCTGCTTTAACAAACCTTAAAAACAAAGTTTCAAAGGATCAAGTTGTTTCTAAGTAACTTGCAGAGTTCCAAAACCAGGAGAGGGAAAAATCAATAGAAACAGACTCCAAAATGACACAAATTATAAAATTATATAAGAGCAGTAAAACAGATATTTAAAAAATTTCCCATATGTTTAAGAAGGTAGAGAAAGGCATGAGCATGATTCCTACTCATTTTCTGTTTGATTTTGTTTGGACCATTTTTTTTTCTTCAAACTTTCTGAAACATATAATTTCAGTATCTTCTTTGTGGATTACACATAGTTGATTTTTTTTTTGAATGAGAATTATTCTTTTTTAAAGATGACTATTTCACTTGTAACTATTATTAAACAGGCATATTTGGTTTCACATCCTTCATCTTATTTTTGTTTCGTTTTTAATATTATGCTATATAATCTATGTTTTGTTTTTATATACCCTTATGACTACATCATTGACACTTTCAACCCCTATCCCAAAACCACACACATCTCTTTAAGTAATCTGCAAGATATAGATTCTCTAATGTTTTCCATTAGTGGTTGCTTTTTACAAATTTAAGCACGTCTCTCCATTACAAACTTGAGTGTAAAGATATATTTCTTGTTCCTTACCATGAAAGTTAAAGAAATTAAAGCAATTTTATCACCCTGCATTCACCAGTAGTCATTTATTTAGTCCCTTGACTTGCCCATTTGTGAACTTTTTTATTTTAATGCATTTTTTGTGGCTACAGTACACCTTCAAACAATTTTTTTTATACCAAACACATATGGGCTTGTGAATCATGTATTCAAGCCTATTTTTCTAAACTGACATGTGAAAAACTAGATTGAATAATTAATTTTTGGTTCACAATTTTATATTGAATACTTGTTAATAATACTGTTCTATTGCTTTCTCTTATCCAGAATTTCTGAAAGTGAAGTCTAATATAACTTATTTATCTTTGTAGTGATCTGCTTCTTCTACCTGCACAAAGAATGGGTTTTTTTTAATCACTGAAGATTAATAACTCACCAACACAATCTCTCTCTTTCTCTATTTCTCTTTCCTTCTCTCTCATGGGCAGTGAAACTTTCTAAATTAAGGACTATGTTAATTCATTAAAATACTTTAATGCTAATATTTCTTTGAATTTTTTTTTCTGTTCTGTTTTTCAGAAGATCAAGTATCCATATAGTGGGTTCTAATGTTTATTTTATAATTCTCATTAAAAAATTTTTTTTCTTGTTATTTTTTAAAATTAAGTTATCAACTGATTCTATTTTCTAGATAAGTCCTGGTTTAAAATTCATTATGTTTTATAAAAGCATTAATTTGCTCCATTATTTCTTTCCTTAGTGTTATTATGTTTAGTTGCTGAATCTTTTATATCAAATTTTAAAAACATTTTGTATCCAAAAAAATTCCACATTGTCTTCAATTTTCTTAATAATGAAATACCTGTACAGTCTAAACTTACCTCCCATAGAAGGGAGTACTGTATTCATTTTAGCCACTTTTCTTTTGCTGCAGCAGTTTTTCTTTTATATTTGGAGCCTTTCTGCTCGTAATGATAACAGTGGCCACTACCCTTACTGCACTACTCTGACTACCATACTTCATGTGACCACTACCAGTGCAGCTACTCCTGCCAATGCTACCGCCAAAAGTTAATCCTTTTTTATTATTGTTATTCCTTTCCAGGCCCTGTATCACTCTTAAATCCTATCAGAAAACAGAATCCAATTCAGAAGATTCGAGAAACTTTCATGTAAGTAGTCCTTACAGACTTGTGATAGGGATTAAGGGACAGATAAAGGATGTTGAGGAATTGGTGGGGAATGCTTACCAGTTCATAGACCTGAAGAGGTAAGAGGTAGAAACAATGTTACTGGACAACTAAGCTGGCAGGCCAAAGGGAAAATAACCAGCAGAGTCATGTGCTGAATGTCTTGAAAATATTATGTCTTTTCATCCCCACAACAAAATATGACTGTTACCTGAATTGCATATATGAGGATACAAAGCATTTTATAACTCGTCCCAGGACACAAAGCTAAGATGTTGCAGAATTAAGCTGCTTAACCACCTCTCTAACTTCAAAATCTGTACTCCTACCTCTTGCAATAATAACTTGTTCATCAAATCTTTATTGAGCACCTTTTATGCCAGGTGCTGCCAGAGGTACTGGCCTTAGAAGAATGAACAAAATCAATATGATCCTTCTCCTCATGCAACTTCCTTACCTTTGACTAGGGGCCGATCTACGTGTTTCTGCTGTTTTCCCTAAAATAGGGTGGGAGACATCTCCTTGACTCCCTTCAGATCTTCCTCTTTACAAACAAGATGGAGGTTTTTTGGTATATATTGTCATTCATTTCCCTGAGGACCAAAGGAAGGGAAGTGGGGATGT